>NC_137916.1:22343451-22473451 GCF_963457725.1 Sprattus sprattus
AAACATTTATTCAAATAGCCACACAATCACAACTTTTTATTCCATGTACACACACTTCTCTCTCTCTCTCTCTTTTTGTCTCTCTCTCTCTTTCTCTCTCTCTCAAACACATGTTTTATATTCATTCCCTTGTCACTTGACCACAAATGAAAGTCACTGTTGTGTTTTCACAGTGTTGACTTTACCAACACAGACAGCAGCACATCCTGTTCTATCAGAAACCACCTTCCTGGGACTAAACCCTCAGAGACAAACAGAACATGTCCCGGCTCTTAACCTCAGAGAACTCATCAGTTTTTAGAAATAAAGGATCCTCTTGAGCTCAAATTCAATGTTCGATGTCCTAATACTCAGAAGCCCAAATAAAAATGCTAACAATGTTAGAACATTGGAATGTTAGAATGTAATGTTTGGGTTGGAATTTCCATGTATCAAGCTGCTGCAAGAGCACTTTTAGATTATGACTTATACTAAGTAACAGTGCAATTTCCGACTAACAATCACAATGCCTAAAACAGTCATTTTGAATAACAAAAAATATTGATCAAATTGGCATTATTAAAAAGCTAAGAACCCGCTCTAATGTTGGATGTTTGAGTGCTCTCAAATTTCTTCTAAAAACACTTTTTAGAGCAAAGTCCTTATCGCTATCCTGTTGCTTTATCAAAGCTTCATATCATGTGCATTTCTTAGACTGAAGAGCCTCCATGTGAAGGCAGCAATGATGCAAACGGACCATGAGAACATGCAGATTCAAAGGGTCAGGAGGTTTGAGTTCAAATGCAGCTCTCGACACATCTGGTACAGATAACTTTATATGTGTTTCTGGTTAATAGGGTCTTATGCAACCATGATCATGTTTTTTTTTCTGTAAATGTGGACACTGGGATTGGGCTGGTCTTTTTAATATTGGACCCAAACATGTCCTTTATTAAACTGCATTTTGTCAGTTTCTGTCTAAAACAAGCAAGATAACTTCTAAAAGCCAACATTGTTACCTTGCAAAATCATCAAAAGCGCAGTAGGCACTGATGAAAGCCAACTGACTAGCGATCGTATATTTGGACAATATTTTTGGGATGTAGGCTTTTGCAGGTTTTGCAGGTTTTCTGACTCAGGGCACTCTAGGGGGTTACACAATAAAGTTTCCTTTACAAGAAAATGTACCCTCAAAATGAATTTGTGGATGATATAAACCCAGTCCGCAAAACCCTACCTTAAAAAGGTAAAGAAAAATTGGATGATGTTGCCTTAAGACGGTGATCTTCTTTTTTTTTTACCATGACAAACATCATAATATGCAACACAGAATAGGTATGAGACCTCAATGGAGGAAGTACATATGCTTGTGTTTGTATCCAGCTTTCACCACATTAGTTTCAGTTTCTTCTTTTGTTTCTGTCATCATTGTTCCGAAAGGACGAAAAGCATGTATTTGATTACACACCCACTCACGTCATGAGGACGTTTAAATAGAACTTAGACCACCTTACTGAAGTAAAAATGAGTTCCGTGAAATGGATTGTGATCCTTCTTTGTGGCATCAGCCTCAAACCCCAGACCCCTTCATCGCAAGCACACACACACACATACACGTGATTACACACACACACACACACACACACACACACACACACACACACACACACATAGAGAGAGAGAAAGAAAGAAAGAAGGAAATCTATAGAGATAGATACACACATGCACATGCACGGAAAGGCACACATGTGTAAATACACACTCGCTTCTACGCATACGGTACACGCATGTAGATGCTGCATATCGCACTCAGGTGCACATGCACACAGATACAGACAGACAGTATGCATTTAACACAGGCACTATCCATACCACACACAGAAAAACAGGTAACATAAAAATCTCAATCTCAAAAATCTCATCTCAATTTGATTATATCATCTGTGGGTCAATTACACACGTCACCCATCCCAACTGAAAACACTTCTGTGATGGCTGCCCCTCTGTTCCATCCCTTAGTGGTCCTCTCTCCTTGCTCCTCTCTCCTCATCCCTTGGTTCCTGTCAGATAATTTAATCAAATGTGACGTTCTTCAAGATGTCTATCATAGAGCAATTTCTAGGGTAGAGCTAGAGGACGAAGAAACAAAGCACAGAGGAAGCATGCAAATAACAGTTTAGGATGTACTTTTTGTTACACCTTACACATAAAAGTCCCCTTTCCTGACACTGTCTGCATCAGTAAAAGTGTTCTCGTTAGTAAATTCTATTATTATTATTAATCAGTGGAATTCTTTCAGGCTTTATGTTTAGAACTAGCCTGACGATGTCATACTCATAATTCTAGTCAGAATATGAGTCTGAGACCGGACTATTGGGCTGTGATTATGGGGCGTGTTTCAACGAACCAGGAAAGAAAATTCCTCTTCGCTGAATTGGATACCTAGAACCAATCAGAGCAACGTAGTATTTCCATCTGATAGATTAAACTTTTACCTGATCCAGTAGGAAGGACGGCAAAAACATCTTTTCAATCGACAAATGCCTTGATCGCGTTTCTCTGTTCCTCTTTCAAAATGAATGCGCTGTCATATCTGTTGAGACGTTACTTAATTAGCACTCAAGGCTAGAAGCTACCATTCGTTTGAATGTTCTTTTTTTCTACGCGTTAGCATAACCTATCAATAATGCTCTAGAGTGCTTCAGTTAAGACCCATAATCCTGGGCAACACTCGTTTTGCGTATACACAACTAACCGAGTCAATGTAGACATATAAAAGTCGTGTAGATAGCTTAAATCATATAAAATATGTCCCACTAAGCTTCCGAGACGGCGCCATCTTTGTTCGATGTATACCGGTATTCTATCTAAATCTGTCCATCAACGTATAAAGCCCGCCCTTACAATTTGAATGGTCAGATCACTTTTCGGGGCCGTTTAAACCCTCCCAACTAACTCGACTCCAGACTGAATCTCCAGACCAAAAATTTTGTGGGCGGAGTTCAGGCTGGTATCCAGGCTAGTTTAGAACTAACTCAACAGTTTAACCAATCCTAAATCCTTATGTGTCTATAGCAGTGTCACACATTTACATGACTTAATTTAAAAAACTGCCACAGTAGATGGAAATTCTAAAGCAGGGTGCATCGGAACCATCTGGAAACTTGATTGCCCTGCTTTGTGACTTCAAGAGGAGCAAAATTCTGTCAAGCTGCTGGCGTAGGCTTGAAGAAAAGACGCTGTGTTTTTTTTTTTTTTTACCACAGCTGTGCTTAACCCCTCAACATTTTTCCAGTGAAGTCAGTGAGGCAATATGTTGCCTTATCACAGACACACACACACACAACACACACACACACACACACACACACACACACACACACACACACACACACACACACACACACACACACACACACACACACACACACACACACACACACAAACACACACACACACACACACACACACACACACACACACACACACACACACACACACACTGAGAGAGACACCTCATCCGCATGTGAGCCCCTAAAAGCTACATCAAACCAGTAGAATGCTGATTAGGCATTCTTAAATTACTACATATTTGAGCTTTGTGGCACACAAGCAGGCTGTGAACTTGTGACACACAAGCAGATTTTGTTTGTTTTTGGGGGGGCAATTGCATTACTGTAAAACAGCAACACATCACAGTGTTGTGACAAATCTTTTATAAAAAGTGGCAATAATTAACAATAATTGATTGACATTAGATTATTATTGTTGTTATTATATAAAACAAGTTTTCTAAGATGTTTTTGGGATTGTCAAAAAAATTGTTGATATCAAATTTTGTTTTGTCTTTCTTTTTGAATTTACAGTACATTTAGTCATTTAGCAGACGCTTTTGTCCAGAGCAATGTACAAGGGAGAGAACAGTCAAGCTACGAGCAATAGAACCTGGTGTAACAATAACTACTACCTTACAGGGAAAAGTGCCCTGGGAAAAAGGGGCAACACATTATTTTTTGTCACCGCCGCTGCCACGCCCCCGTCCCCTGATCGCAAATCCCCTGATTGCCAATATCATTTTAAACTCTCACTAACCGCCGATGCCACGTCCCTGTCATCTGATTGCACATTTTGCCATTAGCATTTTAGACTCTCACTAACCGCCGCTGCCACGTCCCTGTCATCTGATCGCAAATTTTGCCAATATCATTTTAAACTCTCACTAACCGCCGCTGCCACGCCCCCGTCATCTGATCGCATATTTTGCCAAAATCATTTTAAACTCTCACTAACCGTGGCTGCCACGCCCCGTCCCCTGAACGCATATATATATTTCCTTCGGAGGGGCAACTTCAGTCGAGGAGGGCAAACGGGCAGTTGCCCGAGCAACCTTAGCCCACTCCTGTGCACGTCCCTGCAACCTTACATTAGACATTAAAAAAAGAAAAAGAAGTGCGGGAATGTTGCAAGTTAAGCACTAGTCAAGGTGCCAGTTAGGAGAGGAGGTGCTCTCTGAAGAGTTGGGTCTTCGAGAGCTTCTTAAAGGTAGAGAGGGACGCCCTTGCTCTTGTAGTGCTAGGCAGTTCATTCCACCAATGTGGAACTTCAAATGATAATAGTCTGGACTGCAGTGTCAAACGACGCTCACTAGAAGAGCGCAGCATCTGGGTGTAGCATTTGCCCTTACAAGAGCATCTAGGTAGGTGGGAGCAGATCCAGTAATCACTCTGTAAGCAAGCATAAGTGAACTTAATGCGAGCAGCTACAGGCAGCCAGCAGAGCTCAATGAGTAGCGGGGTGACGTGTGCCCTTTTTGGTTGGTTGAACACCAGACACGCTGCCGCGTTATGGATCATATGTAATTGAATTCAATTCAATTTTATTTATATAGCACCATAACAATACAATTGTCTCAAGGCGCTTTACAGAGCCCAGAGCCTGAACCCCCTTAGTGCAAGCGCAATGGCAACAGGGGCAAGAAAGTGGTAGTGGTTTCACCACGCAAGCCAGCACGCCCGTTAGGAGGGCGTTGCAGTAATCAAGGCGGGAACTCACCAAGGTTTGCACCAGCAGCTGGGTTGCACACTGGGTTAGGTACGGCCTCATAGCGTGCTCACTGATTTAGTTTTCTTCTTGCCGTGTTTTTTTTTCTTTTGTCACAGCTTTCTTGATAACACACAAAAACAACAGAAGCTTGTTGGCAGGGGCCCTATGACATGCAAATGTCAGACCACACATTAATACACACACCATACCCGCAGAGGTCCAGGCTCACACACAAACACACTGACATCCACAGACAAAAGCACACACAAATGCACGCACAGGAACATATAAAACACACGCACAGACAGGCCGAAATGTCAAATACCTTCCTGTCTCCCATTTTCACATGCAAAATAACTTCTCTCCATATGTACAATATATAAAATATATATTTTTAAAGATATTAAGATATATATATTATTATTTTTTATGCATTATAATGTAAGCTCTATTTTAAGCCTTTTTTTAGAGCATCACAGTGATGCTTTGACAACACATCTGATAAAGGGGACATTATCTCTTTACCTATAGGTTGAAGAACAAAAAAAAACACAGAATGGTTGAAACTGCCAAACGCATTGTAAAGCTTTATTGGATATGAAATACTTGAATGTCAAAAGGGTTACATCTCATGATAAACACAATGAATAGGCATTATATAGTAATAAAGCCATGGCTTACAGCCTGACAAATGATAACATTATAATTGAGTATAATTGTCATGAATAATCCGACTGAGTTACCACAAATCTTTTTCAGTATGCACACTTAATACCATATCACCAGTATGCACACTTAATACCATTTCACCAATTTCACAAAGAAATAACGTTGTCATTGTGCAATATCACACCTTGTTTCAGTACATTTCTCTGTCTCACTTATTTCTCTCTCTCTCTCTCTTACTCGCTCTATCCCTCTCTCAACTACTTGTCTTTTTAATGTTTACCCCAAAACATTCCAACATTAAATTAAAACATTCCATGGTATTGTATCATATTATTACACATTTTTACTTTGGTCCAATTATTTATTTTTTCTCATCTTTTTGAAACAAGGTTCAAGTGTGTGACAAAACCTTTAATCATACTACAGATACCATATCCTGTCATTAGTGGACTTGACAGATAGCTTCTTATGATAGGATGTTGATGTGACCTGGTGACTGTCATGCGAGTCTCAGAATTGAATGTGGCATAACAGATCATACTGAATACCAATTTACTGAAGAGATGTCATAACATGTATTATATGCAAATATTATCTAGCAGTCATTTTAAGATCTCTCATGGAAATGACTGTCAGTAGCATAACAGTTACAGTACATCATTATATACTCTATATGAATCTCATGCATCTTATGACAGGATGTGGCATCTTCTAAATGGCATCGGTTATTGACATGATTACATCACACTTTTGACAGTGGATTCAAAGCTTTAAGCGTCAGTGAGCAGCGCTCAGCAAGAGGCAGCTGGTCAATGTTAAACTGTAGTCGCAGCAGTGCCGTAGCCTTCATAATACTGTATGTATTTAAAAGTACAAATCAGCTCTATGGCATTATAACATGACATTACACTCATATGAATCATATTCAAATATGCACAATGAACATAATAAAAACAGCAACTATTATGGGAGCAGTTGTTATGGCTTGATGTCCACTTCTGCTTTAATATTGACTTCTTACAGTTAGCAGTCTTTATTACAACATTTAAAAAATGATCTTGTCCTCCATTCAACAGAATTTAGTCTTTCAGTAGAGCATTTATCACATCACCGTAAATATACATGGAAATTATAAATGTTATGTTCAAACATAATAATGCATTATCAATTGCACTTTTTATTGTGTTGCTTGTGTGCTTGAACACTGAAATATTAGAAATATATACATGAGCTAGTATCAAAACACTTACAAATCAATGGCGTTGAAAAACTAGATGGAAAGCGAAATCTTAGAATTCATCCCTGGTGCAACAGGTGAACATCATAGGACCTATTTAGGTCATCTTACGTTAAGGATTCGCAAACTTCTCTGTCCCTAACCCTCACCATTGTCCATGAGGGAGAATTTTCTGTTTTCGCCATGTAACCAGCAGGTTAAAGGTCAAAGACTTAAAGTCAGAGTGGCAACAAGACAGACATGTCTGTTAGCCTTGTACATATTCAGCATCAAGAGAGACAAACCAAAACATTTTTGACTGAAAATGTAAAAATATAAGCTTTAAGTAGACTATGTTCAAATGGTATAATTCTCCTAAATATATGTGCACAAATGTTCTTGACGACAGCCTTCAACCTTTTCTATACGTTTTCAATGCATGCGTTATAACCAGCTTCTGTTCTATTTTGAGAAACTGTAACAAGTTATAAAGTGACAATAATAATGTGTAGAAGTCAAAGGAGTCAATCTTCAGGAGTCATACCTAAGACATTCCCAAAGCCATAATGCGGTAAGTGCAAACATTATTATGTTAATGCCCATCAATTACTCCAGGGATAGCTCCCCTGGAGCTAACTAGCTAAAGCTAATGATCTAGCATTTGTAATACGGTTTTTCTTGCTCTAAATTGACTTGTTGCTGCAGGTATTTTGCATTTCTGTTATTGTCATATACCCACTACCACAGGGCTGGATGATCATGGAGGCTGATCTGGCCATGCTGCCCTCTGGTGGTGAGGAGTCATAATTGCATGTCAGTGCAGGGGTGGTATCTTCAGACTTGGGGGAGCTGAAACTGGTCTGGATGCTAATGGACATTCCCAGGCTTTGGACATGCACAATGCAGGGGTGCTCCTCTTTGTCCTGCTTCCACTCCTCGTCTTTGTTTATTCCGTCTCCCTCGTTCACCTCTGTCCCAAAGCCAGAATCTGGGGTCAAGGGCTGGTCGTAAAGGTCTGGATTACCTGAGGAATGGAACTGCTCAATCTGCTTCAGTCGCTCGTAAGAGGTTCCAGAGGTGTCAAGGCCCAGCGCTGTGGTCCCTTCCCCCTCGGGCGGATACATGAAGTAGATGGGGCAGGACTCTATGTGCACTAAGCCAGGCCGGCATTCGGAGTAGAAGTAGCCCATGTTGCAGTAGTCAGAGGACTGACCACTGCCTCTCCAGGCCTTACTGCTCTTTGCCTGCGGGTGCACCTGGGTGTTAGGCGTCTGCCACAGCTCCGTGTCCAGCATCGGGGCCACCTCCACGGGGGAAATACAGTCAGAGGGCTGGGGGGGCCCTAACAGCTCGGGGCCAAACGTTGGGCTCAGCCACTTCTGTGGAATTACAAAGAAATAAATTAATAGTTTTACTTATATGTATGGTACTTATCAGGCTAAGAAGCACAAAGTGCTTAACTCAAAAATATATGTAGCAAGGTGGGGAATAGGACACGATAGGATGGAGAGAGAGAAGGCAGAAGGGGTGGTGGTTTTGACAATGAAAAGCAGATGAGGTAGATGAGAGGATAAAGGAGGGAAGAGAAGACGAGAGAGGCTTCAAAAACGGGCCAAAAAAGAGTTGTGAGTTGTGTCTGTGTGCGTGCGAGTGTGTGTGTGTGTGTGTGTGTGTGTGTGTGTGTGTGTGTGTGTGTGTGTGTGTGTGTGTGTGTGTGTGTGTGTGTGTGTGTGTGTGTGTGTGTGTGTGTTGTTGCTGAGCACCTGACCCTACTCCTACAAGAGTTGAACATTTGTTTGAATGTACGTGTGTGCGTGTGTGTGTGAGTGTGTGTGTGTGTGTGTGTGTGTGTGTGTTCATATCTAAAGCTGGAAGGAAGAGACAAACCTCACAGCTTTCATTTCCCAACAAGACTAGAGACTAAAGTAGTATCTGTGGTCACACGCACACGCACACATATAAAAACCCAAACCCAAACACACACTCACAGTACACACATACACACACACACACATGAACACTCATCAAAGACAGTAGAACAATAAAAACCAAGACCAAGAGGGGAAATGTTCAGAATTGCCAGAGAGTAGGTCAATGATCTGAAACTGCTCTTTAACAGCCCTGTCTGCAGACATTCACGTCAGTGGGCTCTGGTACGCATACCTATGCCATGCCAATACGTGTGTGTGTGTTTTGAGAGTGTGTGTGTTTGCGCATGTAGGTTTACCTCTCACAATATATCACACATTCCCTGCTATAAAATATTCTCATTTTAATGAAAATGGACGAAAAAGAGCTGATAGAGAAATTTGAATGAGGACATTGTTATTGTATTTGAATCTGCTTGCTTATCCTGTGTGCAGAGGCCTACAGGATGCATACTCTCTTGCTGAGGCAAACCACCTTTTTTTGTACTGATAGTCATGCAAACTGCTCTCCTCTCAAGGACATATTCTGAGATCACCGCGGTAACTTTTGAAGCGATGGTACGGGAGAATACCGCCCTTTGTCTTTGATGAAACCTGTTTTTCCACTCACATAAGGCTGGCTGCGCCCAGCTCATCTTTGAAGTTTGTTCATGATATTTGGTTGTGACACATCTCCCTCTTTTGCTAAAGATAAAGCGCTGAAATTCTGATTGCTGGTCTCTGTCTCATTAATATTAACATCTTGATATCAATGTATCTAACAGTTGCTGAGAACCCTGACCATACTTGAGCAGCCAAGAGAACAAGAGTTTCTAGGAATGGAACATTTGTTTAAATGTGTACATGTTTTTGTGTGCGCGTGAGTTGCATCCGTTCATATCTAAAGCTGGATGGAAAAGACAAAGCTCACAGCTTTCAACTCCCAACAAGACTACAGTACTACAACTACAATACACTCACTTTACACACATAAACACTCATCAAAGACTACAGTACTACAACTACAATACACTCACTTTACACACGTAAACACTCATCAAAGACTACAGTACTACAACTACAATACACTCACTTTACACACGTAAACACTCATCAAAGACTACAGTACTACAACTACAATACACTCACTTTACACACGTAAACACTCATCAAAGACTACAGTACTACAACTACAATACACTCACTTTACACACGTAAACACTCATCAAAGACTACAGTACTACAACTACAATACACTCACTTTACACACATAAACACTCATCAAAGACAGTAGGACAACAGACCAAGAGGGGAAATCTTCTTTTCCCAACAAGACTAGTGACTAAAGTGCTGTCTGTGGCCACACGCACACGTATAAAAACCCAAGCCCAAAGACACACTCACATTACACACATACACACACACACATAACACTCATCAAAGACAGTAGAACAATAAGAACAGACAAAGGTCAATGTTCTGAAACTGCTCTTTAGGCCCTGTCTGCAGACATTCATGTCAGCGGGCTCTGATACACATACCCATGCCAATACGTGTGTGTGTGTGTTTAGAGAGAGTGTGTGTGTGCGTGTGTGCGTTTGTGTGTCTGTGCATGTGTGCTCAAAGTCTTGAGTGCTCTTTACTCTGACCTGACTATGCTTACCTGGTGTGGCCATTTGCAATCAGCAGTTCTGAATCCCTAGTATGACGCTCTTGTTCCCTCTCTCTTCCCTTCCTGCTGGGCTTATTGAGTTGGGTCTGTATTAAGCTTGTCATGTAGCACAGGACTTCACCTGGGCAATGATGATGGGAGCAGACCAGCTTGCTGGAGATGCTAACGTACCTGAAAGTCCCCTCCGTGAACAGAGTGGAGTGGCTGGAAGTATCTGGAGGGGTCCGGGATGTGCTGGCTCTTCGTCTTGAAGTAACTGCAACTGGGGAGATGAGATCAGGGAGACCTGTTATGTAAGATGCTGCATTCAGCTAAAGGTTGGCTTGAGTTTGATTGATTTGGTCTGGGGGGCACACACACACATACACAGAAAGGGGATGGTGGGGTGACACAGTTATGACACAAAAAGATAAACTGTAATGAACAAACACACCTAGACACACACACACAGAGACAGAGTTTGTGTGTGAGAGAGAGAGAGTGTGTGTGAGAGACAGAGAGAGAGAGAGAGAGAGAGAGAGAGAGAGAGAGCGCGACTCACCAGCTTAATGTGTGGGCTTTTCTGATAAGCCACATTATCACCACTGCAGCCAGACAGAGTCCTCCACTCAGTAAGCCAATTTCCATGTCTGTAAGAGGCAAACCTGAGACACCTACAAATATACACATACACATCGAACAGTGTCACAAACGTTTACTGTTATGTTCTGTAAAACACCTGTAAACCCTGTTTATTAAGCTTACTTATTATTATTATTATTATTTCCTTTGTTGAAGAAGTGTTGTTGTTGTTGGCTGTAACATTTACATTTAGTCATTTAGCAGATGCTTTTGTCCAAAGCGACGTACAAGGGAGAGAATAGTCAAGCTACGAGTAATAGAGACCTACTGAAACAATAAATTCAATTTTACATAAGAATTTAGAAAAAAAAAGTGCAGGAATGTAACTGCTGTAAGTGCAGGTTAAGTACTAGTAGAAGTGCAAGTTAGGAAGAGAATAGTCTCGATCGCTGACTTGCACAGGCGGCAGTGCTAAACGCCGCTCATTAGACAAGCGCAGCATCCTGGGGGTCACATTTGCCCTTACAAGTAGATGGGAGCAGAACCAGCAATCACTCTGTAGGCAAGCATAAGCGACTTTAACTTGATGCGAGTAGCTACAGGCAGCCAGTGTAGCTCAAGAGTAGGGCTGTTGTACCTGGGGGAGATGGGGTTGGAGGTGGATCTCCCACGTCAGACGTCCAGGTAAGAACAGGGCTCCAGTCGCTCCACACGACTGCATAGGAGCTTCTTCCTCCTGTGGTGACGGGCTTCACCCTCACACGGGCCTGGTACCTCCCCCCCTGCTGCAGAAACGGACCTACCAGCTCTAGCTGGCGCCCATACACCGGCAAGGGAGGAGCGCTCTAGGAGAGAGGGAGAGAAGAGGAGAAGGAGGAACAGCGTTGAGAAGGAGGAGGAAGATGAGGAGGAAGAGTTTTGCAAAGCCAGTTGATGCCCATGCCCATGCCGTGGTGATGATGAGGATGATGATGACAAGATAGTACAGGACAGCAACACACACACACACACACACACACACACACACACACACACACACACACACACACACACACACACACACACACACACACATACACACACACACACACATACACACACACACACACACACACACACACACACACACACACACACACACACACACACACACACATACACACACACACACACACAAACACACACAAGTATATACTGTATATAAGTATCTCCATGCCCACCTCCCATAGCTCATCTGCCCTCTTGTACTGTAGCTCAAAGGTGAATAGGGTCATATGCCGGGGCAAACTGGCTCCAGGGCTCCATGATAAATTGCCCTGGGCTACACTTGGGATGTCAGGAGGCCGCAGCTTGACTGCAAGACAGCAAGAAAAAGGAACTTTTGTTTATTTCTGAAAGATAATTTTTGTATAGTATATACACCCGCGTGTGTTTGTGTAGAGAGAGAGAGAGTATGTGAGAGTGTACTCACTGTGCTTCGCCAAATGTAGGCGGAGAGATTTCACAATGCTGCCGTTACACTTAACTTCAAGACCTGCTTTGTTTGCCATATTATAAACCTGTTAGTGAAGAAAGATCGCCCATACATATGAAACAAAAAACAATAGTAAAGTATTAAGTATTACTATGAAACAAAGCTTTGTGTGTATGATTTTTTACAAATCTATACATGCACATTGTTCAGTCAATTCCAACCACAGCATTCAGCATTCAATTTATGCACCAAGAAATCGTATAGCTTGCCTTGTTCTTGAACTGAACATGGCAGCCTTTGTAGCAATGATCTTGACCCAGAGACATCAGTTCACATGTGACACTTCTGACAAACAAACAAATTAAGTACAAATAAGTTATTCAAATCTCTGAACTTTTCACACATTGTTGAGGTATCCCCATTTATGAAAATGTTGGACAAGGTAAACAACAAGGTAAACAACTCCACAACATGAAGGGGAGACGCTCGCTGATGTAGAAGTATCAACGTTGTTATGGTTACCACTCATAGTTTCCAGCATATTGATAAAGAACGGTGATTAAACTTTTAACTAGATATGCTTACTGGGTGCCCATCGATACAAAAATATTATATTTAATTAGATAGCAATTAGAAAAGAGATAAACCAGTTTGAAATATACAATAATAAGAAGGCCGTCTCAGGCTTATATTTTCTATAATTACATACAAATATTTTTGGTTATGTATTCTTATTCTTGGTTCCAAAGAAACATAGGTTGTGTTTTTTGGAATCATAAACATAGCTTGTGTGTAGTTAGTATACTAATAAACATAATTTGCATACTAATAAGCATAGTTTGTGGGTAGTTAGTAGTATACTTTCAGTGAGTTATAGAAAAATGAGTCTTACTCTTTGCCGGAACTTTGGCTTAAGTTAGCCTTGAGGATGCAATGATCTTTGGCTTTGTTCAATTGGTTTGAACAGTTCCACACACAGCTGACGTTTCCCATGTAGTCATTCACACAAGACAGATCTGTTTAAACAGGGTGCGCAAGGGAGAGAAAAGTCAAAAGTACAGCCAGTTTCGCTCTGTCATTCTCACTTTCAGAATGCATAACAATTTGTCTATTCTCATGAAAGACAATAGTGTATATTTAATATATGCGTAAGTAGGTGGTGTGTGGTCTGTTGTTGGTTATGCAAAACACATTCATTCATTTGTTTAGTCATTTATTCAAGTCACTTATTCAACTGTGTGTTTTTTTTTGCAGTCATTCTTTGTTTCTTACTCTCTTTTTTCTGTTTGTCACCACACGGTATTTCAGTTCACTGGAGACTGACAGAAGCTTATAGATTCTCACCTTCCTGGTGACTCATCTTCACCAAAAGAAGCAGCAGGAGGAAGAAGAGGAAGAGAGGACGAGGGAGAAGACGAGGACGAGAAAGAACCAGGGAAGACGTCTGGCTGTCTCCCATCGCTGCACTTTCTGGAGGTTTACTGTGTGAAACTGAGAGAGAATCACATTGAATGACGCCGACAGACCCCGACACACAACTACACACTCAGAATTAGAGATTTCACCGGGCACTTAAAGGGACGACAGGTTTCTGTCACTTTTTAAAGAGACCTTCATCAGCAAAAGGTATTCTTTTGGAAAATTGTAAAAAAAAAAAAAAAAAAAAAAGGGGTCATTTCTGGATTTTTGAAAGGCTCCTCTGTTGCCCTTGTAAGTTGTATGTTTTCAATGTTTTTGTAGGAGTACAGGGAAGTGCCTTTTCAAGTTGTCAAATGTAAATTGAAGGACTAAATCTTGTAAACAGGCATAACTAATAGTGTGACATCAAACCAACTCCATTGGAACTGCCAGAGCTGCTCCCACAGAAACCTCTCACACCATGACAAGTGCGCAACTCTTACATCATTTAATAGACTGATTAAAATAATTAATGAAGTACATACATCGCCCCTACCAGAGCCCAAACTGCTGCTGCTGTAGTTATATATAAATTATATATAGTATATGTCATATAATCTCCCCATCTAATCAGAAGATGGATTCTACACATACACAAGGCTATGAAGGGGGCATAACCTGCCCCAGCTACTGTTTGTTTACCACTTATAAATACTAAACATATAAACATTAAACGTTTGTTTTGGTTGCTTGCAGAAATGTTTTATGATTGTTCATTCTGATTGCATACTTTTCCGATGAGCATGCATTAGTATGACAACATTTTATTTGAGTATTATTGAGTATAATAAGTATTATTTGTAATGTCAGTGTTTTATCAATAAATGTTTTCATCAATGGAGAATACTGAATTCACACCTTTAGCAGAAAGCTGCAGTACTATTGCACTAGTACTAGTACTACTGCATTTTACAACATACAGAATCAGTAGAATACCATTTTAGAAAGATTTCTGTTAGATTATCTTAGGTGTCCTATCTGCACACTTACCAAGTAGAAAACAAATATCAATTAAGTAAATGCTCATTAAGTTGAAATTCACACAAAAGACAAATCTAGGAACTGAAAGACAACAACACATGCAAAACATCAACAAACACGCTGGCCACTTAAGACCAGCTAAACATACCTGTGCGGTATCAGTAGAGAAGGTACCAATCTTTTTGCTATCATGAATAGGGATACCTTGACGTGTGATGTTGATCTAAATGTTAAGTGACAACTCGTTCACGCCTGAAGCCACACCTCACCCCCCCTCTGGCCTCCGCTGGGTCAGCTGTGGTTGCCTCGGAGATAAAAGAGATAGATGATTACTTTAACCGCTACCTGCGGTTCAGTGAAATGACTCACTGTCATGAACAGGAAAAGACTACAAGTTGCAGCAACGGCCACATAAGAGGCCCCGTATCGGGAATGGGGTCAGCGACTGCCCTAACATACAGTTAGCGTGAGTTGCCTGGTTCACTAGTGTGAGTTAGTGTGGAGTAAATGTAAGTTGAACCCTGTAAGACTAAAGCATGCTGCTCCTGTAGCTCAGCGGGAGTGCTGGCAACGTGCAGGAAATGCTAATGCCATGGGTTTGAAAACCAGGGAGTACACATACTAATGAAAATATGCTGTATGTCTGTGCAGTACTGTTGCTTTGGATAAAAGTGCCAGCTTGATGATTTATGTATTGTGTATGAGTAGTATCTTCAGGGGTGAGACATGCTGTGTCTCAGTATAAAGGTCCCTGAACTGTCAGACGTACAGCAATACAAAACTCTGTCAACCATGGCCATAGGTGGTAGGGTCTAAAACCACACAGTGTCACTGGGTGAGAGGCCTGTTCCCTATGTCTTGACCAAACTTATACATCAACACATACAATGATGCTAAGAAATCAATACTAAAACAGGTGAAAAGGAAGGGAGATGTCAGTGTGAGTGGTTGTATTTTCCTTTTAAATATCTACATGTCTATATACTGTATCATAACTACACAACATAATCACATTTTACCCTTTGTTTAACCTTTGTGCCTTATAGCTTCTGATTACAGAAAGTGTGCTTAAGTCAGCGTAAAGCCCTCACAGCTGTGAACACTCCCCTGCACTGCAGATGAGGCTCGAAACCACTAATGTGTGCATCTTTGACAGTGCTAATGAAGTAATGTGCCCTGGCTTTAACCCGCAGATGGCCATGTGTGGGTGGTTGAAACTCTCAAGAGCGTACGGGAGGCGAGGGGTGGGGGGTGAAGTGGGGCTCATCTGACTGATTCTATCACCAAACTTCGTGCTCTCATCTGTGGAACACTGGATGGTGCAACCTTGGTGAGTGATCAGTCGACACAGACACACACAGCGAACTGTGAGTACTCATCTTCTTTATGCTGACAGCCGTACGCTGTGCGTCACTGACGGTAGGATTGAGTAAACACACGGAAAAAAAAAAACACTTGATGCAAACTGCCTTAACAGAAGCGTGTGTTGACAGTAGGTTTTTTCCAATTAGTCAGATGTCTTGGCACGTCTCCATTTGAATTTGTGCATGCTCTTTTTAAGATACAAAATTTAGAGACAACAACAAACACTAAATGAATACACCTGCTGAAAAAGAATTTGCTTTTGCAAACTCACACATGTCTTAAGCCTAACTTCAGTCAGTATAAAAATATAAAAACTCACCCTTCATGTGCAGGTTCGGTCAAATACTGGCCATGGCAACTGACCAGGGCACCATTGTTCAGGTGCTTGCTGTTCAGCTCTGTTTCTTTTTATTCCTCATTCTCTCTTTCACTCACTGTCTCTCTCTCCGCTATCTAGCCCCTCTGACACACACACACTCCCCTCTCTCTCTCTCTTTCTCTGCAGTGATGCTCTTCCCCTTCAGTATCAGTTTCAGTCAACCCGTTTGAGCATCACACACCACACACAGGTTGTCAGTGACTGTATTCCTCTAAGTGGTGACACAGTTGCCTACCTGTGCAAGCAATTTAGTCCAGCATCTGTACAAGCCCATGTGTCTCAGAAGTGTGTGTTTTTTTGACCTATGTGACATTTCTGTGACTTGATCACACCACATGATCTCACCGGGGGGGGGGGGGGGGGGGGGACTGTTGCAGACAGGAAGAAAAAAGATGCATGGAAAAAAACAGACACTCTTCGCATAGCATTTATACACACACACACACACACACACACACACACACACACACACACACACACACACACACACACACACACACACACACACACACACACACACACACACACACACACACACACACACACACACACACACACACACACACACACACCACACACACACACAAATGCATCAGCTGAGATCAGAGAGCTATTAGCGCCCCCGGGTCCACTACAGTGTAACAGCAGGCCCGAGGACTTGCGATTAAAAAAAGAGATACGATGAAGACCACATCCTGTTTCAGTCAAGGCCAAAACAGCAGAACACATCATTTTATACTGTAATGTGTGGGCTGCCTTCGGTCCCCAGTCAATCTAAAAATACAATGAGTCACAAAGAGTGCAATATTGGTTCAAATCAGGCGTTGTGGTTTGAGACAACAGTTTCAAATAAATACTAATTTGCAGCTAGTGGAGCCAATGTGCCAAACATACTTTATTAGTGGCTGGCTGTTTGACAGATGGTATCCAGCTCTGATCACACTTTGTACAGAACTCCTTTTAGACAGACTTGATGATTGCAGATTTCTAAATGGTCACAAACTTAAGAAAGGCAAGTGTGAGCTTGGTGAGAATAGAGATAGTTGGGCATAGCTGAGAGAGTTCAGAAATAGTTAAGATTACAAATTTCTATGTTTACATAATAATGAATGTATCGCATCTGTCACCTTTAATGGAGAGCTGAAAAAATGAAGAAACAGAAGAAGAATGATAGTCAACCTTCACTACCCATTGCATTCACATGTGACCTCCATCAACTCACCTTCTGAGAGTATGTGTTTGTCATGTAGGTTGGCACATGTATGTGTGTGGGTGGTCGCCTATGCATACTTTTGAGGGGGATGTGAATGTGGTGGAGGGGGTGTTTGTGTGTGTGTGTGTGTGGTGGAGAGGATGAGGGGATGTGTGTGTGTGTGTGTGTGTGTGTGTGTGTTTGTGTGGTTGAGGGGATGTGTGTGACACAGTATTCTAAAGGTCAGAGGCACTGAAGGGGCGAAAGCGTGATGTGTCTGCAGCTCTGGTAAACAGGTGAAGAGGCCCAGTGCTTCAACCACTATGTATATATGTGTGAAGAGAAAGTGTACATATATATATATATACTGTATATTAGGGTGCATCAAATGGCAAAGCAAAAATTAAATCTCAACATGTCAAACCGTATGGAGTTGCATTTTGTTCGGACACACATAAAAATTACTTTTGCAAAGTTTTGGGAAAATTCATTGAGATTTAGAGGTGGAACACAGCATGTGAAAAATATAAAAATGGGCCTTTTTTTCTTTTTTCTAAAATTTTGCATTTTTTCACTGGTATTTTCTTCAGGACATGCATATCATAGTTCTTCTTGAAACCAAAGCCCAGAGTGGCACCAGAGAATGATATCAAAAATTGTCCGTTTTATCATGGCTCCCCCAATGGTTAAAAGCTGATGTGCCGTTCCACCTCTAGAACACCACGTATCGCAAAAATATTTTGCATTTATTATTTTTGCATGGATGGTAACACTTTGAGCACCCAGACAGATCAATATGCTGGAACTGTGTATTTTGATGCACTTTAATATATATACTGTACGTATATATATATATTTATATTGTAAATATATATTGATTTATTTATATATTGGGAATCAAGAAAAATTAGAGTAAGAGGGTATATGAAAAACTAATGTCAACAACAGAGGACACAAGTCTATGGGTTGGTTTCTCAGGAGGTTACATATATTATAAATATGTATATACACACATACAGTATAAAATATAATGAGAGAGACAAAAAAAGGGATAAGAGGGAGGTGCAGTAGAAGGTTCGCCCGCTAAGACAGGACAGCTTTGGAGTTACAGAAAGGTGCATTCATCATACAAACATACAGGAAAGCTTGATATCCACTGATTATTCAGAATGCAAAGTCAAACATACCCACATTACATCAACATGTAACAAAAATAATCAAAAAAACAAATGTACTTTTTTTATACAGATGATATATGTATCTCCCACTTGCTTCTTTGCTACCTTAAATGTGCCATATAATGCATTTATTCAGTATTCGTCTGACTGCTCAAGCAAGCACACTATTGAAGTTTTCAGTGTGATTGCTTGTGAAATGAACTCCATACCATTACATATTGACATTCAAGGAGCAAAGATGAGACGTCGTTGTGTGGTGAGAACTGATAGAAAACAACAATCGCCGCCATTTTCCCCCCAAATCTATATTTATTGGTGCCACCAATAAATAAAGCAGGATTCCAGTCAATGGAAAAATGGCCTCTCCCCACCGGCGGCTGTTGTTGTACGATTTTTTATCAGTTCTCACCACACAACAACGTCTCATCTTTGCTCCTTGAATGTCGATATGTAATGGTATGGAGTTATTGAAACTTACTACGTGTAATTCAGACTAGAAATTGAATGTTTATTTTTCGAGTCTCAAGCCTATAAAGTTGCACTGGCCTTACATGTAAAAAGCCTTACATTTACAAATCTGTCTGTTCAACCGTTAAGATCAAAGCTTTGAGAGCACAGAGTTTTCTAAAATGAGGGTAAATATTGGAGTTGCGTTTGAAAGATGGAGACAGCAAAGAGCCCAGAGGGATTTTAAAACAGCTCAGATTTTAAGCTTGGCTCGTTTTCTTCTGAACAGGTAACCATTGAGCTTCAGCTAAAGTTACCTCAACTCATTTATCGTGGCTACTGGTGGTAGGAATGGGCATTTTAGGTTCCCAGAGAGACAAACAGACAGAGTGATAGAGTGGAAGAATGGCAGATGCTTAAAATTGCAATGGAACCATGATCCAAAGCCAAACATTAGTATGCCACTTGGAAATCACAATCATCCTGAGGTTCCCTCTGTGACAATGGGGGAAGGCTAAGGCAGACAACCAGGTGCTACAGGAATGCAGGATGTGGCGATTAGTTAAACTGTGATCTGGCCATGGTGTGCATGACGGCACATAATGCATGAGGGTTGCTTTGAATACAAAACAGTCCAGGTTAAGCCAACCCCCTGGCCAAACACCAGAGATCTGAATGCCGATTTGTTGGATTTAATAATTCTCAGAGTGAATTTGGTTTTTACAGATTCCAGGGTTATACATTTTACTTTATTTACTATAAATGTTACAGATGTTACATCATTTTTTTTATTTCAGCCAGCAAATCGTTACATTCTGCAATGGTGATTTAAAGTGATTTAAAGTGAAATAGTCACCACCACATTTTTGTCAGTTTTTTTTTTCCTGTGTATTTTTGTAAAGTCTGAAAGTGAAGTTTAAACCTCAAGTTTGACTCAACAAACATCTTAGTAACATTGTTTAACAACTCAAAAATCAACATTGGTGTTAAGATGACGGGGTGTTGGTGTTCATACGTGTTATATGTTCTTATTTATTAGTCCTTAGAAAGTGGAACACAGGTCTTCACTGCCTGGCTATGTCTATGTCTTCCTGTGGTGAACTTGGCACAAAGTGGTTGTTACACCGAAATAATTCAGTTGTGCTTCAACACAAGTAATGACACTACATATGGGCAGCATTTTGGGATGGCATCATGGATGGATGCACCATTTCACCATTGGCCTTCATCGTGGCAATAGAGGTAACCATAAAGCCTTCTTAATGATGCAGGACGGCACCTGTTTAGCTTGGCATCAGAGCTAATAAGGACGATATCATGACGCTTACAACTGCTCTATGTACCCACCGGTTGTTAGCCAAGTTGAATAATGATCTGAAATGGGCAATAATGAAAGTGAAACAGCAAATGTAGAAGTGTATTCATCAGTAAGGGAAAACTGGTGAAAGAGAGCTTTTATATTGATGATGAGGTGATTCCCCTTTAGTGTAGAAAAAACTGAGAGGAATTTGAGTAGGTGGTTCAATTTCCATGTTGAGAGACCAAGGACAGGTTACAGAGCTTAGATTATTCATTGTTAGGGCTATACATACCATTGATAAGACCTTCTTGCCTGGTATATTTAAATGTTGGTGCTTGCCGTTTGGGCTTTGGTCAGGCATAAGGTGACCTTTGACCTGTGAAAGAATTTGCTGTTCCAAAGGTAGGCAAATTTGAGAGGATTGTAAAAGAGGCTTGGTGTGCAACGGTGTCTGAGTCCTGAAGCTTTGTATGGAAAGGGACTTTACCAAAGTAAAGCTTGGTAAAATGACCAGCTCGGAAGGACAAGTTCAAATGTGCCAAGACCAGCCTGGGGTTGTCACAGTAGTTCAGATCCAGTAGTCCAGGACACTGCACACCAGGGCCGTGCACAGGAGTGTGCTAAGGTTGCTTGGGCAACTGCCCGTTTGCCCTCCTCGAGTAAAGGTGCCCCTCTGAGGCCCCTCATAGTTAATTTTAATAGTTAAATAGTAAATTTAAACACCTGCAGAATTTCATGTAGACCTAGTTTTAAAAAATCGCCACCCGAAACATGTCATAAAGTAGCCTTCTTCACTTCCAATCGATAAGCCTATGGGCAACGAGAGAGAAAGTCAGTAGGGGGAGCGGGGCATGCGCCCTCCTCTGTTTACTCTGTTACTGCACGCGACGGGCACCTGAGCCTGCATTTTCGACGGTCACGGTTGTTTTCTTCTGTGTCGATGAAAAAACTGCTTTAACGTTGTCAGAAAAGGTGAGTTTTAAGTTGTAGACATGTATAACAAACAAACAATCATCATCATGTTTTATGAAATTAATTAAAACCTTCATAAATCGAGGCTCAGTTTGCCACGTTTAGCCTGAATAATTAGATGGCTAGTTTGCCTACCAGACAACCAGCCTGTTATCACATGCTAATGTTTTGGTAGGAAAACTAAGCTACATGTCTGCTGACGGTCAGTTTATAACCTTTCGTTTTAACAATAAGAATAAATGATGGAAATAATGCATCACATAAATTATTTCATTTAAAGTGGTTACATTTCGAAATCCTATTACTATTTTGGGTGTTGTTAAGTGTAGAGTGCAGAATGCCTACGGAAAAGAGGAGGACTCAGGAGCAGGGATGTGCACAGGAGTGGGCTAAGGTTGCTCGGCAAATTTGCGATCAGATGACAGGGGGCGTGGCAGCGGCAGTTAGTGAGAGTTTAAAATGATATTGGCAAAATTTGCGATCAGATGACGGGGGCGTGGCAGCGGCAGTTAGTGAGAGTTTAAAATGATATTGGCAAAATTTGCGATCAGATGACGGGGGCGTGGCAGTGGCTGTGAACAAAAAAATTATGTGTTGCCCCTTTTTTCCTGGGCAGAGCAACTGCCCTTTAAAATTCCTGTGCACATCCCTGCTGCACACTGCATAAGATCACTGTTAGAGGTGTTACGTGTGAGAGGCTTTGCGCTTATATCAACCACAACGCTTCTGTTGGATCTGGGTAGAGTTGAACCAAAAAAAAAAGAAAGTAAACCAGTGGTTATGACTGAGGCTCTCACAGACCACTTGAGGAAGATGACATTCTGGCATACTTTTCAAGATGTAAAGTATCGGTATTATGGGATTAAGTGCACCTTGTGTTATAAAACTTCATAAGTTGTTGGGTATGAGAACTTACATGTGACAGTGAGAGGTCTGGATGCTGTGGGAAGTCCACAAACAATAACACAAGGAAGTTAACAACATATCAATCCTTCTACTATACACATTGTTATCATCCACATTGTTATAAACTGAGACTAATTTGACAGATATTTGGCAATGAAATGGGGGAAAGATTAACTGAATATTGAATTCTTTATCTAAAAAGGTCAATTGAACAATTTAATTGAAGAGTCTACCATGCACTGTCTATCACAAAAAAAAAATCCCCCTTGTATTGTCCCTCATTTAGGTAAGAAGTCAGAGGAGACATTTTGACTCATCGAATTTCTTGAGAAATTATACAATGAGCTCTGATGTCCCTTATGCTACAATAACCTGAAGGGTATTTCACAGCTCTTCTCTGGTAAATGCAACACTTGAGCTAATTTTCAAAAAGTGTTATATAAGGGAGGTGAAATATAACATGAAATGTATTTGTATCTTCTTGTGTGCTGTTAGACATTTTCAAGGCGTTTTAAGTAAAAATGTTGTAACCACAAATATTTATTCTAAATAAATATGTAGTGACAATTTATTTCAGTAAGTTTAAGGCTACATATCTTTAAGAAATGGTCTTAAGGTCTCTGTTTATTCTAAAAGTAACTCAAGTAATTTGAGGTTAAACTGAAGTTTATTTTTGTTTGCCTTGCGAAAGGAGTGAGGTGTTGTGTGCTCACATTAGGGGGGGGGGGGGGGTGGGGGGTGGGGGGGTGGAGTTGGATAGGTGTACGTGTATGTTTTTGTGTTGTGCATGTGTGTGTGTGTGTGTGTGTGTGTGTGTGTGTGTGTGTAGGTGTGTGTGTGTAGGTGGGAAATGTGTCCACACATTGAAGAATGTGTGAAATGTAAAACTGGTGTGGTGAGCAAAGCATGAACAGCACAAGCAGCTCAGTTACCACCACCCTTCTCCATCAACATCAGAGCCTTCTTCAGACGCTGGTTCACAATGTTCCTCTCTGTCCACCTCACTGGGGGACGGGGATAGAGACAAACAGGGAAAGAGCGAGAGAGGCAGGGGGAGAGGGCGGGGTTGAAAGATGGTACAGCTAGAATTACTTTAATAAATAGTTAATAAACACCATCAGCATAAACAAAAGGCAGAGGCTATTTTAACGATATCACCTATAGTCCAGAACAAACCCAGCAGAGATGGTTCAGACAGTCATAGAGAAAAGTGGCATGGATGGAAGGAAGGATGGAGTGATATGATAATGATATTATATTATCATTTATCAGACGTACCCATGTCATCGGTCTTGCGACCGTACCACTTCTGGGGATCGATTGGGGTGGGGGACAGAGGGTGATTCACGTAGGAGTCCTTTACAAGAGTCGACCACACCAACGGTGCCCCTGAAACAGACAAGGGGCTGACAGGATGTGGCAACAACAACAAAAGCCCACACATGCCTTATATCCAGAGTTCGCTTAACAAGGTTTGTGTCCGAATATCCTGTAAACATATGGCTCTTTCAAAGAATTGTTTACATTTCCAGCTAGTCTTCTTAAAGTTTTGCAGTCACTGCAGACCTGCAGGCTTGTTGGTGTTTTTTAGCAGTGCATAGCTGTGCTATGCAGATCGCATAGTACGTAGATGTGCATAGACCAACAGATTAGGGACAACTTGAAGGTGCTTCTTTCCAAAGCCAAGTATACACAAAGGGGGTGAAGTATGGTTTCATAATGAATGTATGTGAAGGATTTTGTGCTTAATAGATAGAGGAATAGAACCTTTACTGATCCCAAAAGAAAATGTAGGCATCTTGAAGAAGCAGCAGTATTGGATAGGCTTCCACTTGCACCAGTGCCAGAAGGCAATGAATGAATGTATGTATGAATGAATGAATGAATGAATGAATGAATGAATGAATGAATGAATGAATGAATGAATGAATTAATGAATTTATCAAGGAATCAATGAATCAATGAAAGGACGGACAGGTGAATGAATGGATGAATGGATGAATGAATGAATGGATGGATGATGTTTGCTGGTGGTACCTGGGAAGATGTTGGTGCGCAGGCAGTGACCCAGGCTGTGGTAGGAGTTGTGGGAGTCTGCAAACACAGTGCCTCTGTCTGCATAGTGAGGAGCCTGCAAGGGAGGCACCTGTGGAGCGACCAACCTACTCATCTGGCTCACACACACACACACACACACACACACACACACACACACACACACACACACACACACACAGGCACACACAGGCACACACACACACACACACACATACACATTTGATAAACACACACAAGCTCAAAAACACATATACACACCGACCCATATGCACTCACACACAAATGCACGTACATCAACATTTATAGATAGCAAGACATACATGTACCCCCCCCCCACACACACACACTTAATCATTTCCATCTGTCACATGAACATGGCTGAGTAGTAAAGAAAACATAACTGATATGTGATATAAAAATTGACATTTGGGCTGGAAAGAAGGCATCCTTATATGTTGGTTATTCTGTCACCTGATCTTTATCATAGCCAGTGGTGTAATCACCCAGTTTGAGCTCACCTGTGCTTTTCCTCCATTCACTTCGCCTGAATGGTTACTCATCCCTGCACAAAGCTGGAAAAAAAACAGGTCATAAAGTTCAACCAGTGCTACTCGAGGGGCAGCAAGAACAATAAAAGGGTATTTGGACAGTCGTTCTTCTCAGTTAGGTCAGCCCGGGAATGGAACCGGGTCAATGACATGACATGCATATTTTTGTGTCCGACTGCATCATTTTATTTTTAAGTAGTTTGAATCAATTCATGACATGCATCACTTTATTCTATTAAATCTATTTAGTTTGAATTCATTTTCAGGAAATCAGAAAAAAGGATATTATTTTATGTTTTGGGATCTCAAACCCCCAAAATGTCAGGTGGCGCAACCGTCCGTGCAAATGAACAGACTAAAAAAGTATTAAAAAATGGTGTTTTAATGAAAATAAATTCAAAGTAAAATACTTTGGCATGATTTTATGCTTGAAACCTTTCAAATAAATCCAATTTTCAAGATATCAATACTTTGATCTAGTTGAGATAATTAAAAAACTTTTGTCCAGCAATTTGTAAGCTCTCAAATGTCAGGGTGGCACAACCGTAAAAATGTGTCTTTTATTCTGAAGTAGAATGTCAATAATAGTAAACAGGATATTGAATCATCTAGAGGACCCCAATTGACCTTTATGACTGATTGAAAAGGTTGGTAATTTTCTCTCAAATTTTGATAAAAATTGTTACTTTCAACTCCTAGTAAGATTGGTTCACTTTCTATGTCAGGTGGTACAACCAATGTAAAACTAGGGAAATGTTATTTTATCATAAAGCTCTTTTTACATTAAATTATTATATGAATGAACTTGAACTTGAACTCAAAAACTAATACAGGTGTCCAACTAGAGGCCTGTTTAATTTGAAATTAGTGGGGAAAATGTCAGGTGGTGCAACCAGTCAGTCAGGTGGCGCAACTGCAGGGAATTTAACTATATATTATACCTTATAATATTATTATTAATTATAATATGATACATAAGGCTCTTAGATTGTCTATTAATTTTCTAAAATGTTTATAAGTTTAATATTAAAGATGGTATATAGTTTCTAACATTTTCATGATTATTTTAAATCATTTTAGATGTCATTATCAACTAAAGAAAAATCTGCACGACACAGGGAGCTCATAATTATCCGGCTGCAAGACAAATATACCTTGCAAAAAGAAAAGAAAGGTATGATAAACTGTAATGCAAGCCTGGATTTGGTGGTAGATACTTTTATACAGTTGTCAGACCTTTCAAATTTTGGAACCTGTACAGAACTGTTGAAACATTTCAACCATAAGCTCGACAGCCGTGCTAGCCAAATGCCACTACAATTGGCCACACCAAGCCAAAGAATGCAGGTTTTTTGAAAGAAAGCCTAAGAGAAGATGAAGTTGTCCTCCACATCGTTTTTTCTGAAAACTTCTCCTGCTAGCTTCATAGTGAGGTACAGTCTTTCCATTTTGGAGGGAGTCGGAAGCAAGCTACAGTCCACACCTGTGTAGCTTATACAACAGCTGGCTAACAGGCCTATGCCACCATCTCTGCGTCCCTTTGGCACAATGAGAGAGCTGTGTGGGCCCACTTGGAGCCAGTGCTAAGGGATGTAATGAGGAAATGCAACCCATCCCCCACAACTTTATACGTAATGAGTGACGGTCCAGTCACCCAGTACCGAAATAATATATTTTTTTTTGCTCAGCCCATCCAGCTGATATCATTTTTGACTATACAAAGGATGTCCTCAAAGTGATATCAGAACCTTGGAGTAAAGTATCAAATCAAAACCTGATACTTTAGAGTGTGACTTTGTTGTTGATCATTTACAATCAATTACAGTACATCTAATCAATCTGTTGCACTATAGCCTATTCCTATACCGAATGTGATCCTGTGGCCTATATCCTGTTTTTGATCAATTCACTTCCTTTTTTTTAATAGCCTTGATAAATGTGATCAATATACTACCTTAACATCAGCAGAGACTGTTAACTTAAATATTTTTTTGTTGTATTTGAAATAAAAATGCAGTCATTACTACTGTTGTCAGGTGGCACAACTGAATCGTCAGGTGGTGCGACCAGGTAACATTTATATTTAAGACAATAAATAATAGATTAAAGTGACAAGTGGTTTCAAACTATGATGTGCATAGCTATTGTATTGAAAACATTAATTTTGTATATTCATAAAACAATTTTTCGGTCTTTTAATGTAAAATTGGATACTCAACATTTACAAAATACCTGGCGCTAGGGTGCGATAATCTAAAATTGTTGTTAATACAAAAAACAAACACAAAATAATAATCTGTAAGGCACTGTATACAAACTAAGGAACACTTGCTAAAAAAATCACTTTGAGTTAATAGTAGGTAAATATATATATTTTTTACAAATATTTGGTTGCGCCACCTGACATTTATTGGGTGGTGAAGTTAAAAATACAGTCAAAAAATGAATTTGATCACTTTGAAAAGTTATTTATCAAATAAGACTTGTTTCAACACATTGCTCCAATTTCAAAAACATGCATTACATCAATTTTGAAAACACATTTTAAAAATATTTTTTTTAAAGCCTTATTTGTCATTGACCCAACCATCTCCCACAGAACATTAGAGAATCAACATATTCAACTGCTTTAAAAGAACTCCCAAAAAATGGTTGATAAATAACCAAAAATATGATCATTATAGTGGGTAAGCAGTAGATTTTTTCTTGTTTACCACTTTGTTCTTTCCCTTCTACCCATGGTTTAGGACTGAGTGGAGCTTGTATATTGGGATTTTATTTTATGTTATGTTTGATATAGGCTATACGTTAATGCATTTTTTCACTCTGGCAGGGGGACTGCCAATGGAATCTAGCCTTTTGGCTGTAATTGGGTGCATTTACATTTTAATGTTCATGAATGTACACTGTCCCTCTTGATCAAATAAATACACTGATTGATTGATTGATTGATAAAGAAATGATGATGAAATTATGAGGCACATATTAAATGTATCAACACAAAAGACACAAACACACTCATATAGACTGACCAAGAACAAAAGAGAGAGAAGAGAAAGGATGTTGGGTGGAGGTGACCAGTCTTTACTGATTGCTGGTTTGTTCTTGTTTACTGACCAATACTGATGATCAAGTCATCAAACCTCAACTCTATTAGGAAACTGCTCGAGCCGCCAGACCAAGCTACGTCAAAACCAATCCTTCACAACTTGGGCAAGGCGAAAGGCTAGCACTCAAACTAAAATATATCTTTGAATAGCAGAGCAGTCTATAAGTAAAGCAATATAGCATGTAAGGTAGCTTGTTGTCTGTAACGTATCACAGCCGAAGTCGACGCTAGACTTCGTGAAACCTTTATTAATTGGACTAGAATAGATGACACACCAACACACGCACCCAGAAATGAAATGCGTAAAACTGAACCACGTCACTACACCAATTTTTTTCACAATTGGACTGCACGCTAAATTGTGTCCTTTGTCCACTTATGTGTACGCTCTGTAGGTTATACCACCCGATTTACAACACTGGAAGATAGAAAAATGATTCTCAAAAGCATGAAATTAACTGTTAAGTTATACCTGCGTTTGTAGCACTTCTCGCTGTGTAGTGTAGTAGGCTATGCCTCTTCGCTGACACCCAACCTAACCTGTGTCTGGTTTAAATAAATGATTTACCTCAGCCGACCCCCTGCTTGGACCTGTATTCCCTACGGATGTGGTTGCGGTGCTGTCATAATTGGGATTAGCTTCGGTTTAGTTGCAGTGATGTCATAATTGAGTTTAGTAGTTGCCGATGCATTCAGATGTTACCGTTTCCAAAATGTTCCGCGTAGTGCCAACACTTTCGCAAAACATTCATTAAACTTTTATTTCGGAATGCACTCAACTATGAATTACTTTCCAGTAGATGTTGTGCGCAGGTATTTACCTGAGTCCTTCCGTGACCTCGATTTCCTGAGGAGACATTCAGCCATACAATTTCCCCACATCACCACACCATTATTTGCAATACTTTCATTTATTATTTTTTTTTATTTAACATTCAATTAAGAAAAACATCAAGTTGTGAACAAAAGCAAAGAGTTCAAATTTCCTCCACTGTTCTTTGTTTGCTTCTTTTTTTTTGTTGGTTGATTTGTTTGTTTTAATTCCACAATACATTTTCACAACATGTTTACCATGACAACACAACTGAGCATAATAATAATTATAATAATACAAAAGTTGCCATATTTATATATTTACACACCCTCCCCACCCTTGGTGTCTGGTGCCTCCTCCCCTCTCTGGCAAGGGACTCTTCAGTGCCCATTCAGTGCCATCTTAAGTGGGGGCAAACTTCTTGGCTTGAGCCCTCACACGCTTCTCATAGTCCATTCTGTTCTGACTGAAAAGCAAGACGAGAAATTTGCTTCCACATTGATAAAATGACAGGCAGGTAGGTGAACGGGGACATCAAGCACACACGGCTATGACACTGTAATTGTATTTTAATCCTCATGGCTGGAGTCTGATATAGGCAAACCAACCTTAATGATTTGACTTAAATAGGGTTACCAACTCACCAGTATATTGTGTAGGCCTCTGCCTGTGCAGGGTCTTGGATGTTGGGTTCATTCAGCAGCTCCTGAATGCCAAGCAAGATCTGCAAAAGTAAACAAATATTTGAACTTCAGTACTTGGGTCTTCTATGTAGGATAGAAAAAAGACTGACAAATAATAATAATGTTAGGACACACAGGAGGGTATGTGTGCGCGTGTGTGTGCTTTTGAGTACAAGTGCACGGGCATGCTCGTGTACGTGCATGGATCTGTGTGTGTTAGGGGTTGAACAAGTACATAATTTTAGAAATCAAGTTATTGTTTCCAAAAAAGAAACTTGAGTACTCTGGTGGCATGGCGGGGTGTTCGTGCGGGAGGTGTTTATCATTAGACTATGCAACTATGATGGGGTTGGTCTTAGCACATAAAATGAATGGTATGACTACAACTCTTGGTCTTACCTTACGCAACGGTGAAGTATGGATGATACAGACGATATTTTAACATTAGTTAATACATTCTGCAGTAGCCCAAGATAGAAAATCATGTAAGTGTTCTGATTGTGTTAACCTGTAGCAAGCAACTGATTATTATTATTTTTTTTTTAATGTATTGAAATCTTGAGTCATGTTTGCTCGTATCCATTTTAATTTGTTTAGCTCATTAGTGTGGTAGCTCGGTCTAGTGACAGACTCAATGTCTGAGCCATCCTTAAGAAATTCGTCTACAACTCACAATAGGGGCAACACAGATCTTCCAAACAATAGATTTCTGCTGACACCACCCTTCCTCTTGTTCACAAAGGGCTAGAACTAAAAACTGAACTGTGAACTGTAAACCTTTAGATCCTAAGGATGGGTCATTTCGTGGTGTAGGCAATTATGACAGAGACCGACAAGTTCGGAACTGAAACACTCGCTCATCATTTTCTCTGCTCTCAACTCCCTCCAAAGGCATTTCAATCGCTTCAGCCCGACTCCAAGCAAAACTGTATGGGAAATGTAGTCAATACTAACGATGGACAATATTTAGAAACTGAGCCATTTTCAGTTCTTACACTAACATCACGTGATTAACGAGTACTTGATATTAATGCAGAAACTTGAGAACTGATGTAGCTGCTTGATTATTCAAATACTGGAGTAGCCTGTGCAGCCCCTAGGGTGTGTGTGTGTGTGTGTATGTTTGTGTGTGTGTGTGTGTGTTTGTGTTTGAGTGTGTTTGTGTTTGAGTGTGTGTGTGTGTGTGTGTGTCGGTGTGTATATATGTATGTGTGTGTGTGTGTGTGTGTGTGTGTGTGTATATACGTGTTTGTGTGTGCATGAAGTGTGTAATAGAGCAGGCCTTGCCTGTTTGATTGTAATGGCAGGCCTCCAGTCCTTCTCCTCCTCCAGGATTGACAGGCACACGGTGCCTGAGGGGTACACGTTGGGATGGAAGATCGGAGGCTCAAACTTGCCTGCCATTAGGAACACACATAAGAAATGATCAGAACCAGCCTCTAGATAGAACGTGTCTGCTTGTCTTTACTTATTTAAGAGCATTCTGGCAACTGTTGGTTGTAACAGTTTTCAAAATGACTACATGCACTGTTGAGAAAATGATATGACTCCTAACCTCCATATTCACAATTACATAAAAGGGGACATAAAATTGATGATGTTACCACGATGTCTGACAGTGTTCTACACTTCACAAACTATTAAGAACTTTGCATTCGTTTTTGAACATAGGTGTTCACCTTTGATCATGGTTCCCTGTACTGTGCCCTGCAATTTTTAAACATACATAATCTACTGACTCTTAAAAAAATACTATGAAATGGCCGGTGATAACACAAAAGGAGCAATCCATGGCTTGTCATGTACTCACATTTGGGGGGTGAAGAGGGGTAATCATCCTTGAAGAGCATGCGGAGCTTGTACAGACCTCCCTCCCACAAGGTCTGCAAAAGAACACACGGTCATTGATCTGGAGTATATCAGTGATTTCACAAGAATGTCATCAAAGACAATTCTTCATCAGAGATCATTATACAGGTTAAAATTAGCATTTGAGTGAGAAGTTATTTTTATGTGCTTACTTTCTCAAAAGTACACACAAGCACTGATCATAGACAGTGTGCTTGAAGTGAGACTTAAGAGTGTAAAAGATCAGTAACAGGTTACCTCGCACCTGGGTATTTACTTACCCCCTTCTTCCCAGGGATGGCACACTCCCAGTTCATCAAATTCATGGTGCCATCAGGGTTCTTGGTTGGCACAGCAACGTAGCCCTGACGGTGTAAAAGAAGCCCAGATATACTTTCATTAGTATTAAAGTACTCAAGACGTGATTAAAAAGCCCACTTGTACACAGTATGGACAGCACCAGTAGTGCATCATCGTTATATAAAAGCTATGTGCAGCCTACAGATTCAAGGACAGATACACTCAAAATGCAAAAAGTGAAAGGTTTAAAGATGGATGCTTACAAATGGATGGTCTTTTCTCCAAGCTTTGCGCTCCTGCGACAATCTACTGAGGGCTATGCCAGACATGGCGTGGCATTAACACCGTCCTATGGACAGATGCGGAATTGCATGCGATTACAGATAGCGATCTGACAGCTATTTTATCAGACCTTGCGCCTGTCTACCTGAGTTTGCCGCGTCTCGTCCCTTACAAACTTTTATTTTCCTGCGTTGGGGAAAAAAACAACGTTAGACCACGTAATACCACACTAGGAAGTAGACAAAATGTTGTCAAGGCCTAGCCTGAATTTCCGCTGCTTCTAGTTAACGATGCCTAGTTTACCTAGTTATTCTAGCTAGCTAGCGAAAGAAAGCTAGCTAGGTCCAAAAACCTTACAGCCGAGATTACGTTAGCTAGCTATAGTTTATCTGAAAACACGAACAAACAAGTTGCCTCTGAATTGTTAAGTCTTTAAAAAAATCTCCTGGAGAGACTCAAAATAACTTATTTTTTTCGTTAAACCTGTTCCGACTTACTGTCGCTTTTAATGTAAACTGGTTTGGGGGGAAACACGAATCTGCTGTCAACTAAAGGACCCCAATTTGTTTTTACTTTCAGGACCCTCAGGCATAATCGTGGATGCCCTCACTCGTACTCCGTGTTCCGCCATGGTTAGTGTGCTCTCATCGTGAGAAAAGATACCGAAAACCTCAACAAACTAAATTAATAATAAGGAAAAGCTAGCATGAGGAATACCTATTGCCTAAGGTAATTCGGCCAACTGGAAAATACCTAAATTGCTGTTAAACGATTAGTACTTGTAGGATGCTCATGTTATTTTTTTAGGCTAAGCGTGAATTGAAATTGATATATAGATATAGATCTAGTTTTAGCATTAATTCGGACTGTGTTGAGGACAACCACGATAATTCAAGGCGAAAGTGCAATAATATGATGAACGCTGTCATTCAATGTAGAGAAATGTTTGGGTCCATCATCAATATGCCTCACTCATCATGGCCGTCATGGTGGCCACATTTCATCGACTTCACCCTCTATACGCCGCCCCTTTTCGCGCTGCTTTCAAATTAATTCAAGTAATTTCTGCTAATACCCGGCAAACTTTCAACGACTTTGTTAAATACTTCACAACTGTGATGTTTATATGCCCATCAAGAAGCTCTGTCAACTGTGACCTCGACTGTAAATCTGTCAGGCTTGTAACGGGACTCCTAAAATATCATCGAAACCGGTTTGCACCGGTTTTTCATAGCACCCTGGCTGTGTCATCAACTTTGATTCCTCCGCCTCTCAGTAACCTCTTCTTGTCTTCTTATGCAAAACTAGATCACGCTATCTATGCCCAATAGATCATCATTTGAAAGTATCACACTTGAAGAACATTTTTGAATGTGTCTTGAGTTTTTTAAGACTCCCATACATTTCCAATGACATGCCCAGACTGTCACTATCTTACATTAATTAAACAGAGTCAATATGTTAAGTTCCACTGATTTTAATTTTAATTAAGTTTTAAACAAAAACACTTTCATTTAAACATTCAATATTACATTGCAATTGCATTAGTAGAAACAGTTTCCCACATTACTATGCAGTGATAATGAAGATAGCATTATTTCTAAGACAGAAATAAGGTGAAATCAGTATTCAAAAGTGCACTTTGTTATTTTCACATACCCCTGCTCTACTCTACTCTACCCTAAACCTGTACAGTTTGAGCTTGTCAAATTAGTCAACACACCATTTCTGAACATGCATATTCATACATACCATACATACTATTGGCCTTGGCCAGAAATATAAGCTTTGTATTGGAGACGTGTACAGCACTGATGTTGAAAACGTCTGTAGCACACTGTTTTCCACTTTATCCCACTATACAATACAAAGGAGTGGACCCTCAAAATGTAGTAACATTACATATGTGCTTTTCACTTTAGACTCCACTGATGCTTTCACACCTGCTTTCCTTTTCCCTCTGAGATGACGTGTTCTGGTGATGCCTTGGCAAACCACTCGGACCAGGAGCCATCATACAGGCACACACCTGGATGCCCGCACAAGTGCGCTGCCAGTGCAATGTGGCAAGCAGTCACACCTGAGCCACAGGTGACCCAGAAGGGCTTCTGCAAGTCCACTCCGGCATTGCGGAACATCTGGGCCAGCTCCTCTGGGTCCTTCTCAAGCCCTGAGGACTCCATGAAGTTGGGGAACGGCATGTTGATGGTGCCTGGGATGTGGCCGGGCTCTGTGTCTATATGGGGGAGGGGGGGGATAAAAGTTTGACAGAGGGATTGTGTGTGTGTGTGTGTGTGTGTGTGTGTGTGTGTGAGAGAGAGAGAGAGAGCGGGATAGAGGAAGGGAAAGGGGGAGAACGAGAGTGAGGGAGGGAGGGAGAGAGCAAAGATTAGAAGGAGTGCAGGAGCGTACCTCTGAAAAATGGTGCCTATGGCAAGCATTGAAAATGCGCACCTGTCCGAATATCATTTAGATAATTTCACCATAATATCAGCTCAAGAATACAGGACCTAAATGTCACCATCAAGCGCTAATGAGTGCTGGCAAGCATAGGATGTACAGAGCTCATTAGTAAGAGCATCATTAGCAGGGGTGTTGCTAGGAGCTGAAAACGTTCAGGGCTTAGCCCAGACCTGAACAGGGGTCTGGGGGCATCCTACCCCAAATGATGGCACTAAATGTATCATTTTCACACAGTTGGGAGACAGAAACATTAGCCTAAGTCTAAAGACAGTGCATTGCCTGTCTGACTCACATGAATATTACCCAAACCATAATTTATACCACACTGCCTGTCTACATGAGAACACTTTTATGTTTAATGGTCACACTGACATGGGACATGGACATCAGCGCTCAAATTATTTGTTTATAATTGGTCTCATGATTTGTTTTCTACTGGGGCCTTTTTGGGTGAACCTTAAAGCCAACAACTCAGCTTGTCAGCAAACACAAGCAATCCATAGTCAGAAACCTGTTGCAAATGAACAACTTGTTCTTTCCAGCAACTGCTAACCTATTAAGTCTACCCTGCAGTTGATTAAAGATGATATAAACATAAAGCATGCTCTAAAACTGAATATTTGACACAATAGGTTATAAACAAACTGTCCGCCCTTCAAACTGCATTTTTGTCATTCACAACTGGTGTCATTAGGATTACAGCAACAACTTAACAGAACAGAACTGAATACAGCCTACTTGCTCGTGGCTCTGGTTCAATGCCCCGAAATCTTCCACTAGCCCTTGCATCAACGACTTGGAACTGTTTAGTTGTTAAATTCTCTAGCATGTCCTCGTAGGTCTTCACCCAAGAGCCGTTGATAGTTGCACGAAACTCTGCTCGTTCTGGTTTGGAGTACTCTGAAGTAACGGTGTTACCCTCATTCAGCCAATTTTTCATTCCCCCGTTTAGTACTGATACCGACTTGTGGCCGAACAGCCTGAACATCCACCAAACCCGAGGTGCAGCGAATCCCCCGAAATCGCTGGTATCATAAACGACTACGTGAGTGTCATTACTAATTCCTAAATTTCCCACGTATTCAGCAAACTCGGTCTGGGAAGGCAGCATGTGATCAAAAGTGGAAGTTGTATCGCAGCATTTGTCGATGTCAAAGAAGGTCGCGCCGGGTATATGTCTCTGGTTGAATTCTTCTTGAACATTACGATTAAGTTTAGGAAGATACCAGGAGGAGTCAATAATTCGGAGACTAGGTCCCACTCGGTTGTTTTTGATTGCTTCAGCAAGCCACTTTGCAGCGACTAGAGATCGAACCTGACCTGCCATCACTGCTAACCGTAACTGGTTTGTTAGCTTATCGTGCCCTCTTGTGGTAGATACCCAAACTGCAAGTGCCTTAAATGACCAAACGGCACAGCTTTAGAGACGCGAGACACAGCGCATCGCGTCATACTCTAAAAAACACGCCCACTGGAAAGAAAACAATTTAGGATCCTTCTTGACACTTTTGTCTGCTAATAAGATACTAAACTAGTTACTTCAACCAAGAAAATGCCAGATTGACTGCCGATATCTTTTAAAATGTCGTCCCTTAAGTGCTCACTGCTTTCACCAAGTCATGACAGTAAGGACTAAAAATAGTTTGTCGTCTTTTCTTATTGGTGGATGTTCCCTGCTAGAAAACAACCAGCTCAGACACGAGTTTAGTGTATGGCACAAGCCCTCTCACGCGTGCATGTCGACAATATCTTATTTCAGGATGTCGAGATTTGTGTCAAGGCTAATACATTTGAACCTATAGCTTCTACTACATTAGCCTCACTATAGGCTATATGGGAAAACAATAAATTGTGTTATGTTGTGTAATCTACAGGTAGGTGACATGACAGCGAATGAGGGAATTAATTTTAGCATATCTCCATACAGAAGTTAAACAACCAATCCTACATTAGCACCTATTTATATTATTATTGTTGTTGTGGTGTTCTGTGCAATAAATTATGTGTAAGACATATGCAGCTACACTTATTTAGGGCTATACAAAAAGGAATACCATAGCAGTTTTCTGTGAGACTGCCCAGTGCCTTGAGTCCAGTGTTTTTGGAGTCGAAATTCAGTCCTGTAACAGTGCAATAACCCTGCGTGCACAGAACATATTAACAGAGCAATTTGTCGTTTGCTCGCACAGAATGTTGGGAGGTAGGCCCTACCAACGGGTCTTTGTCTACAGCATGCAGATGCCATAACACTACAATACCTTCAACCCCCCTGACAGTAACCTAGACTTAGAATTAGGCATTACATTTCCAATAAGCCTGTCCTTAACTTCCCCCTGAAATCATTGAACATTCCTTGATGCTGTTCGTATGAAGCTTTAAATGTCTGAATCAATGCAGAAACCTATCCTTGGAATTTACTGAGAAGGTAAGGACGTGTCAGTTAAGGTCCTGAATTAAATGTTTAGATTTTTCAGTTTTTCTGTCCAAATCCAAATGTGTTCTTTAAAACAATCACATTATGAATGACATCACTGACTGCAGACTACTGACTAAGGTATCCGTCATGTTATAAATATGATTAACGTGACAAACTCTTTATGCTGACACTACCATGACCTTCAGTTCCTCGCAGTTTATTATTTCATTAAGTGAGAAGTAGTTACAGTAAATCGTGTGACCTCTCTGTATCGCACACAATCTCCCATACCCCCAATTTCTCTAACAGCTCACGTTCAGCGAGCTATTTTAACTGGAATTCTCCTAAAAACACAGTGTGTGCGTGTGTATGTGAAAGAAAGCTTTTCTTTGTATATTGTGCTGTGCTGGTACACAGTGATTCACCTCAGAGATCCATCTGTGGGTTATCCTCCTAATGTTCTGCTGGAAAGAGCACCACATCACGCGGCCTTGGAAGCAGTGGCATGGCGTCCTTAATGTGTGTACGCGCGCATTTACCTTGTCAATGGCTGTCTTGTGTAAGGCTGCCTGAGGGCTGGGTGTGGAGACCCATGATAATTGGCATGGCTAGCCTTGACGCCTGCTACTGTTTGAGCAGAGCATAGTGCTTGAGGATATTTACCTGTTGTGTCCTGAACCCTGAGCAGATGGGTAGATGGCTGAGTGGCACAGACAGTGTTGTTGTTGTTTATTTCTCTTTAAAGACAAGGCATGCTGACTTGAGAGACCGTTTGTGTGGATAGTTGCATGTGTGTGTGTCAGTGTGTGTGTGAGTGAGTGTGTGTGTGTGTGTGTGTGTGTGTGTGTGTGTGGTGTGTAGCATATCTTCCTTTAAGCCTAAACAGCTGTTAAACATCTTGTAAACAGTATACAATATGTACAGTATACAAATGTGATTCCCGATAGCTAAGCACACTGGAATTCTCAATCGTTTAATAAATGCTGGCGTCATTAACTGCAGATGTCAGCCTCTTTCTTACTAAGCCCACTAAGCTTTTGTGTGCGTAAACATTTTGAAATGATTTTGTCAATTTTTCATTAAATGTAACTTCCTTCAAATAACGCTTAAATAGATGCATATACCTGTGGTGCATTGATTTTTCAAGCCTGCCGTGTAGAGTGTCGTGGCAGGTCTCTGGAGTGTGTGTGTGTGTGTGTGTGTGTGTGTGGGTCTGTTTGTGTGTGTGTGTGTGTGTGTGTGTGGTGTGTAGCATATCTTCCTTTAAGCCTAAACAGCTGGTAAACATCTTGTAAACAGTATACAATACAGTATACAAATGTCTGGGTGAGTGGCACAGCCAAGGCATACTGACTTGAGAGACTGTTTGTGTAGATAGTTGTGTGTGTGTGTGTGTGTGTGTGTGTCTGTGTGTGTGTGTGTGTGTGTGTGTGTGTGTGTGTGTGTGTGTGTGTGAGTGAGTGAGTGTGTGTGTGTGTGTCTCTGTGTGTGTGTGTGAGTGAGTGTGTGTGTGTGTGTCTCTGTGTGTCTCTGTGTGTGTGTGTGTGCGTGTGTGTGTGTGTGTGTGTGTGTGTGTGTGTGAGAGTGAGTGTGTGTGTGTCTGTGTGTGTGTTTGTGTGTGTCTGTCTGTGTGTGTTTGAGTGAGTTAGTGTGTCTGTGTGTTTGTGTGTGTGTGTTTGTGTGTGTGTGTATGTCTGTGTGTGTGTGTTGTGTAGCATATCTTCCTTTAGGCCTAAACACCTGTTAAACAGCTTGTAAACAGTATACAATTTGTACAGTATACAAATGTCTCTGTAATTGTCAACAGTGTAATTATATTAATACAAATCTGAATTCATTTTAAAACCAATATTTATAAAAGGTTAGGAGACTATTTGATAATTTGTTAATAATCTTTATTCAGTGATATTTTTAAAAGCAAAAAGATAAATGTATAACAAATTGTTGCTTCTGGAAAAAACCATCTCAGGATTTTTCAGACCAATAATTGAATTATCACATCAGGTCACAATCACTTCATATAGGTACATGATGTTCCATTTGCAAATCACAAAAACAAAGTGAGAAACAATTTGAAGAAACATGTAAGGAATCCGGATAAAATGAGTTAGACAGAACAAGACGGAGTCAAAAAAACAAAAGCATCAAAGGTAATTTAATAGATCATTAAAAGGACTTTGTATATTATGTTTCTTGTTAAGATCATAACATGCTCTACTTATGAAGCTCTTTAATCATTATTGAAGCAGATATCCACTTAAAAATGCCTCCTAACCATCCTTTATGACATCCAATCAAACATCAAATGGTGGAAACCTCCAAGACAATACAGAGCTCTCCAAACAAGAATATTCTGAAAATGGCAGAACATGACATGATTCAAAGCACTTGGCAGATTTCTTGTAACATTTCATTTCTTTCATCAGTCCCCACATTGCTTTAAATGTAATTCTTTTATTCACTGTAGTAATACAAAATAATCATACAAAACATTTTTCCTACAGTAATGTAATTAACAAATGAATCTGTCTTTCCAATCTGTAATCACACATGCTTTCTCATCTTAAATATTCTGATTATTAGCCATTTTAGCCAGAAATTACTCAATACATCTACATAGTGTCACATACAGCAAGTACTTGCTTAATGGTAGAAGTGCTCAAATCAGTGCAAAATCAATATGGTGATGATTCATGTATGAAACAATCACTCATGTTGTCCACTAACTCTCTCTGATCCCTGAATGGGGACAATGTTTAAGGCAGGTACTTCTTGGCCTTCATTCGAGGTATGATGTGCATGTCTCTGACATCATTATGCTGAAGGAGCCAGCATAAGTAGCGCTCCGTACCCATACCCCACCCACTGGTGCACAAGGGGATGAGCTGGCGCATGTTGATGTACCACTTGTACGACTCTTCTGGAACAGCATGGTGCCTCAAGGCCTCCTGCACTTTCTCTGGGGTTGGGTGGCGCTCTCCCAGGCCTACAGTCTCACCCAGTCCCAGCAGGAGATCTGCAGCCTTGGCTTTGGATCTGCCCGAGCCTTCGACGTATGCCTGATAGAATGGCACTCCGAGGTGATCCATTTCAGTCAGCCAAACGGCACCACCATACTTCTCTATCAAGACCCGCTCACCTTTCCGAGTGAGCTTTCTACCAAACTGTGGCTGGCCATCTTGAACCCACTCTAGGCAGTCTGGGGATGGCATCATAGGGATGGCCTGTTCCAAGGTGACCCTTGGGAGGTGTTTCTCACCTTCCAGCTTTTTGAGCAGGTCCTGTGCATGGGACAGAGTGCCAGTCGTGCTCAAGATGATGTGAGAGTGTTTCTTTAGCATCTGTTGGGTCATGTAAGCCACAAAGCCTTCAGCCACAGTCATCGCAGCGTCCATATCACCCAGGAGTTCACATTCAATGTGGTAGAACTGGTTAAGGTGGGTGGCATCAGGATCTTCTCCCCGGAAACTGGGCGACACATAATAGGCCCCGGGTAGACCTTCCTGGAACCGCAGGAAATATTCAAGAACAAACTGCATGGAGTCGGCCAAGTAGACATCCTGTCCCAGCATGTTGACAAACACAGGTTCTGAGTCGGACCCAAGGCCCATTGGGGAAGAGATTGTGTCAGTTGTGATGGGGGTCAAAGCGTATGAATACTGACAGATGTTGTTGAAGTACTCTACAGTGCTATGAAATAGGGTGTTTTGGATTTGGAAGAGATTGCGATACCACTGGTTGGTTATTGCTAATGTGGCATGTCTTTGAGGATCCTCCCATGACCTTGGGGCTATGTTCTTTATGATCTGTGTGTGGACCTTGTTGATTTCTTCTGATGATGCTTGTGGGCCATTGGCCGAGGTGACAAACCCTGGGTAGGTTTGGAAAAACTGTGATTGTACACTAGTGACTTTCTGGCAGGGTGAAGTCACTAAGGGGATCAATTTTACGTGGGCATAATCAATTTCATAGCCCTCAAAAATGAGAGCCACTCCTCGCGCCCTCATACCTTCCTGCAAGAGCTGTGCAACTTTTCGGGCGGCAAGGATGAGGCCTGTGTAGTCTGCCTCTTCTAGGCGGAAGATGTCACTGGGGAGCGGTTTGCGCGGCACCAGAACCGTGAGCCCAGGCGTGTTGGGGAAGGGAGTCAGGAAAGCTATGTTACTGTTGTCCTCCCACACCCGCCACTGTTTCTCATCACCGCGGACAATGCGTGAGAAAAGATTGTTGTGTTTGGGGTCTCCCAGGAAGTCATAGCAGGATGGTGCATTGGGTGTTGGAAGCTTGGCTCGTATCTTGGACTGTATGCTATCAAGTTGAACATCTTCACAACGTGGGCCACTCTTAGAGCTGCAATAGCCCGGATCATCTGTGTTAAACTCTTCCTCCCCAGCAAGATGTGGTCTCCAGCTAGGTTCCAGGCCATGGAGAGGCAGTACTTTGATCTGGGCAGGCTGGTCTGGCAGGGGATGTGCTACGAGGGCACAACGCTGGACGCCAAGCCGTTCACACAAAAGATTTGCAACTCTTCGAGCGCCCAGTAGCATTGTCATAAAGTTGGGAACAGTTAGCTGGAAAATGCTGTTGGGACCACTGAGAGACTTCCGAGTAAGGATCGTGGCACCTAGAGTACATGGGTCAGGTTGTAAGTAAGCTACCAGTTCATCAGTCTCCCAGATTATGTTAGAGAAGGTAAATGCCGGTCTGAAGACTTCTGCACGAATTGTGTCGTTGACAAGAGACGCAACAAACATGACCGCAGCATTGGTTTCAATCACAGCCTCACCTTTGTGATCCACTGCGATGATTCCAGCCTGACAGCCTTTAAGGTTCTCAGAGATCACCTCCTGACAGGCCTGTTTAAGTGTGTAGCCTTTGTGACTGTACAGACTAGCAACTCTTTGAGCAACTGTTTGCCTGAGGAAAACATCTCCATCACCCGAACAAGTCACTGCCACCTTCTCATCAGCATATATTCCTGCACCCATCACAGCCGTGTCGCCCACTCTGCCCTTTAGCTTGCCCACAAGCCCACCAGTTGAAGTCGCAGCTGCCAGTTTACCCCACCTATCCAGAGCGATTGCTCCCACAGTTTGTGGGTGATTGTTTTTGGTGGACTGCATACTGTTTAGTTTAGCATCCAACTCTCTACGGCGCACATCCGTCTGGAAGTACTCAGCTCCCACAGGCTTCGCTTTTTCTGCTACACCTTGCAGAAACTCTTCAGCCCCCTCCCCGACCAGGAGTGAGTGTACACTTTGCTCCATGACTTGTCTGGCTGCCTTCACTGGATTTTTCACTGTGCGCAAGCAGGCCACTGATCCTGAGTTGCTACCAGTACCGTCCACTATGGAAGCCTCCAGCTCATGGTTGCCATCTTTGTTGTAGACGGCACCTTTGCCTGCGTTGAAGAGAAAGCAGTCCTCCAGGGCTACCACACTCCTTTCCACTGCATCTAAGCTGCTCCCTCCATTTCTCAGGACTTGTGCCCCAAGCTTTAGGGCAGATTCAAGGGCGAACTCAAGGACCTCCACCACTTTCTGATTCAATGAAACATCCTCACCAGCTCCACCATGAATCAGCAATGTGAAGTCCGGCTTCATCTCCGAGGGTTGGGGTGGTTTTGCGCACATATTAAGACCTTTGCAAATTTTAGCCTCTGTGTTTCCATTCATTCTGAGCTCATCATTCCCCTGCATAATACACTCAAGTGCCCCCATCTGCCCAGCAATGGAATATCTTAGTGCCAGGAGCATGACTAGTTTCAGCGTCATTTGCAGGTTTGCATGAAGTTTGTCCAATATACCCACAAAGCTACCTTTTCCATTCAGGACGATGCGAACCCGGTCCTTTCTCCCAAGGTACGTGACAGCGAGCTGGTCACGAGCATACACATTTCCAACGGCACATTCCACACCTTCCATCAGGTCTTTCCCTGTGAGGTACACAGATGGACATCCAAAAGGATCCAGAAACTTCTTCAGAGGATTGTTTGGGGACATGGAGTGACGCAAGACTGCCAAGTGAGGCCCCACACCTTCACCAACTTTTGTGGCCTTGACGAGATTCTTGTGCTCCAACAGAGCCAAGTGGAACAGGCCTATGAGCTCCTTGGAATACTGAGGATTCCCATCAGGACCAATGCATGCAGCTAGTGCACTAACTAACTGTCGAGATCTGGCTGTAAGGGAGTATGTGGGATCACAACGACCATGTTTGAAATGGCGCATATGTGTAGGGGTGACAATGATGTGTTTTATAGCTGATTCCCCAAGCGTTTGCCTCAAGGCTAGCTGCAGGGAAAAGTTGACCCAAGCATCATAAACCCCTCGTTGACTCCTCAGGATGGTGAAGACATCGGGATAAGATGGCATTTCAAAAGTGAGTATAGGGTGGGTTTCTAGGGTAGATGTGTCAACAGGATGACTTGGCATGCCAATTCCTTCAAGTTGAAATGTTAAGGGTTTGGGTTTTGTCAAGCTAGCGTCAAGAGCTGCAGATTTATTCTCTTTCTGGGCATGGATTAAGTTTCTATTCTGTGACTCTGACAGATAAAATGCACTTTCAGCCACAAGCCCAGCCACCATTCCATCCACAGCACTGTGTTCAAACAGCAAGCCTGCTGCACTATCTTTGAACACCACCATGTTAACCACCTGTAAGGAAGAAAAGAGAGTTTTTTTTTTACCCTAGAATATATTTTGTCCACTTATTTAGGACTTGTTTTCATCTGCCATGGTCAAATATAATTATCATTGCATGTCTGTTGTACAGCCTACTATTTGATTCAATATCACAGTAAGTATCATTGAATTAATGCTGCAATTACTCCTTTAAACAGAATCCAAACAGGATGATTCTAACCGATAAGCAGTTCAACAAGATCCTATAACAACTTTATTTTAAGCCACACCAAACTCATTACCTGCTCTGTTTTTTCCCCATTTCCTTCTCCTTCACTCTCATTCTCTCTCTCTCTCTCTCTCTCTCTCTCTCTATATATATATATCTCTGTGACATGATTTCCTAAAAGGGAATCATTTACTGACCTTGTCATAATGCCTCAAGCAACTCCACCCTCTACCCCCGAGTCTGACAGCATTGAGGGTGCTTGCCACGTCAGATGGCGCTGGTCCATCTTCGAGAGAGACCGTCAGTATGGCACTCTCCATGAGGTCCAGGGATCCTGCGGTGGGCCCTCCCCTCTTCAGGACCTTCTCTCTCACTTCATACCAGTCTGTACGGGGGAGGGAGGAGAGGCCACAGATAGTAGAGGCGTCCTTGTCTGCGCCCGCAGCAGGCTGGCTACTGATGTGCTCTAATTGATCGTATATGCCCCCAAGGGAGAGGGCTGTGAGAGGACCCCCTAGACTGGGCCTATGCAGGATCTGTATGGGAAATGCCCCCGCTCGGCAGGTCAGGATGGCGTGAAGACTATCTGGGTAGAGCTGGAATGGACAAATGCGAACAATGAAAGACACACTCAGTTCATTAGAATATTGTATCCCCCTTGGTGCATAGCTAAAATTGTAGATCGGGAGGGAAAAAACATGAGTACAGAGCCATAAAGATGCTGTAAGCAATAATATATTTAAAAAACATGGGTGTGCAAAATTGAGTGTGCACATAAAGCATACAGCTAGAGGACATAGAGGAGCAATTTGCTAACCATAAGTGTATTAGATGAGAACAGCTGACAGCACCTTATATAATACTCATAAATGCCGCTACAAATCTACTTTAAAACAATGGCAGGAGGCTTAACATCATTACCAGCGTTGTATCTGTACAATGTCTGGTAATTAAGTGCATATGGCATCCTCTTCCAATCTCTGCTCTCTGTTTTTTCTCTCTCTCTCTGTGACTCTCTCCATCACTGTCTCCATCTCTCTCATCCCTCTCCCACCATACAACCACAGTTTTGCTGTCCTAAAGACACTCTAGTATTTCACATGAAGACAACACATTTTATACAGTATAAAAGATAGATATCCGATACTGCAGAATAAACATATAATTCACTCTCCCCCCACCCTTTCTCTGACCTTAATCTCATAAAGGAAGTTTCGTTTATGTGGATATTTGGGATAATGTTATGTGGATATTTTTTTGTATTTATTAGAATGAACATCCAGTTCAAATCTCACCTTATTGTGATGTGAATATTAGAGGCATGTAATGTATTATCATGTAATGTCAAGTAGTATAAATGTGTTCCCCCTCTCCCCCAAAATCACCTTAATCTCATCTTGTTTCTTTCCAGGGAGTCGGCTGGCAGCAAACACTTCTGACTGCTGTGTGCGCTCCATTGGCACGTCTCCCTCGACCAGCCAGGGCTCGCTGTACAGCTTGGCCATGGCCCACACCAGTGCTGCTGCCCTCCCCAGGTGGGTGTCGTCTTTCCAGGCCCTCGACTGAGGCAGGACTGTGGGGATGGCGGTGGAGGTGGGCAACGCATCACGACAGGACAGCAGCCGGCTTTTGAACTGCTCTGTCACCCAGTTCTCACGACCAGAACCAGCGTCGGACAGCTTCCTCTGGGCCTCCTGTAGGATCTCCCTCTGCTGGGAAAGGGCATTTTTGTACTGCATGTACAAGTCAGGGCTCAGAGTGAGTTGGAGGACCCGGCCAGCTTCCTGCAAGGTTGTGTCCAGGTCTGGTATGGGGTAGTCATGCAGTGCCATCCTGTGGAGAGGAGGATCCAAGATACTGAGCAAAGTTATCTGGAATAGTAGGGTTATTGTGTCAATACAAAAATCAAATTGCTTTTCACTATATGAAGAGGTATTAGTTGTAGGTTTATGTAATATGTGTCAAGCAGTAAGACCAATGCAAGTTTAAAAAAACGCAACTTGACTAATGTGGCAGTCCAGCCTATTTTGGTGTACAGTTTGAAAAGCGACTTATATCCTCCTGGGAACCAAGAAAAATTAACAGAATAGCTGAAGAGAGGAAGAGGGTATGCATGAAAAACAAATGTCAACTACAGAGGACACAAGTCTATGGGTTGGTTCTCTGGAGGATATAATATGGTATAACTGTATGTGCACACTGAACCAAATGTCAAATTGAGTTAAACGACAAGCAGGTTATGTAACATCAATTAAAGGTGTCCAAAACAAATTACAGCTTTACCCTTTACCAGCAAGAATAGTTATACATTGAAGTCTGCATTTTAATTTTATAGCGTTATCAGAAAAGTATCCATTGGGAGAATACGTAACCTATCCAAAAACATAACACTGTCAGTTTAATACTCATGGAGGACATGGGGAACATATTATTTAATCATCAACCAGACCTAAATAATCCCATTAAGAGTATTCTCTCGTGCTGCACAAGATTCTCTACTTTTCTTGTTTTGGCCATAATTCAATCACTCCATTACTGTCCCCTAGAAGAAATGTCTGTCAGGGCACACAACAGATCCATTGTGGCACAAGGGGAGCTGAAATGCCCTCTAGTTCTGCCCCCGGAATTTTCTGTAGTGAAATATTTGACTGTTAATAACCTTTTACGATAAAGCATTATGTGCTCTCACACACGTTTCTTGTGGAGTCGTCCTAATTGTTTTTGCCCCCCTCTCCTCCACCCTTATGATAACCATAGAAAGGTTGTTTGCATTTTGTTGTCATGGGAACATGTCTCATGGTGCGTGACTGAATGGTACAATTTGATTTGAGCTGATTGGTTGAGAACTCAGTTTTTCATAATACTTGCTCTTAGACTTTTCTTTTGCTGCTCAAGCATTCTTGCCACCAGGCCAGGTTCAAGTTCAAACTAGGTGACAACTGATCAGGCAGGCGACTGACAGTTAAGTTACCTTATCCAACATTTCTATGATATTAAGTAACAGTAATTTCATTTATTTACACCACAGCGACCAACCAAAGTTAACAGCTGACTTAGTTCACACACAAACATCACCTTCTATTAGAGGCAAACAGAGACTTTCGGGATTGAATATAGCCAGATTCTGATTTTAGATATTAAATTATATGTGTACAGAAATATAGAAAATCTTAAAATACACAAATATACGTTATAACATAGTGCAGTACATAAAATAGCATGTACTTCTCATAATAACAAATGATCAATACCCTTGCTGTACCATTTCAATACAATCACAATCTATCAACATTGTTGGTAGATGCCAAAAACCACAGAATATACAATGACCTTATAAAACACAGTCTCTAGGTTGAAATTTTAGAAAAGTCTTTCAGGAACTCAAATAACAGATATGTATCATCAATACTTCAGTTGTCTAACCCATTACACTACTCATTAATACCAGCAACAGGTTTTAAATTAAGGATAAACAGTATGTAAGCAATGAACACTGAATATTTCAACTTCAACCATTTACTGAATCACACAGTCAAGGTCCAACCTCAACAGTTATTCTATCAATGCTACACTGAAATCATTTCAGCCTGACTGAGCATATGTTATGTAAAACCATGCCACTTACAGCAAATCTACAAGAATGATCAACAACAACAAATACACAAAACCTGACTAAATCTATCCATGTCCATGTCTTGTGCATACAATAATTGGAAAGTACCCTGCAAACTAAAACATATACACCCATGCTTGAAGAGGTATTTAAGATGTCAACCTTCTTACTAAAAGAAAGGAAATTTCAGAACATCAACAACTAAGTATTGTCTTACCTCAGTCCTGAGTGTGCTCAAATAAAAATGTCAGTACAACGGAGAGATGGTCACTGCACAACAAGTTTTGTTGCACGCAACACAAGGGATGGCAGTAATAGGTACCTAGTGACTTCAATTAAGGAATTCAATTTCCTGTTTCTGGGTAGAAGTTGGGTGTGCTCTAAAAATTCCCTCTTTTCGGTGGAACTGAAGGAGGGTATTTTTGAAGTGCCTTGGGATGGAAATGTGTGTGATCACTTTTAAATGATGACTGGCAAACAAGTCTATGCTCCTGATACTTTTTGAATGTCTAAATAAGAATAAAGATCAAGACTAGTGATTTTCCCATATTGGTGTAAAAGTGAAGGTTTTTATTATAATTCAAAGCATCCAAGAAATGCAAGTGTGACGTAACAGTAAAAATAATGTAGTGTAAGATCCATATTATGTTAAAGCTGCATTGTAGGTTATAATTATTTGGCGTCAAACACAATTATATTAGCTGTCAACTACAGGAACCCATCTATAGGAAGACAGCCTTTGTAACAGTCTTAAAGGTCAAAGGGCAAAAGCGTCTGAATATCTAGAAAAGTGCTGTATAAAAATTATAATATTATTATTATTATTATTATAAGGTAAAGTAGCTCTTATCACATTCGATGTGATAAAGCTTGCACTGGAATGAGGGGGCAAAATGCTTTGCACGTTCTAGTGTGTTTGTGTGGTTGAAACTTCCGTCTTTCTACTTTTATTCAACTGTGATACTTATCTAATTCTGATCTGTGTTTCTGCTAGGGCTTTGGTGTGCTTGATTAAGGTACAGTCAGTGATATTTGGCGTGAAAAAAGAAAACCCATAGAAACAAACACAGAAAATTCCAAATATGGAAAATTTCAATTGTCTTGATTTTATAGGTAGTGATTTTGATTGTGAGTTTAGATATGTATCATACCATAATGATTCATATCTACCCAAACCAGTTTTTTTTTTTTACTGGATTAATTCGGATGTCTTTCTAGAACCACAGCTAATGAGGATAACCGTCATGTTCTCACCACATAGATATTACTACACTTGGAATTGTTGGATGTTAGGCCATATGAATACTCAAGATTTTTTGAGAAAATAGAAAATTCCCATAACAGTTTAGGAGTATGCAGTAATTTTTTATGCAATTCCTTCTGGAATCATAATGCTGATAATGGGTATTAATTTCCCAAGGCCAATTACGTACACTGTCAATTTATCTGATACTGCTGTGGGTGGTTTGTGCCTTTCAGCAAAGCATCAGATTAATTAATTGTTACAGTCCCCTACATAATCCCATTGCTACATTTTGTTACAATCCCCTGTATAATCCCAGTGGAATGGTACAATAGAGAATGTGCCGTGGGGAAAAGTGTGGTCCTTGCCTCACAAGTACTTTTAACCAATAAAGTGTAAGAAGTTTTGTTAACTTAATTCACAGGTTCTACCCAGCATCATCTTTCCTTAAAAGATACGGGGCATTGAGTCTGACTGCTCTTTCTTTAGAAGAAGGCAGCATAAAAATGTACCTGGATCATTTCTTAGAATGAACTCAGTGACTATCTAGACAGCATAAAATACTCTAGCTAATGAGGACAGTGCATTATACAACCATTGTGACCTTGCAGGACTGATATTAAACATCTTCGACTAAGGTTGGCGATTTGATTGATAAATTGTTAATTTAAAGAAAGAAAAAAGAAAGAAAGAGGCAAAAAGCCATCATGTGCTAAAATAAATAAATGAATACAAAACGCCGGAAGTGATCTGTGCCCTGCGAAAATCGGGTCGCCATTGTCTTCCGGTCTGAGGCTTCTGACCCTGGTGTGTGAGAGAGCTTCTATTTTTGTGGAACAGTACCTGTGCAAGGACATTTTCTTTAAGTTGTGTGTTAAACGTAAGTGTCCATATGCAAACGATTGCCTCTGTTAAACTGTTAGTTCTTAAATATGGCGGTTAGTGTATGTATATTCATTTATACTTGAGGTCACTGATGATGCTGCTAACGTACCAGTTAGCTAGCTAATGTCAGCGCTGGCTTCCTATCTAACATGGCCAGTTTCGATTAACCAGCTAGCCAACTCTGTCTTTTCCATTTGAACATCGCATTGTTCGTGGAACACTACTTTAGCTAGCAAAAATGGTTAAGTGTTAGTAATAAGCCACGGCTAAACAGGTTGTGACCGCGTGAGAAATCACAATGCTAGCTCTCGTAGCTACTTATGCTCAGTCAGAGACAGTATATGAGGTTCAGATAATTAGGGAGACGCTACTATAAGGCTAGTTTGTTGTAGCGTGCTAGCTGTCTAATTTCTTACTGACGTTAGTGTAATTAATATGTTGCGATTACACGTTATCCTCTCCTGATGGTAAACTGAATTCCTTTTCCTATTGCTATTGAGGGGCAGAAGAAGGAACAGTGGTTCTTTCTTACTCTACCATTTGGTAGGTGTAGGATCTTGAAGTCAAAAGTTGATTTTCAGTTTGCTGGCTGAGCTTGTGAAGACTTAACGTTGTGACATAACAGCAGCAAACAATGGACCTAGTTTGTCCCTATTGAGTGTTTTTTTGTTATCTGCTGGGTGAATATGAAAAAGTTTCAAAGGTTGTCCGGTACTTCTTTTAGACTGACACGTGATCTTTGCATAAACCTCCTTTAAGACAGACTTGCCAATGGCATTAGCAATGCTGCTGGGATCACACTTTTCTCTGCATTGACAACCACAGCTGTTTTCGAGTTGATGCAATACACGACAACTGATGGTGGAGTTATGTCAATTTCCAAACTACCAAAGGTCTTTCTTTTCCTCCTGACAGTTTTTCTGTCTCCGTGGTTTTCTGATACTAGTGCATTTGTACAGTGCTTTGGCCGTGTTGCTAAAGTAAATAGTGTCAGTGAGTTAACCACAGAAATATTCAGTCCAAAGCCTTGCAACATTCATGTATGTTTTTCTCGGACATAGAATGAGGTGGGATAAGCAACCATGCATTAATTCATATGCTGTGTTATTTGTCAGATTTGCTAATTGCCCTTTTTTGTAACCTCAAAGTGAACGCTTAGCCTAACCTCTGTGGACACATGTTGACATTCATCTTTCATTACCTGGTGGTGTATTTAAAATCTGAATCTGAATTGAATGGATGAGTTTTTTTCTGAGAGTCTTGATTGAAATCTATCCAAGCTTGTTTGTCTAATCTCTCCTGTGTGCCTGAACTGCCTACATTTTAACTAATTTAGATTTTTTTTTAAAGGTGTAGTCCTTGATTATAATCCATTTCACATTTTTGTCAAATTTGGCAGCATTCTGAGAGCTGAATTTACTATGTGCCAGATATTTATGATTCAACATGCCCTTTACATCAGTCTTTTCTCAATCTCTTTTCCCTCTCACACCCTCCTTCTTTTTTCTTTCTTTCCCCTTCTCTTCCCTTCTTTTCCTTTCCCTTTCACCCTCCTCTCCCTCCATCCTCCATTATCAGGTGTGTATGTGTGTTGGCCGCGCCGTAGCGTTGTCACTGATGGGCGGCTGGTCTCGCAGTGCGGTGCTGGAGCTGTACAGAGCGCTGCTGCGCGCAGGGCGGCAACTGCAGTACACCGACCGCAACTACTACCGCCGCGCCGTGGCCCGCGAGTTCCGCCGCTCACAAGCGCTGTCCATTCCCCAGGACAAGGAAGACGCCCTCAAGAGGGGCCAGTTCTTCCTCAGCAGCCGCCTGGGCGGGCTTGTGTAAAGAGGGAGTGGGGGCCAGTGAGTGACTGCCACTGGCCAGGTAGGCATGGCCAATTATTAACCATTTACTCATTTTCTATCTTCACATTTTCAGTTGGCAGTTTAGCCAAAACAACTTATTGCATAATAATACAGACGTACATTTTTTCCGTCATATGTGTTCTCATGTGAGTGTTGAACATTTTACCCTTGTGTTTGCAGTTTACCTTACCAGTTCTACCAGTTGAGCTATAAGTTGAGCTATTTATTTTGATAGCGCTTAATCTCCATTAGTCAATTATTTTTGTTTGGGTGTGGAGTGTTCGAGCTTTCTGCAGGGATGATGCCAGAAAAAAGACCGAAAATGGCCTTACTGATGACATGCTACCCACTATAATAAAATTCTAAGCTTTTATGATCTTAATACTTAATAAAGTAGTAGATAAAATGTGGACACCTTGCTCCATCAGTTGAGCCATAGATTGACGTAGTCATTTTTGTAATGCTTACTTGCCATGTTTTAAACTTTAGATTAATTGTAGGGTTGATACACTTTGCATGACTGGCATTTTATTCATATCATAAAAAGCCATGTTCTGATGGTCTTAATACCTTGAAAAGCAGTAGATGGAATGACTTATTTTAAAACTTTATTTTGGTCGAATGGCAATGTCTGATGGCCCCACCCTGTTGAGTAAGTACAGTAAATTGTGGACCTAATTTTAAACAGTTCCATGTGCTAGAGAGTAGTTCTCGCTCAACTTCTCTTACTTGGTGCTTGGATAATGTAGTTATTAGAGCTGGATAGAGGTGACATTCACGCATCAATGGTGAATGTAAGGAAATAAGACACAGTATTGATGAACTTTCTCCTTTGTACTACTGTTGGCTTTATCTGGTTGATTAACTTAAGTTAAGCCTTCTGTTAATCTTTTGTTGGTTGGCTTCTCTCTCTCGCTCCCCCTCATTCTTTCTCTTTCCTCCCCCCTGCCTTCTCTCTTCTGTAGAGAGGGGAGAGTAAGGTATGGCAGGAGTGAACGGTGACCGGAAAGGCAAAAAAGATGACAATGGCCTGGGCACTGCCATCGACTTCGTCCTCTCCAATGCCAAGCTGGTGCTGGGAGTGGGGGGAGCAGCCATGCTGGGCATTGCCACTCTGGCAGTCAAAAGAGTGAGTGCCAACTCACCTATGCCAGTACACACAACATTACATGGACAACATGAAACACCATTCCTAATGCCATGCCTGGTTACCTGTACTGACAGTACATGAATAAGTCATTTCAATTTTGTCTGAAGTCTGAAACTAACTGCAACCCCAAATCAGAAAAAGTTTGGACGGTATGGAAAATGCAAAGAAAAAAAGTTACATTGACTTGTATTTCATTGCAGACAGTATGAACACAAGATATTTCATGTTTTGTATGGTCAACTTAATTTGATTTGTAAATACATCCATTCCTGCCATTTAGGCCTGCAACACATTCCAAAAAGTTGGGACAGTGGCAATTTAAGGCTAGTAATGAGGTAGAATAATTAAATAATGATGTGATTTGAAACAAGTATTCAAGGAATCTGGAGAAATTTCAGTGCGTTAAGGGCAAGGGGGCAAGCCTAAGCTGAATAACCATGATCTCCGATCCTTCAGACAGCACCGCATCAAGAGCCGTCATTCATCTATAAGCAATTTAACCATATAGGCTCAGTATTACTTTGTTAAAACGTTGTCAAGCACTACAATTCGAGTTACATGCTCAAATGCCAGTTAAAACTTTACTGTGCCAAAAGGAAGCCTTACGTTTACCGTGTCCAAAAGCACCGTTCTCTGGGCTCGGATGGTCTGGGATGGGACCATCTCGCAGTGGAAATGTGTATTGTGGTCAGACAAATCAGTATCTCAGGTCTTCTTTGGAAGAAATGGACGCTGTGTGCTCCGTACCAAAGTAGAAAAGGACCATCCAGGCTGTTACCAGCAAAAAGTCCAAAAGCCAGGGTTTGTCATGGTATTGGGTTGTGTCAGTGCCCTTGGCAAAGGTAACTTACACTTCTGTGATGGCACCATTAATGCCGAAAAGGACATCGAGATTTTGGAGCAACATATGCTGCCTTTAGGACGACATCCTTTTCAGGGAAGCCCATGCATATTTCATCAAGACAATGCAAAACCACATTCTGCACACATTTTAGAGGCATGGCTGCGGAAGAAGGGTGTGCGGGTGCTGGACTGGCCTGCCTGCAGTCCTGACTTGTCCCCAATAGAGAATGTGTAGCGCATTTTGAAACAACAAAGACCCCGTACCGTTGCACACCCTAAGACTTGTTTGCAGGAAAAATGGGACAAAGTAACACCTGAAATGCTTCCTCACTTTGTGTCTTCTGTCCCTAATTGTATTTTAAGTGTTGATAAAAGGAATGGCTACTTGATACATTCTTTACTGTCCCAACTTTTTTTGAAATATGTTGCAAGACTTAAAATTGAATTGTGTTTATTTTGGAAAAAAAATTCAATTCATTAGGTAAAACATCAAATAATGTGCTGTTGTAGTGTTTTCAATGTTATACAGTTAAAAGAGAATTTACAAATAACTGTAATTTTAATTGACCCTACCGTCCCATCTTTTTCTGATTTGGGGTTGTACATTCACACTCCAAAAACCCCTGTCCTGTCCGTTTAAACCTGTACTTCCAACCTTGCCCCCTCCCTGCTGCAGATGTATGACCGTGCCATCAGTGCCCCTACCAGCCCCACTAAGATGGAGCCATCAGGGCAGCGCAGCTGGGAGGAGCCCAGCTGGCTGGGGTCCTCTCCACGCACACTCAACCACGACATGAAGACCACACTCAGCCGCTCGTTGCAGACCCTGCCCACCCCTGCCAACTCCTTCGAACCAGGTGAGCAGCCAGGTTAACCAAGGAAAGGTCGTAGGGGAGCAAAGTGATTGGCCGAGTAAACAAATTGAAATTATAAATTATTGGCCAGGCCAACCAAGTCAGTTTGTGACTTGCCAGGTAAACCAGCTAAAACTGTAGGCGAGTAGCCAGATAAACCAAGTTACATAGTAGATGTGCAGAGTGAGATTACCGCAGTATCATCATATCTGTTTGGTCTTTATCGTTGGCTGACCATCAGGGCCTGCTAAGCCTTCTCTGAAGGCCTAACCATTTTCATTTTAAAATTGGCAAATACCAATGTATTCATTAATAATATTCTTGTTTACTGTTAATAATGTCTCTGCGCCTGCTCGTTTTCCCAGTCGCCTCCTTGTCTCGATACATTTAAGTACATGATTCAAGATTGGGAACAGACAGCCGCACAGCAGTGTCAGTGAAGGGAAAACATCTCGCACGCCAGTGCGATCAGCCAATGCAATTGTTCTGTTTCTACGAGGTGGGCGTGATCTGTCGGAAACATCATCGACCAAGCCCTTCCCAGCTCAGACTCCAGGCCTAAGTTCTTAATCGTGCTGCGTGTTTGTTTGGTTTAAAGTGACAGTAATGCCACGTAAACCTCCTTTTGCTGTTGACAATAAACGATTGAAAGGATTTATCTTGTCTTGTAGTGCCATTGCTTTTTCAATAATCTTGATCAGTTCTAGCTGTTACTTTAATAACCGGGTAACGTTAGAAGTTATGTAAAGAATTCCAAACAACCTTGCTGAAACTATGCATTCCTTCTGTCCTTTTTTTCTCAACATGCTTGATAAATGGGCGTTTAAACGCTTTAACGCTAATTGTTTTTCACTCACACCAAGCCTATATCGTTATTGAAGGCCTTACCATAAAACCAATGGTCGGCCACTGGGCCTTATAATGTTTGTGGCATCAGAGTGGGTGGTGTAATGGGTGATTGTCTTCACTGACAGGGAGATGGCTGGACTACCTCTATGGTGGGTGATGCTTTTGACTATTCACTGGTTGCCACAGATATAGCTTTTTGTTTTGTAGTAGTTCCCCTTACCATAGTGAACAACCTGAGTAGTTCATGTTCATGTTTTGCAATGCCTTATTTAGATAAAGCTGCAGAAGCTGATGTAGTGCTCAAGTTCTAAAGAGCTTCCTTTAATCGTATTGAACAAGATTAGAAAGGCCCCATTGGCTTCCTTCCCGTAGACAAGTATTAGATCTTTAAATAAAACTTAGACCAGTCTAACCTGCCCACATTAGTAATTGTGAACCATGTTTACCACTGCTGCTTGTGTAATGTTGATGTTAAGGCTGCGACATCCCAAGAGTGAGTGTGTGGTGTGTTTGTGTGTTTGTGTGTGTGTGTGTGTGTGTGTGTGTGCGGCGGGGGGGGGGGGGGGGGGGGCCTTCACTGCATATAGCTCTGATTTATGAAAGAATGGCCTAAGTGGGTTAGAGGAGCTTCCATGGTCTGATATGATATGATATGAAATGAATAGAAATAAAAAATTTAACAATAAAGTCACTGTTATATTTCCTCTCTGTGAATTCGGTACCAAAGCTGTGTATTCTACTGTGTGTCCCACTATCCTCTCTTCCTGCCCCTCTCATGCCCCATGTCTTCCTCCCCACCAGACCTCATGCGTCGTGCTGCGGGCCGCTCTGACCACGGGCAGATGGACATGGCTCGCGCCCGCATGCGCCTCTCGCTGCAGGAGCACCTGTGGGCGTTCTTCAGCGAGCGCGTGGCCATCCCTGTGGAGGAGCAGGCCGTGGCTCGCCGCGCCGCGCTGGACATCTGCTCTGAGCTCCGCGTCTTCCTGCACGCCAAGCTGCCTGACATGCCGCTCCGCGAGATGTACCTGAGCGGCAGTCTCTACGACGACCTCCAGGTGAGTTGGTGGATTGGGGGAACGCTAGTACACGTGGGGTAGCCATAAACTGAAGAGGAGGCTTTTCATTTAAAAAATGTCTTCTAGTAGCATCTTTGTCACTTTGTTCGCAGGGAAATCAAAATTCATAATGTCTTTTAATACCAGCCATTGTAGAAGCCATTTAGAAGCAATGTTGTTTTAGCTTTTGCATCAGAGTGGAACAATACAAAGTGGAGAGGCTTTCAGCCATAACGATGTCATCCTCGCTTCTCACACTATTATGAATTCCTTACTCCTGTAATGCTCAAGTTTCAAATGAAGCAGAAGTTTTTATTCCAATACATAATTTGGTTGCTAGAATTGCTTTAAAGCCTTTTTATGCACAGTGCAACCCTGTCCTGCGAGCACCTGTCTGAGTCTCACCTGTTACAGGTGGTGACTGCGGACCATGCCCAGCTGATGGTACCCATGATCCTGGAGAAGAACCTGTGGTCGTCTGTGCCGGGCGAGGACACGATCATGAACATGCCAGGTTTCTGGTTGGTGCGCCGGGAAAACCTGGAGTACTTCCCCCGCGGAAGCAGTTACTGGGACCGCTGCATGGTCGGGGGCTACCTCTCCCCCAAGAGCGTCCTGGAGGTGTTTGAGAAGTTGGTGGCCGGCACCATCAACTGGCCCGCCATCGGCAGCGTGCTAGACTACGTGATCCGGCCCGTGGTGCCATCAGAGACTCTCTCGCTGGAGGTCCAGTACGAGACGGACCGCCGCCTCTACGTGGACTTCCTCCCTCTGCTGATGATGGATGACGGCGTTTCGCTGATCGCCAAACCGCACCGGCTGGCGGCCGACCGTCACGAGAACCTGTGGCGGCAGAGTTTCCGCGTGGCCGAGACGGCCAGGCTCCGTGCGCTCGACCAGGAGGACGGCGGCTGCCGCTGCACCTGCTTGAAGTTGGCCAAGGCCGTGTGCAAGCTCAACCCGGCGCTCGGCAGCCTCTCCGCCAGCCAGCTGACCAACACGCTGCTGCTGCTGAGCGAGCGCGAGGGCGACTGGACCCAGGAGGCACTGGCCGACCGCTTCATCAGCCTCCTGCGGGCGCTGGTGGGCCACCTGGAGGCCGGGGTACTGCCCTGCGCCCTCAACCCAAAGGCGAACCTCTTCTGCGAGCTGACACCCCTGGAGGTGGATGAGCTGGGGTACACGCTCTACTGTGCCCTCTCCGACCCTGAGAGCCTGCTTAGGACTGCGTGAGACTCGAAAGTCACCCCAACCCCACCAGTAGCATTGCGCCTGAAGGCCCTGCGAACATCTGTTGCCATGGAAACGGGCTGTGATCGTGGCGGCCTTAAATTGTGAGAACTCACTCAAAAGCAGCCTTCTGTTGTGAAAAGACAACATCTGTGAACAGCCCACATAACTGGCTGTGAAAGTCATCGCAGCGCCCTCTTGTGTATCGTAAAGGTGTTGCAGTAGACTTAAGACTGGTGGAATCATACCGAGTCCTCAATGTAAAAATCATACAAATGATAAAATGCCCCATCAGCCAAATGAGAAGGTAGCAGAGGCCCCCTGTGTCTAAGCTGTTTCAGGAGTGGTCACAAATACAGAAACGCCCTCAAGAGGCTCATTATAATCTCATGGAACTCTCACTTTTTCTTTTGTATGTGCGTCACCATCTACATTTTCTAATGATGTTCTAAAGATCTGCAGCAGAGGCAACAGAACCTATACCATATGGTACACACACAGCCTAACTTATATGACCTGGATTTCCTTGCGCCCTCATATCAGTAAATTATATATATTAAACTTTATTACATAGTTCATTATATATATACACACACACACACACTGTGATGGGTGAGTGTTTAGTGCACTGTGTTCGTTCTGTGTTGTCAGAGCTACTGGGAACGTTTAATGCTATCTACAAGAGGTCTTTGAATATCTGATCTATAAAAGTCCGATCGATTGATGTGAGTTTTCTGCATTGTGTTTTATGCTTCGGAGTCGTGGTGCCCGAACGTCCCAGTCCTCATCGGCGTGGTTTACAGTGGGCTAAACAAGCCCATGGTTCAGTCACTCTTTCAGGGCCAGCACAGACTTGAAGGAGATCTAAATCTTTCACTAGCTTCAGATGCTTTTTAAAATGCTCTGTGTTTCTGTCTATTCAAGTCAAAGGAGTTCCGATATGAGATTATTGTGGAAACTAAGAGTTCCAAGGCTACACTTCTCCCCCATGACAGGGTGCCTCGTTTTGCCGGTGACCTAGGAGGAGAGGCCTTGCTTGTTTGTGAGCACTGAGATGGGCCCTTGTTTGGGTCCAGAAGGGAACCAGTGTTGTGGAGTTTGGGTGGCTGTGAATGGGCTTATAGATCAAGGTCTTGCTGTTGGCCCGATCAGCTACAGCTGTCTAATGACTTGAGTGTGATTTTTGAGATTTTTTTTTTTTTCTGATTTTTTTTGTTTTGCATTTTTTTTTTTCCTCCCTCCCTCTTTTTTTAAAAGTCATCGTTACGGAGCGTTTCTCTTAAATTAATAAACTCTGATGTTGATCACACTAGACTCTTGAGATTCTTGAGAGCAGAGGCGCCACCTCTAACAGTGCTGTGTTCTGCCTATGCAGCTATCACAAGTCTTACTCTTTTCTTATTTTTTTTTGCACTGGTGTATAAAATGGCCCTTTGTTTTACTTCTTTCCAAACCAGATAGTTCCTGAGATTATAATACAATAGGATTTGCAAGTTTTTTTGCTTTCCTCTTGCCTGCAACAGAACAAGCATTTCAGTAGCAAATCGACCTTTACTCATCAAAATTGAGCATGAAAACTAATTGAATGAATGCCCCTTGAGATTTTCTCATCTCAAAACCACACGTAAGATTTTGTGTGCCCCTCTGTCTTATCCAATTTGACAAGAATGTAAGATGACAATGCGACACTCGTGCTTGTCCCCAGACCGGGTGATAAGAATGCCTTGTGAGTTCAACGTGAATCATTAGAATCATGTGGTTTACAGGGCGAGGGGGATGGGATCTGGTTTGAGCTTCCTGTTGGATTCTGTAGCGATTATTTAGAGTGAAAAATGCAACCAAACTTAGGTCATCACTCTTGTCATGCTTAAAAGCAAACAGATAACTTGACTGTGCTCTCTGAGTTCTGGTTCTCCTTTTTTTATATAACTTATTTGAGTTGTGGCATATTTGAAGATCTTATGCGTATGTCAGGGGTTACGCAAAGGCCAGGGTTTGCGCTTGGCGATTTTGGTCTGCATCTGGAAACATGCAGAGAAAGGGCTGGTGACTGATATTATTAGTCTCTTGTCTGTCATACATTGACACTAAAGAACTTATGTTTTCCTTTTCACCTGGAAACAGACCATCTATATATTTGTCATCTTGTTCTGGTGATGTATGGAAAATAATAACTAAAAGGACTAAGTAGCTAGTCTGATTTGTGTAAAATGGATTTGTTATGCTCAAAATTTGGTCACTTTAGCCTTTGTTCATTTACAGAACTTTTGCATTTGGTGCAGACCCCATGTGGTAGAACCGTTCTGTAGCTCATCCTTTATGCTTTAGAACTACAGAACTTGTTGCCTTCTATTCATGACCTAATTTGCATACAAACCTTTTTTTTAACGGTGGAAAAAATAAAAAGTTTTTTTTTTTTTAAATATATAAACAAAAACAAGCCACTACTCATGGTGGCTCTTCAGGGCCACTGTAACGACGGAATTCATAAGTGGCAAGGGTACTGGGTCGTTTCTCTCTGTTTCCTCCAGTAGTCAGCCATTTCAGACAAGTTTTGTGGGATATGCTTTGCGTCATAAAAAACAAGACAATACAGATGTACAAGTGTCAGAGGTGTATTATTTTTGTATTTATTGTATACTTGTAACCAAAAACATGACTCACTTGTGAGTAAGAAGAACAGTCCTCCTGTGAGCAATGCTAATGTCCTTATGTGCTAAAGAGGAAGAGTGTCTGTACATAGTGCACTCTGGAACATTTAATCCATAGGGGCTTCGTCTGCTGGTAGAAGAAGGGTTTCCAGATGTGTATTTGCACTTGACTACAGGAAGCCTTTTGTCTCAACTAGATTATGTTGCAGAATTGTGTTCAGGTCAGTCTTTCCATTTTTAAAGGTGTATGAAATCATTTTTGTTGGCCAGAAATGAAAATGCTTCTAGTCTTATGATGTAACCGGCGTGGTGAACAGTGCTCCTTAATCTCACTGTGCACTTTACATACTTTGTTTCAGACCTTTATGTATTTGTTTCGATATCTATTACTGGGCCAGGCTCTATAAATTGACAACAAATATATAGAAGATATCTCAAAGTATTACCATGGACGGAAGACATTTGAAAAATTCTCAAATACGGTCCTTCAGTTAGGTCATTGTAGGTCCAGAAGCATTTCCAAATTTCCTTGAAAAACCCATTGGCCGCACCTTCAACCAACATTCATTTCTTTTAGCACGTTCACATGGCCCAAAGCAAGGCATCTACCTCCACCCTGTGCACCTCAGCGTGGCCATGGACTTGCATGCAATGTGTCCGTTTTCTCACTTTGATGTTTTTGGTGGGGTTTTATTTGTACATCAGTTTATTTTTTTAATTTCTGAATGGAATGAAAAACACCAAGCACTTTGTATATCCAAATAAATGGTATGTCAGATTTGCTGTCAGCTTGTGTTTTTGCTCCCCCCCCCCAACTGTGCTTTTATGAGCATTTATAATATAAGTCCTAGGGACTCCCATTTTATTTGCAACACTGTATGCACCATGTCTGATTAGATGTGCAGCAGATTGAGTATTAGAAGTCTTCACATTCGTAACATAATTCTTGCTAACTGCAGTGTACTCTGAACAAGTCAACTGCTGTTTCTCAAAATATCGTCAAGTGACAAGTTTTCACACTCAAAAATAACACACAAAAAACAGGCATGTGTGGGAAGGTATTTATTGAAGCAGATTCTTGCAACGATCACTCTCCTGACAGATTATGGCAATAAAAGGGTACATGTTCATCAAAGTTTGTTCAGTGCTCCTTGACTCATTCACAGCAAGGCCATTTTTACAGCAAGTTAAACAGGAACTTAAAGTTCAACTTCATGAAAACCAAAAAATCCTGTCACAGCAAAAATCATTTCTACGACAAACTCAGCACTGTGACTTTCATATGGCAAGACAATATTTGACCAAAACAAGCTTGTTTAAAACTACATAGTTTATCAGTACCTCTCATTCATTGTTACAAAACAGCAAATCTTAGCAACACTAGACTTGCTTAAGAAAAAGCGTAAGAGTTTAGAGCAGATCCATCCTCGATTTGGAGTGGATTCAAGAGACTCCACACCAGATCTTGACCAGATCTGTTCCGGGGTCAGTCGTCCTATTTTTGGTCTGCGCTGTTCGGCCCTTCAGAACTTGTTGTACAATTTCCTGATCACTTGGCAGGAGCGAAGCCCACGCGGTCGTGGTCGCGGTCGAACACGCTGTAGTAGCGTCCGATGAAAACGTCTCCCAGGATCCACAGAGGACCAGCAGGGGGAGGCACATCCATGGCCATGAAGCCTGACAGGCAGATCTTTTGGCCCATCTGGCTCTCCTGTGGGGGAGAGACAATACAAGACAAAAAAAATTATGTAAAGACAGTCATTTTAGCTGGACCAGAGGGGAAAATAGTCTGCAAAGGGGTTTGTCATTCACTTGTGTTGGTAAAGGACGAAACTTTGAAATAGGCTGCAAGATAAACTAACATTGACTTGTAACATGAGGTGTCATTAAAACAATGAAACTTGTCATTGTTACCTGTAGGACGTAATCTTCCCCAGTTAAGTTAAAGAGTTTTCCTCCCAGGTTAAACGAGATCACCGGCAGAGTTGGGATCTTGCCACAGTCGATCCAATACTGGAAAATAAAGAGAACTTCATGAGAAAAACCCCACTAGTGATGTCAGTTTCTCCCTTTGGAAAGGAGTTTTGTCCATTCCACAGCCAAGTTAGGGCAACATCTATCCACCCACTGGCCAACATTTCCACTATCCATCTGTATTATACTGGAAGTGGATTAAATGATCAAATGGTTCATAACTATATGTCCTCTAAAATTACAGATGTGAATACAATAAAAGATCTGAATACCTGCATCAGTACATTTATAGAAACCTGAATTCTTCCTAGCCACCATACATAAATCTATGAAGTTAAATTATTAATGAAATATTACATTAGGTTATGACTTCTAATTATAATGCTTTTACAAAAAGTTAAAACCACAATGAAACAACCCTCCCTCCTACCTCCCCCATCAGCAGAGGCAGAGCCCCGATGGCCTTGTGCAGCGCCCGGACCTCCTGAGTAGGCCCAACCATCAGGGATGTTCCCGTGTCAACAATTGCCTGGCAACCATCCTTACAGAGCGTGAGCTGATTGCCAACCTCAACCCTGATAGAAAAGATAACCAAACAAATCTCACTTAATAGGTTGATATTACTTTAGCCACAATTAGCTGACATGGAAAAGCTTGAAAGGCCAACAGTAAGCTCAAGGACAATTCCATGGCCCAAGAGCCAAGCATCTTAGCAATTACACTTTTACACCCCAGACCTTAGGAATGAGACCCACATGATGTCATTATCCACTGTGTCACCCGTCTGTACACATTTTCATGGCAATTATAAAATCGGCCACACACATGGCCACCTTGTCATTTACAGTACTCACGCATCCATCTTAATCTGCCAGTAGGCCTTGCGTGTGACATTGACGTAGTGCAGCTCTCCATCGTAGTACTGCTTGTCAGTGCCTCCTAGCATTAGCTCTCCTCCAACTGGTGCTTTGGCATTTCTAGAGGTTTACAGCGAGAACAGGCAAGGCATTACTTCCTCATTACAGGAGGGTCAAAACGACCACAACTTTAAAAAAAAACAAAAAAAAAACAAACACAAAGTCATTGTTGCCATCGGTACTCCAAGGGCTGAATTATACTCCAAAACGTCTTCATTCACGAAAAAGTGATGTGCATATGTACTGCAAGCCACTTTGCATTAACAAGTGTACGTTAAAATGAATAGAAAGCGTACATTTATTTTGTTTTCTCTTGACTGAGCCAATGCTTTAAAACATACATGCACATGCCTCGTCAACACGATCAAGTCGGCATGGACACACAATTTTAGTGCTGTACAGTCGGTCCACGCGGACTGTGCTGATGAGGACATTTGCATTATGCGCACTGCATCCGGACCTAAACGTAGCCATGTCCGTGGAAGTATACTTCTCAATTAAGACACACCAAACCCTACCCTTGAAATAGAACACTTCAATATATGTGAGCAGAAACAAACCAAACACTACTTCCTTCTTTACGCAAAGCCAACGTTCCGCCATTTTAAAATGCATGCTTAATAGGACGTTAAGGAGCATGCAACCTCTGATTTGGAGATCCGTAATCTTTACTTGTTGGTACATGGACACCGTTTTGAAATCAAGACAAAACCACAACACTGCTAGGTCTATTTAAGCATGCACAAGCCAAACAAAGTGTTCCTTTGAACAGACAAGCCATGTAAATGTGTTTGCTTTTCCTGGACAAGTGTGAAACTAAATTTACCAAATGGGACAATTATAGTAGGTGTGGGTGCCCTTGCATATGCACCGCATCAGGGCTAGATCAACTAGGCACCTGCCTTTTTTGGAAAGTGTTAGTGTTTTACATGGCATTTAATATAGTCTATTGAGAGAAACAGCCAAACAACCACACATTGACCAAGCAATTGTTTAAGAAGGAGTTCACTTGAATAAAGGAGTCTGTTGAAGTCTTTTAAATAGCATGCACATGTTGGCCCAACACCCCACCTACAATGGCATACAGTTGGGTTTTAATGAAAACAACAAGCTTTAGATTCCCCCATCCTGTTCAGAGAGTCCCATAGCACACTTCCCCTCAATTAACACACAAACACACACAGCACCCACCTGTTTAGGTAGAAGGAGAAAATGTTTTGAGGGAGCAGCTTTTTGTCGATCATCTGGTCAAACACAGGGGTGACCTTGGCCACAGAGATGGTGGGATAACCCATACCTAAGAGGCCATCGAAGCGTGCCACAGCAAACACGATGCCAGGCTGCTGCACCGCCTCTCCAAACTGCTGCCCTGGCACATTCAAACCTGCCAACTGGTAAAAAAAGACACCCACACAAATCATGGGCATGAACTACCCTCACATGACTACAGAATAGAAACACACTTTGAAAGAGATCTGAACAATGATAATAAAGGTGTCTGCATCCGTGTGTGTGTGAGTGTGTGTTTGTATCCAAGTCCTTGTGGACTGGCTGGATATGTTATATTGGCTGAATAAACTTACATGTATTTACATGAAATGGGCAATGTTGTGCCTCATGGGCCAACAACTGTACACATATTAGTTTTGTTACTTCCCATCCTTCCAACCTTCCTTAAAATAACACTTTGGGAAGCTGGTCACATTGGTTTGACAAACCTAGTATGCAACATAGATCAACTCAAACTCACTTAAAGAGGTCAAATTAGATTAAGTAAATTAAGTGAAAGCAGCGACAAGCATAGCTTCACCCTGCACCCCAGGAGGGCCTCCTCTGCAGAAACACATGGACCATTCTGGAGCTAAATTTAAAGCTGGCAAAACAGCCCCTTCCAAAATACTCCTTGCCTGAAAATGGTGTGTTCATAGTCCTTGGTGTCAGACATTATTGGCAGCATTCAGAGAAAGCTCTGTCTCATATGTTCAGTAATGTACTCACGTTGTACCATGTTGCGCGTGCGTGTGCGTGTGCATTTCATGGTCCCCTGCCCACTCACTCACATTGACCACATCCTCACTGATGAACCCAGAGAGGCTCCCTCGGCCATAGTTGATGGAAAACTTGGTGCCATTCTTCACGTACGTGCTGGACTTCTTGGAGTTGTAGCGGTGATGCATCCCTGGAGGAAGTTGACCATTTTAAACTCATGGCAGTGTTGCTAGCTTCACATGTTTGGGTCACAAGACAGCCTGCCATTAATCATATATACATGTTGAGGCTTTAAAATCACAGGGAGCTAATCTTATCTGCAAAGGGCCAATGTGACTAGAGGTTCTCAGTTTAGACTAAACACAAATCCTCCTGATGCCACTCATTTTAGATCAACTGATGTCACTCTCCAACAGACTGATTGATTGATTTGACTGATTGCTTACCCTGAGAGACAAACAGGCAGCCAAACAGAGGAGGAAACTGCTTTTACTACAGACAGAGCAACTTCTACTTACAGCAGGCAATATCCAGGAAGGAGCAATGGATAGAGGGAACCCAAAGGTTCGAGGAGCCGGTGTCAAACAGTACTTTGAATTCTTGAGATGGGGTTCCGATGTTCATCACTCCGTAGTATTGAGCCTGGAGGAGGAAGGGGTAGTTTTAGAGGATACGACATTCCTTTCCTAGCAGTAGAGATTGGTCAGGTCCACATGTTAGGCAAACATAAGTTTAGAAAAAAATACCAGGCCAACCTCGCTCTGAGTACAGCACGCCCTACACACCGATACCATACAGCTAGGACTTACACTCATTCAAACTCACATACAGGAAGCAAGCAGACCAACCGACTACTTACGTCCATAAAGTTCGTGAGCCTCTCAGCAGGCGGGGTGGAGGTAGGTGCGGGTGCTGGTGTAGTTCCCTGGTGCGCTAGATCGCCGTTTGTCTTACCCAATGCCAAAAGTTGCTCCACCGTCATCCCGTTGTCGCTCATCATGCGCCTTGCCGTGCGCGTCTTGTGTAGAGGGACCCTGTACAAGTGTTAATTTATAAAGAACATGTTTTCATTGCTTAGGACGTACACATCGTTTTTCATTTTCACAGCACTTCCTGGGTGAACACGCACCGTTATTCTTAACACTTTACATCGCAAAACCTATAGTGTATTATAGTTGAGAGCTGCCCATTTGGTTTGCCACCGTTAAAGCTTATACAATTTCAATAAAATTGACATGGCAGTCATTAAAAGTCTAGTCAAGTTATGCAACTAAACGCCATAATACTTGAACACACGAGTGACGCACCACAAAACAGATGAAATCAATTAACCTCAATGTCGAGCTATTCACAAAAAATTAAGCAATTGTAACAAATTCACCAGCATGTTCACATTAACGTTTGCAAACCTAACATAATGCAACCTTATATGTAACAATATTAGCCTACCTGACAATAGCATAACTGTGCACCAATAACGCCAAAATAACGATGAAAAGTTCTCTCAATAGAAACATTTTAGCGCCTGACGGGCTGACGTTATGTTATGCTACTTCCACTTCTTCACTTCGTGTCCAACTCGGCGTTCAAAGCAAACCGTATCAACACCCCCTGTCTCGCATTTAGTAGGATATAGCCCTCAAATGATATTCGCGCACCTTCGGGTCATCTCGCTTTTCTTCGCTCAGCCCTATCTTGATTGGTCAGAGCTCTCCATTTTGACGCTCTGATTTGCAATGTAAAGTGTCAATCAGTCGACGCAGACGCTGTCAGTAGACCATTAGCAAAGTCACGAGTTGTAAGGCACGTCTGGTGAGAGTTGTGAAGGCCATGTGTAATTTAAAATATTCAGTTTAGACTAACTGGTAAAAATCTGTGTTCCCACTCTCTGTCTGAAATCCTGCCAGTTTATGTATTTAAAGAATTGGAAACCTAAAAATCACCAAAATCACTCTAGTAGCCTATTATTCCATAGCCTACCAAAAGTCAACCCACTCTGCTATCAAATTATATATTCACAGAGGTATTATGTACAGTTTATGCTAATCGTTTTCTTTATGGACGTATGTTTTATGTCTGTTGTCATAGGGTACTTGGAAACGTAGGCCCATTCTTGGTTTCTCTGACAGGGTGAGTTTCCTTTTGTGTCATATCCACTAGCAAACTGTCAGTAGATTGTAAAAAATGTGAAGCCCTAATCAAGGCATTGGCTTTCTGAGTTAAATATTCAATTCATGCGAACATTGCCTGTCTTTTGACTAATTTCTAGACTAGTTTCCTGCTTCTTCAATATAAATGTTTGTTGATTAGTATCTCTGTTTATAATTTTGATTATTTCATTTATGTATTGGATTTCATGTTCACGTCTTTGCCGTTCTAGTCCTATCATTTTTATTAATGCTTGAGGAAGAACAGCTCAAATGATTTTCTCTGTCAGCACAAATATGAATGTTGTGTTAGTATAGCCCTGCTTAGTTCATAGCAGTGCATAGACATAGTAAATTGGCCTTGCCTATAGTGCCTGTAACTGAGTGGAAACCCAAATCAACTGCATTATGGATAATAGGCCCCACCTGAGCCTAAAGCCATATTACATACCAAATGATTTCCCATGACTGCCTGCCTAAAATAAAAACAGGGGAAGAGTTCTTAAAAGAGTTATTTTTTGTAAACATAATTTGATGTGTGACTTTGTATGTTGAAATCCATGGTGATGTTAGTTCTGTGTTATTGATGGTACCATGTGCCTTTAACTCTTAGATCAGTACCAGAAACTCTTAGAAATAGATAATCCTAATGAATAATCCTAAATTCACTGGCCTACATATGTTTATGACAGCCAGAGAACTCATTATATAAGTTTATGAGTTGTTAATGCTTTTAGCAAAGTGGGTCGTGCAGAAACTCTGACTATGAGACAGACTAAGCCAGAAAGAAAGTCTAATGAAAAGGAAGATAAGGAAGTGGATGCCTGTTTGTTTTCACATGTGGTTTAGCTGTTGAAATTTCTGTTGCACACGTTCAACACTTTAGATACAATTGTCAAAAAAATACCTCAGAGAGAGAGAGAGAGGGAGGGAGAGAGAGATAGCTAAATGGTGCATGATGAAGTTCAGCAGTGATAAGTTAACAACCTTGATATTGACTTTAAACATTCTCAGATACTCTCATGGAGATCAAAACACTGCTTTCCAAATCATGCCTCAGGAGACTGGCATCCTTTGCAGCACACACTCACACACACAAGCACTGTGTTTGTTCACGGAGTTATCAGTGGAGACTTCCATGCCAGGCAGCACACACACACACACACACACACACACACACACACACACACACACACACACTGTGTTTGTTCTACTTTTTTCTTACCTTCTGCACTTGTTAAGATGGAGTTGGTCAACATTCCTTTTCTTCTTTCATTGTGCAAACTATTCATTTTTGGTATGCAAGAGGATGTATGTTGGTCCACCGACTATTGCTTATAGGCATGATTTCCTGATAGGTTTGTAGTCCAAAGATAAATATAACCCCGGTGTGATGGTGTGTATGTTTTGCATAGTGTGTAAAGCATTGGTAATACAGTTTAAGCCCAATATATGGTCGTCCGTTTACGGATGTGCACCTCCCAAATTTAGTAACTATCCGTCTCAGTCAATCCGTTGATACATCACTGTACAGGCTTGTACAAACTTTTCTTTTAATATAAAGTACCTCACAGTTTATATTGCAAATTCTGTAAGTGTCTCCATATCTGCTGTGACACTGAACAGCTACATTAGCTGAATTTGCTACAGCAAAATTCCCAGTCACAGAGAGACTTTGTTAGCCTGGTGACACCAGCCTACGCATTTCCGCCTGAATTGATTTCAAGCTCATACTCAGTCTGGCCCAACCCCATTGACAATCGTCTCCAGAACTCAAAATTTTGCAGGACCAATCAGCGAACAGTTCAGAGCTGTGACGCAAAACTCGCCTTGGAGGAAAAGACACGAAAAGCTATCGGAAAAGTTGTCTCAACTCTCGAGAACATCAGAAAATTAAAAGGAGAACAAGAGTATTTTCTTGTAAGTTTTATGATTGGAAAGGACGTCGTAGCTCTTCTCCCAACTGGCTTTGGGAAGAGTTTAATCTACCGAATGCTTACTAAACGTTGCTGATTGGTTAAGGGAACTCCAATGATTTTAAACCTCAAGATAAGCACCCGCCCATCTCGGAAACCAAAACGCATTGGGTTGGCCCAGACTGAAAGACGGAATGAAATGGAGTCACAGGCTGGTAATGGCCAGGCTAAGACTTTGTACCTTTATGGGATTAATTTCTCCTCTTGCAGATGCACTTCTCTTTTCTTTCACCAGATGGCGTTGTTTAATTATTACTCTTGTATGAAAGATGGACGTGCATCTAATACCAGCAGGAATTGAGGGAAGAACCTCACCAACCCCACAACAGTTGATGAATGGATTTTAACATTTAGATTGTACTGTGATATGACCTATACAATTCTTGTATAAGAATCTTATGTAATACAAAGATACAGTATATGTCGTTGACACACCCAAGGTTGTACATCTTGCGCCAAGATCTCTGTATGCTAACACCTGACATCTAATCCTCATCACTATTACTGTGCTATTTGAGCATTATATTCTCACTCGGTACTTATTTTCACATACACATTTCCCTTGTGGATCCAACAGAACAGACACAAAAAAATAACTATGCATTGAAACTAGTCTACTTTATCAGCTTTGACGCATCATAAAGGAAGATTCCAGACAGAGGCTGCAACATGTTTGCAAACAGCATCTGCTAATAGCGCTGTACTGAGAAAATAAAGGCCCTTTCTGCCCAAAGTGACAGCCTATCATCTCTCCTCTTGGTTCTGCTGTGACACATTTACCCTGGGCCTTAGCCCGCCAGCGGTGACTCAGGGAAGCAGTCAGTGGCGCTGGCAGGTGATGGGTGAGGCTTGGGCCCTGGCTTAAACCTCTTCAGAAGAGCAAAGCCCATGCACCTGGCCCCGTCAAACATGGTGTAGGAGCGGTGCAGGAAGGCCTCGCCAAGAATCCACTGCTCCCTGTGCTGTCAAATCCCATGTCAGGATAAATCAAACACACTGTATAAACACACACACACACACACACACACACACACACACACACACACACACACACACACACACACACACACACACACACACACACACATATATATAGATATATATGTATAATAGACATAGGGTGTCTCATTACCATCTTGATGTTGACATGACTCATGGGAAGAGAGAATGAACTCCTTCCCTCCTAAGTTGAGAGAGATTTTGTGTAGGTGTGGTACTCTTTGACACGGCACAGTGTGCTATAAAGAAAGCAATTTTCTTTTTTTATCTACATACTCTCATTGAAGAATGAGATTAATTCTGTGCTTTTCCAGGTTGTCTTCTAAAGATTATAAGCAGGCCATATATTTCGGTACCTATAACATGCACAATACCTACAGTCACTTAGAAAAGCTCCTCGCTTTTAAAAACTTCATGATTATCTCTTTGTATGATGATGATTATCTCTTTGCAATGTTTATGTGTAGTTTCCAAACACTGGAGTATTCTTTTTTTGGTGACAAAGTTGATTGCCAATATACGGGTAGTGATCTATTTAAAGATAGGTTAGACATGATCAAATGACCCTCAGTAGAACATACGCAATAAGACTAGGATATGCCCTAGTTCAGTGTTTCCCTGCCCTGCATACCTGATTGAACCAGTTGGTGACACTCTTGATTAGCAGTGGCACGCCTGATATAGCTAATCAAGAGCATTATAATGACACTCACTGATTCTAAATCAGGTGTGATTGTAGCAGGGGTAGCTAGATATAAAAAAGCAGGAGGGCAGGAGGCTCCAGGAGCTGGATTGTGCACCCATGCCCAAGTTTACGGGCAAACAGAGACACTTCTTACCTCGCCGTGTTCACCAATGGGCCATACTCTGATGGCTCTGTGGAGAGCCTCAATGCCATCGGCTGGGCCTGAGATCCCCTTCACACACGTGTGTTACGCTGCCTGGCAACTTTTCCCACACAGGGTGAGGTTTGTCCCCACATGAATTCTTTAGAAAACACACAGAGAACCAGATGTACACAATAGTCTGTTTCTTGTGTTTGTTTTGCCTTTATAATGATATAATTATGGCTTTAGTTGACTGACAGATTTTCCATGCTTCAACTGTTTTCTTTTGACTGCAATTGCTTGGTTTGCTTTCCCTCTAGTGCCACCTCTGATGGTAACATGACAATGAATAGGCTTGATGAGCAGGATACCTGAGGTTGGCTACACTCACTCGTCAACTGGTATCTGACAGTTGGACCTGTCAACCACAGGCACGGAGTGCAGCTCTCCGTCGCAGTGATCCGGGTTAATTCCTCCTATATCAGTTCACCCACGCCGATATGGCTGTGAGATGTAACATACATACTCTCAAGTCACACACACACACTTTTTATGTTTATGTGGCTCAACTGGGAGACACCAAGATCAGGTGGGTTTAATACCCAGGGAGCACACATATTGAAGAAACTGCAAGTCAGTCTGGAATAACGTGTCTGAATAGGTGTAAATTATAGAAGGGCACTCGGAGAGCACAGACCAAGGTAACATGCCCTGTCTCACAAAGTACACACAAGTGAAAAATAATTTCTGGATCCGCCCTGTGATTTGGATTCGCTCCGGAATCAAATGGACTTGGGCCATGCTACACCCATCCATCAAGTGTCATGAAAATCGGGCCAGTAGTTTTTGCGTAATCCTGCTGGCAAACAGACAAACAAAGAGCACCTTGGCGGAGGAAATAAATCCCAAAATACATTTCTCAGAACATTCCAGCATGTCCTCAGTCTCTTCTCCTGCATTATGGCCTTGAGGTCGTCTGAATGCCATACAAGTCCTGGTTTAGAGACAAGAAAAAGGATCACTCTATATAAAAATTATAATTATGTTTATGAAATTATATACACACACAGTAATGTGCAAAAGTTTAAAGCATGGTCAAATTCTAAATCAATAATAATCAGCAACATACAAAGTGCATTCAAAAGACTGGTCCAAAATCTCTTTCTAATCTAATCTAATCACACCTCACGCAGAACCTGTATGTATGTATATGAATTTCTTTACATTTGTTATTATGTGTTTACATTTATTAGATGGAAATGTTGTGGTCTTTGACTGATGAGGCATATTTTCAGATGCAAAACTATACAATGCATGCTAAGCCATTTTGATCATATTTTACCGCCCATTCACATCACAATATGAGGCTACTTATATATCCACGTGTATGGCTGGTTAGATCCATAGGGAAAAAACAGTACTTGCTTCCACCTGTTCTTGTCTGCTTCGGAACTACTTGGAGTGCTGCAGATACTTGTGCACATGTATGTACAGTATATATGCACGCATAACTGCATTCTACTGTAAATCACTTTGGATAGTGTCTGCTTAAAGTCATTGACATTATTAACTGTTTACCCCCTCTTGTGGTGCAGAATGAATCTCTTAAACGGTGATGCTGATGCGTTATCTGAGTTTGTTCCTCCCAGCTCAGCCAAGTCAGAGACAACAGCAACTGCCTGTACCTCCTCCTCCACCTCCACCTCCTCCACCTCCAACTCCTTATCCAGTTCCTGGTCTAGTGGGTCTTTGTCTCCCTCCACCTTTACGCTGCGCACCTCTCGCTGCAGAGAGATCCTGTGACATAAAATGAGAGCATGGAAGAAAATGGCAACATTCACGCTTGAATAATGACTGTAGGGCTTGTTTGTTTGTAAGTAGAAAAAGAGCAGCCATTATGCAGCTTAGGAGAGGTTGGCATGAATAGCGGAGGTGGCATAATGAGCGGGGGAGAATCCTACCACAAAACAGAAGCAAAGTGTAAAGTTACAGCTGGGGTATCAGTGTTTGTGCTCATCGTTGCTGCACACGGTTGTACTTCCGTTAACATTATCTCTGCATGCTGTACAGACAGCACTGCCAAAACCGGCAGCAGGAAGACTAAAGTGTAATTGTTCTCACCAGTTGATAAGGGCATGAAGTGTGTTAAGTTTAAAAATAGTTGTTTTAAAGGATAAGACCTGAAACAAAGCCTTGTCATCTGGCTGAAGAAGTTGAAACCTAATCACAGGTTTGCCTACCATCTTTGGATTGAAGGCAGGTAGCCGCTCTGCTCAACTCTGCACTGTGCCATTATCTTAAAGTCCCAATATTACGTAATGACCGCTTCAGCATGAAGGATGAGCAGTCAGATGATCAGTAGCTTATGTTGAGCCATGGTCTGTCAGTGCTCAGGTGGCCTGTCTCCCAGGCCTTTCTGTGTGGAGTTTGCATGTTCTCCCCGTGTTCACAAGGGGTTTCCCCCACTAAGAACCCCAACATAAAAACATGCAGAAGAACTGAAATCCGTCCCTGACCAAGACGGATCACTTGACTTGGTCCCCGGGCGCCTATCGGCTGCCCACTGCTCCTGGGGGGTCCTGGAGGAAGGACAGTCCAGGAAGGGAGAAATGCGGAGATAAAATTCTCTGCGACCTCAGGCCTGCGTGTGTGTTTGTGTGTGTCCTGATCGCCTGATCGTGTGTGTTACTGTGTGTCGTTTGTGCTAATAAAAACTGACTGAAGTCAGCCTTGTTTGTTTGTATGGAAATAAATGTAGAATAATAGACTATGGGCATTGCACAATGAAGATCTAAGACTGTATGAAGCATAACATTGTTACATTAAGCTGTATTTAAGAGTTACAAATTCACAGTACTCCTAATTTGACATTCTTCTGTTATGTTAGCCCTTCAGAGGTTGCCAGTGAGTTAAGAATGTTGTGAAACATTGTATAGAATATCTGCAAAAACATCAAATAGATAATGCCATTTCAAAATCTTGATGAATGCATTCTCTTACTGGAATGTTCCAAAGCTAACCTGTCTGTAGTGTTTAGTGAAATACCATGTTCAGTTAAGACATGTCTGACAGTGTTCTCAATAGGTGTTGACAGAATATACAGTTAATTTGCAGTTATGGGCAGTCAGATGTAACGGAAAAAAAAAACGTGTGCGTCAAACTTCTTCAGGGGTGGATCAGGTCTTAAAAAACATGTTGCACAAGTCTTCATTGTTAAAGAACAAAAGCTCCCATAGTGAAATCATGCAACAATTTAATTGTTCCTTGGACTTCATTGTACTTTTAAGACTTCTACTGATGAGTATAGAGTTATGCTGATGACTGCCAGCTTCAAAAAGTAACATTGTCTGGTATTTATAAAACAATGAATAATTCTCTTATAATAAAGTCAGCAGGAAACCAAAGCTTCTCAAAAACGGTCAAGACTGATGAAAAGGAATGCATAAACGGACAAGTGAACAGTTTCGTGTTGGTTCTGAAATATCTGAGTATCTGTTCCTTGTCATAACGTACATTGTGTGAAATACTGTAATTTCCCTAGGTGTGAAATCTGAGAGAAGTGGATTGAACGAAAAAGAACGAGGAAGAAATCCAACCCACATGTTTAGCTATTTCGGTTAAGCACCGCCTCTTGTATATCATGATCCCCTTACACTACTGAGACTGAGGCTGACAGACTTACTTCACCAGATTGTTGCTGACTGGTTCACCGCTCCACATGTGAGGATATGATGTTTGATGAATGAGTGCCAACACAGGAGAGAACATGGTAAGCAGGACAATTCTTTTTTTTAAGTTTCAGTTTATTACGGCTTATCTGGCCTTATATTAACAGAACAGTGCAGGTGTGACTGGATGTGAGTAGAAAAAAGATGGGGGGGGGGGGGGGGGGGGGGGGTCGAGAAATGACCACAGGCAGGATTTGAACTTGAACACACTACCCACAATACAAAACAGATCTGTAACACGCTAACCGACAGAAAAACAGATGGGGAAAAAAAAACACCACAAACCAAACATGATTGTAAAGGATAGAATATATTAAAGCAATGCCGCCTTCTAATTCTGTGTATGTGTGTGTGTGTGCCCACGTGGGCCTGCTTGGGGGTATTAGCATGACGTCCAGTTCTCCAAGGCAGAGGAGGCAAGGGGATTCAAGGGGGCTATGTGTGTTAAGAAGCCTAATAGCAGAGGGGATGAAGCTTGCCCTGTCCCTGTTGGTTTGGAGTACAGGGGCAGCATATCTCCTACCAGAGGGTAGGATCTGAAAGCTGAGGTTTGGTTGAGTCCCTTCTTAATTCTTAATTACTTTCTGTACGATCCTTTGATCTCAGAGCTGCAGGAGGGTTGAGCACTTGTCCCCACAACGCTTGGACCCCACCATTATCACCCTCCGCAGTTCTGCCTTGTTGGTCTTTGAGAGCCCTTGTGACATGGGAATATTTGCAGGTTGGCTTGTGATGCTGGGGACTTGTTGAAATTAAAGAGTCAGAAGTCAGCAATGCTCTAAAAACATTTGAATTTGAAGTTTTTAAAGTTTGAAGTTTTTCTAAAACTGTTCCCCCCCCCCCCCTTAAACAAGGAGCACAGTCAATCAAAATAAGATCAACCTGTTTCTTAATATGACCATGCAAACAGTGACAGTTTTAATACTTGTCATCCATTGTTTGGGAGAAGAGACTGTAACTTGTTTGTCATCCATTGTTTGGGAGAAGAGACTGTAACTTGTTTTTACAGACTCATGGAAGAGTTGCATAACTTTCAAACACAGATAAGACAAGTGAACGTCATGATTGTCATGAAAGTCACTCGACAGGTCAAACCAGTGCCCCATTGTTGCTGTCAGTACAATAGCTTCCAGCCTCATAAAGTGCACTGGAATAATGTAGGCACCTTACCTTGTGAGTGGGCGCCTAATAAATGTGGGTGCAATTGTGCAAAAATAGTAATTATGTCATCATAAGGGCCACAAAGATAACATTGGTACTATCCTGACAACAACACCAATAATATGTTGGTTATCTCACTTAATTGGACAGGCATCAACCATTCACCACAACAGCAGATTAATAAAGTTGAATACATGAGGGCACCACACAAAGTACTTTGCTTGCTCCCACCGTAGAGTTAGCTGGCTACCAAGAGCAGGCAGAGAAGAGAGGTGCCCCCGTCAGAGTGCGGGGAGAGAAGAGAGGTGCCCCCGTCAGAGTGCGGGGAGAGAAGAGAGGTGCCCCCGTCAGAGTGCGGGGAGAGAAGAGAGGTGCCCCCGTCAGAGTGCGGGGAGAGAAGAGAGGTGCCCCCGTCAGAGTGCGGGGAGAGAAGAGAGGTGCCCCCGTCAGAGTGCGGGGAGAGAAGAGAGGTGCCTCCGTCAGAGTGCGGGGAGAGAAGAGAGGTGCCCCCGTCAGAGTGCGGGGAGAGAAGAGAGGTGCCCCCGTCAGAGTGCGGGGAGAGAAAGGGGAGAAAAGAATGTGAGGTCCACGCTCCTCTGGAGATTCGGGAGAGAATTGTTCCTTTTCTCCATACAATCACCATGAACTTCACAAGATATTTAAAAACATAGGGCGCTCCTTTATGGATATGATAAGGTAACCTGTTATGGAGTCCTCCACAATGCACAGCTTGCACCTCTCTGCACCTGGGCGGTCCATCGTCCATTGGTGAACCTAGGTCTCCTATTGGAGGAATCCAAAAGCCTCAAGGTCCTTTCCTTCAACTCCGAAAACACCTGTTTTCTCTTGAGCGAATAAAGACTCCATTGTTTTTTCAGCTTCCTCCTTTCTCAAATCAGCATAACATTACATAACAAAGGGCCCTCCTTAGAGCGCTATGTCATAAGGTGCAAAAATCGTTGATTTGAGAGTGTTTTCGAGAATTTCTAACACTGTTGCATTTTACCTCTAGGGGGGGCGCTTCAACAAGCAAAAATGCGTTTTGGCTACTAACTGTTAATAACTATGATGATGCACACTTTCTTTCTCCACACAGAAACCAGACGCCTTCAAAAGAGGGTCCAGGTCCGGTAAACCTCCTGCCGTTCCCCCCAAAAGCCATTCTCTGAGGGTGTATCAGACACCTGGAGATCCTGAAACCCTTAGCAGTCCTTCAGTCAGTCCCAAGGTAACCCCAATGTGAATCATTAAGTTTTTTCTGAAGAAGACATCAGCAGTGTTCAAAAGTCATGATGGGCCCTCTCTCTCTCTCTCTTTCTCTCTCTCTCTCTCTCTCTCTCTCTCTCTCTGTGTATGTGTGAATGTTTGTTTATTTGTGTGTGTGTCTGTTTCTCTTCAACAGCCCCTTCCACGGTCACTGACATCAGCCAGGTTATCACCCAAGCTACAGTCTAGATCTCCACACCAAAGCACTTCACTTGATTCACTCAACATTGGCTATGTAAGTGGTACAGTGGTTTCATGAAGTATTTCACATTTTGTTATGTTGCAGCCTTATACTAAAATAGTTTAGAGGGAAAAATTAAATGTAAACCATTTTAGCGTAAGGCACATAACAAAATGTGAAAAAGAGATACACTGTATATCTGTATTTCTATATTCATCTACATCCACTGCAATCAATTATTATTTTAGGGTTCCGTGGCTATTGAGCGTCCTGTCTCTCCTGGTCCTGTCTGCCCCCCTCCGGTGCCCCCCAAAAACTACATCTACCAACACCCCAAAGTCCTGGCCTCGAGTGACCCCAGCTTTGGCAGACAGACTCCATCTCCTGTTTCATTATCCAGCACTGAGAGTGAGCTAAGGCCCTCGTCCCTGCATTCACCATCTGAGCCATGGAGCTCCACAGGGCCACACAGGACCCAGTCTGAGGTAAGAGGAGAAACCAATGACTGTCAAAAGCATTGGCAGCATGGTGTAATGCCCTTCCGTTACAAAGAAAGATGTAGAGGTGACACGTGTTAACATTGCAGCAAGACTCTGTGCAGTAAGTGCTTTCTGGAGCCACATACGTAGTCAAAACCAACCGGGTCCACTCAGAACCAACCCATCTTTGGGCAAATCTCCTCCAGTCTTTGGTTCCTAATGATTACTTCACTTTTTAAATTACTTTGTAACTCCTACCCTCACCAAAAATGGTTTTAAGAGATAAACAGTCAATGACATTTCTTAATTTAACATATTTGTTGATGAAAATTCAACTCCTTGCATGATGAGACATAGTGTTAGACCTGCCATTTATGTAAGACTCCTCATATTCCTCATTCCTCATATGCACTGACGTTTGCTTTCAGGGGTCTGTTGCCGTGGCGCGCACCCTAACCTCCCAGACTCTACAGCTTCCTCCCAAAGTCCCCAAAGCCAGACACATCTACCTGACCGCTGATGACCTCTCCGGTGATGACCTCTCCGAAGATGACCTCTCTGCTGATGACATTGAAGGCACACAAAGCCACCTTATAACAGACCAGGTAAAGACTACGCTGTTAGACAGTTGTGTAAATGTGAATAGCCAAACTGGCCCATCTGGCTGAAGACCTTTATAAGGACATGTCCTTTTGGTCCTGACAGCCTGCTGAATACGACACACCGTCAAACAAGGAGACAATCCCCTGTCACACCACCCCACCTCCAGTCTCTCCCAAAATGAAGACCCAGGACCGACCTCAACCCACCTTGAACACCATAAAAAGTTATGACAACAGACCTTACCATCCAAAGGTAACTATGAAGATTACCACAGTGTTTTAATCGCAAAAATGACTAAGCTGTTGATATCATTATGATATTATTATATTCATTCTATTACAGTTCATTCGTAGGTGGGCCCAATGACTTGTATGTAGACTTGTGTTATAGTGATGGTTTTGTATATATAGATATGCAGTATTTCATAATATTTTCATTGTGCTATTATTGAGTTGTTTTTTACTCTATGTTCTGTTTAAAGGCAAAACTGAATTTCGGTGCAAATGTAGATCATTTTGAAGTCTCCTGATATACTTTGAAGATCTACCACGGTCATATTTTTCCTTTGATGTGTTTTTAAAAGCCTCCACCCAGACCATCCATATTATCCAGATGCCATGCTCCTCAATCTGACCATCATTACCAAGCACCCATGGGCACAACGGAAAGCAAGACTACAGAGGTAGCTAAGACTACTAATGGCTTTTTTGGTACCATTTATCCTGTTAAATGTTGAATGATTTTAGTGTATGAGTAACAATGCTATTGCCGTTTCCATAGGAATGAATAAATAGAGCATGGGAAGAAATTTGAACAAAACTAAATCCTTACATTTAATGGACCACACTATCCCTCATCGTAAAAATACCTCCCTTCCTAAATGGCACTTCTATTAGTACTTAACTTGCACTTACAGCAGTTGCAATCCTGCACTTTTTTTTCTATTTCTTATGTTAAACAGTATTTATTGTTACACTAGGTCTTTATTGCTCGTAGCTTGACTGTTCTCTCCCTTGTACGTCGCTGTGGATAAAAGCGCCTGCTAAATGACTAAATGTAATGCAAATGTAAATGTTGCCCTCTGTCATGATGCTCAGAACAGAGACCAGTCTGAAGGCTATCAGATCCCTCGCCCTGGTGGTCCTGCTCCTGACGCCTCTAGAGACAGGGGTGTCAACTTGAGCCCCAGTTCAATTTCAAGAGATGGCTACAAATACATGTCCGGCAGGCCAAGTCCATCAGCATCTTTAAAGCAGGTGAGGGACTTCAACATACAGTCTATTTCTAGGGTGATTAGAGGATCCATGGATGGCAAAAGAAACCAGGCGCACATTTTTTTAAAGAACACTTAAGAGCAAATTCTGCTACTGTACAGGAGCAATTTGTTCACCACTCCCATGTGTATCTGTATTTTGTGGCAGAAACCTGAACAGAGACCTGAATATGAGTTTTCAATGCCAACTGCCATTTATGAGCCAACACCCACAGTGGAGCTGTTGGAGCCTGGGACAATTGAACCGGAGGTGAGGCTTCTCCACGCAAACAAGACTTCACACTAAGTTGCAGGTGCTGTCAAACTGGTCTTTGCCAAAAATAGAACAGGACTGTGGAAAAAAAGAATATCTCGGTTCATCTTTATCTGTGTTATGAATCAGGCCCCAAATGATGTCATCATGACATTTGAAATATTTAGTGCTTGCGCTTTTGTTGTGTGCAAAAATCCCAAGATCTATTGGCCTGAAGCCAGATGGTGTAAATACATCCCCATGAAAACAGAGGAGAGCTAAGATGAAGTTAAGGGAAAGAAAGAAAACTGTTCACCGCTGTTAGAAAGCTGTTCACAGTTGATCGTTGACCTTGCCTCAACAAGACAAAGAAAGACCCTGACTGACCATGTCAGGACAGGTGCTATCCTCACCTTTAGCCACATTCAGCATGTATCAATTTAAACGTAAAAACCTTAAATCAGTAACGAAAGCATATTTTGTTTGACACGTGGTCATATCTCTTTGACCTTACCAGCTGTCAACAGCCAGTGGAGGAAAAGTGTCCTCCCATTATGTCCGCCCTCGACCACCCTCCTTCTCGCCCCCACCACGTCCATCATCCTCGGGATCGTCAGGGCACAGCAAGATCCCACCATATGTGCAGGTGCTTCCGGGCGGCTCTAGATTTCAGGTAGCACAAACACGTACAAGTCGGCCACACAAGACATGAACAAGACACGTTATCAAACAATCTTCTTGTAAATTTACATTTAGACTTCAACTCATTTAGCTACAGTGCCGTGGGGTTACAAAGGTCATGCAAATGTATAGCCTACCTAAACATGTAGAATCACCCATGATACATGTAAAAGTGTGTGATATGTTCCAGAGTAAGATGTAAACTTTCCGCTTCCTTAGCATAGTGATATGAATGTCATATGATTTGAAGATGTGTGAAGGAGAGAGGAGTTCAGACTGCTGCAAGCTAATTCAGAACATCTCTCTCACATTCTTTTGTGCTTTGACGTTAACACAGTTTAGAACCCAAGGAACTGTTCATAAGTCACACATTCCACCTGGGACATTTCCGAGATACCTATCAGAGCCACTTCTTGTCAATGATCTGACGATGCCCAGGAGTCAGGTCAAGGAAGAGGAGGAGGTAAGTGTTGAGTTACGTAAGAGTATCTCTGATTATATGTTCTCTGCCAGTAAACTACGGTAAAATCAGCAAAGTCATAAGTCATATTATGGGTTGTCATTTTTTTACAGGAACTTGGCCGTTTGTCAAAACAGTGGAGGAAAGAGTGTGAGTTGTGTTTTGTGGAATTAATGCTTAGAAATCACATACTAGTATTTTAAGTTGGCCTACTTTGTATTGAGAAAACTCACTACCAATAAACACTATTGGATTAATTTAAGATGTAATTATGTGAAAAATGTGGAGAAAATAAAATGAAGGAACATCCAAAATGTGGATTGAATAAAGTATGAAGCCAAGGTTTCTCAAATCTTCAAGAATTTGTGACATCTTATATTGGTGTTACAGTGTTATTCTCTGTACCGTCCTCGCGCCACAGTATGAGTGCTGAAGAGGAAACGACCTGGTAAGAAAAATCCCCACGGGATCGCTCTATTAGCTCTGATAGCTCTATTGTTTATTGTATAAATAAAATAACTAATAAAAAATATATATAATTCAACTCAACAGTGGAATTTGAGAATAGACTTTAAATTCACACGTTGAATTGACAATCATAGTAGAATGATCATGATACAGATATTCATTTAAACTAGATGGATATATGTTTTTTCCTATCTTTAATCAAGAGTGTGGTCTTTCAATTTGAAAGCATTATTTATTAATTTCATGTTCAGATTGTGTCATGTTTTTCCTCAAAACCTGTCCTCTGTCTCAAACAGGCCCTGCTCTTTGCCCTGTGTGCTTCGCTCCTGCTCTTGATTAAAGAAAAACACTCGATTGTATCCATACCTGTACTGCCTCTAGTGTGTCTGAGTATGTTCTAAGTATGTTCTTGTTCTGCCGCAGGAGGTTTAACCAGACGGCCAAGAAGGTATACATGACTTTAAAGTGCTTCGAGAGCATGCTGCTGAAACGACGGGACACACTTTGTTCACACATCTCTGAGCTCAAGAGCATCTCGGACAACCTAGACAAGATTAAGGAGAGCCAGCGGCTCAAGGGCTTCAAAGGGGGCGCGGCTGGCACAGTGGGAGGGGTGGTAGCTGTGGTGGGCATTGCCTTGGCACCTTTCACCATGGGGGCCACACTTGCAGTTACGGCAGTCGGGGCAGGAATGGCAGCTGCTGCTGGTGGAATGGGTGTGGGTGCGGCAAAGAAGAACAAGAAGGTTAAGAACGAGGACCAAAAACGAGCCGAGGACATCATGAAGGCATACAGAAACCAGGTGGTCGATTTGGAAAAGAGTTTGGCGGTGGTGAGAACTGGTATGGAGGAACTCCGGCGACACGATGTGACACATCTGCCAGGTGCCTGTGAAGATTCTGTGTGGATGGCACGTATAGCAGGCGCTGCATTTTGCTATGGCGAGGTTGGCGGTGCCAAGCCAACACTCTTGAGTGTTGACGACATCATGAAGGGGTTTGATGTTGTCCCAGAGGAGTGCCGCTCTGACAGCAATGGGCAAAACATGAAGAAGGCCTGCAAAAAGAAGTTTGCAGCGAAGGTCCGCACGGCGGCCCAGCAACTGCAGGAGGGCCTGGATGACATGAACCATGCTTTGGAAATATTCTCAATGGCCAGTACAAGTATCTGAAATGGAGTAAATTGCTCCTATTGGCCGGCTTGTGATGGAGATTTAGAGAAACACTGTCCATTGACCATTGCCAGTTAGTGACACTGTAAAAGGCAAATTCCTTGGCCACAGCCAGAGTACAGAAACATTCTTACTAACCACAACTAGTGTCTAAGACTACAGAAACATTCTTACTAACCGCAACTAGTGTCTGAGACAGATAAAGCTCTTGACTGACCACTGTTAATATCTAGGGATCAAGGGAAACATTTGATTGGTCACCATCACTGTCTGAAGCTAGGAGAAACATTCTGATTAGCTATGTCTAATGTCCCATTGGCAGTGTCTCAGATATGGGATTTATTTATTGGTGCCTCTGTATATGTCCACTTTTATGAAATTTGTATTAGCCTTTCAGTGTTTTGAAGCAAAACTTTTGTGTTCATGTATAAGTGCAAGGAATACAGTTCACTGGAGTAATTCTGGTGAGATATCTGTGTGTGTGTGTGTGTGTGTGTGTGTGTGTGTGTGTGTGTGTGTGTGTGTGTGTGTGTGTGTGTGTGTGTGTGTGTGTGTGTGTGTGTGTGTGTGTGTGTGTGTGTGTGTGTGTGTGTGTGTGTGTGTGTGTGTGTGCATGAGTTTCCAGGCCTAAGCAGTATGCACATGAATATTAAACAAGATGCATGGAAAATTGGCTCTAACTGTTTTCTAATCCAATAATTATTTTTTTTGTTTGTTTGCGCAGACAAATTGACTGCTTCAATGATAACTTGACTCTTGCTATGTTGAAAAATTTCTCCCAATTTTGTTTGGCTAATCATGTAGTTATTCAGCAGTATGAGAACCCAAGATTCCTTTGATGAAGTAGTAAAAGTAGGTTACTTAAGACAACTGATGTTTTATGTGTTCAAGGCTTGCCCACTTTCATCAAAAGGGTTTCCACCTGATTTTCCGCACGATGTGTAAGAGATATTTGTACCTGTGGAACTATGCGTGTATCTAGCAGATTTGATCGATAAAAGGTATTTCACATTAAATGAGTTGAATGATAGAATTGTGTCTTTTCTTTTTCAATTCTCTGACAGAATTAACAGACCACATACAATACAATTTAACTTTCAAACAAACTAAACAATTGGTGGCAATGCACATAAGAGCGGCACTCCTGAGATTTCTTTGATTATTGTTTAGCCACTATATTCCAGAGACTGAAAAAACTTTGAAAGATATTGTTGAAAGAATTGAAAGATATTGAAAGATAATGTTGTTGTTCATCCACAACAGAAACTCAGTGCTACCTACAAGCTAAAATCTCTGAGCACCCACATTTACTCTAAGAAATATTTCCTGGTACTAAAAAGCGCCCTAAATGCCATTATTTTCAACATAATCCTCTGCTGTTGTTTAAAATGGGTTTAACCAAGTACAACAAATGTTGGAAGTGTAACAAAGAAATGGGTACATTCCTCCATGCCTTGTGGGATTGTTCCTTAACATTGCCTTTTGGGAAGGCTGTACTGCAAAAGTTTGAAAGCTGGGTCGGACAACCCCTCCCAGAATCCCAATGGTTATGCCTATTAGGGAATAAGCCTCAAATGCCACCAGGCCTGGCTAAAGAAGTTACTGGAGTGATGATAACAGGTTTTATGGTAGCAGCCAAAATTATTCTACGTAAGTGGAAGAGCCCACACAGACCAGAGTTTACAGAGTGGCTCAAGCACATGACAGAGATATAGCCGCTTTTGAATTTATGATAGAAAGGGTGCAGAATAATTCAAGCAAAACAAGCCAAGCATGGCTATATTTTGTCTCCAGTATTGTTGCAAACTGTTAGAAGGGATGCAGGACTTTCATTAATATAATGGAGAGGGGTGTATATGTATTACACTTAATGTACTGTATATGTGAATGTAAAATGTAGTGGGTCTGGGATGCTGCGAGGGTTCATATGGGCTGCCTTTAAAGGTTTTGTTTTATGTTTGTTTGTGTGTGTGTTTTCTGTTTGTCTGCTTGTTTGTGCGTTTCTCCTTTAAAATGTGAGATGTTTTGTATCATATATCGAAAATCGAAAACTCAAATATGTATAGGCAAATATGTATCTTTAAAAAAAAAAAAAAAACATTATCATTAAACTAACCGTGGTCCTCTGAATGAGCTTTGGACAATTAGATTCAAGGCAAAAAAAAATATTTTAAAGGTGGTTCATGATGCTGGTAAATTCAAAAATATTCTGCAACCTTTGGCCACACAACATCAACTGATGTTGGCATATTATTTGAAAATGCCAGGTATTTTCAGGCAAAGCACTGAAACTGAGTGGGTATCAGTTGTGTCTGTGGATATCTTGGATACTGACAAGAGGCTATAAAGAAGAAATGTAAAGGTTATTTTGATTGTTTATTTCCCTTATGTCTATTGCTTACTTAAAGGACTAAATATGGTGCTCTCTGTTGGCCACACAAGTGCACTGTCAAGTGCACTGTCAGATTTAGTGAGAGTACTAAAGATAGGTGAGATGGATGGTCAAATATAATTTATAATGGAACAATTAACAGCGGCCTTCTTGGAGAATTTGCTGGTGTACCATAAAATACCCACCAATAACTGTTGTATCCTAGTACAGACCCCAAAGCGATGAATGTCCCAAGAATCTGCCCTACACCGTATCTTCTTGACCAGCAGGTGTCCCTAGAGTGCATTTGAAGCTTCGAACCACTTTTCAACACGTCTGGCTGGAAAGCTTCAAGGTTTCATGAAGATTCATTTCGCCACCACTAAACCATTTCAGGCTAAAATCACCACTGAGTGTACAAAGTTCGGACTTCGAAGAATATTCACCACAATCACATGTCATTGAAATTATTTCAGTTTAAATTAGGGGACTATATCATAGGTTTTGGCGGAGGTATACAAACAAATGGCCCGGGTGTGAGTTGGTCTTATAAAAGCTCAGTATCGCCCAACGCCCCATGTTCTTCATTTCTCCTACTTAACGACAGTATAGTTTCATGGAAACCTGTGCGATTGCGCTCTGAAAACACGATGGCCGCGTAATTGTTTGCAGCAGACTGACAGCCGCAAACTCCGCAGTGTACAACCCAGTGCACTGATTTTCAACTATTTCTATCAAAATGGCGTAAGTATTTACTCTAAGCCGAAGCACTGTTTTTTTGGGCAGTGCTTGAATGTCTGAGGTCAAGTGTATCTAGCGTGATATAACATTACCTAATGTTAAATGACGTTAACTACTATATTATCATTTAGTATGAGTAGTCGTAACACGAGAAAGTGATTAAAAGAGCGAACTGTATCGTTAGCCTGAATAACTTAAGCTGGGGCTAAGCCTCCGATTGAAAGGCTTTAGCCAGTGGATTATTTCAAATAAAAACACTTTAACCTGATTATTGAGATTGTCATTCAAAATTTCTTGTGTAATGATACATACTGAGGGGTATGGTGATAAACATGAGCTTTTGTCCTCTAAATATATACTCGACGGTCGTCAAAATATACTGTCTGGCTTCTTCAAAATGGCTACCGCCGTCTCTCCAACAAAGAATCTTTCGAGCTGGTTAACAAAATGGCGACAACCTACGTTGTTTCAAAACGGTGACGCATATGTCAGTGGTGCAGGTTCTAGTTTTTGACATAACGTTGGATAGAGTAGCCATTAAATATTGTATTTGCCTTGCTTTACTGTTTGGTCGAAAAACTCGTTAATCGATTACTCGCTCTAGATTTTGCTCTGACCCTCCACGATGTGAAAATAACATGCCCCAATTCCATTAGCCTCGCAGTCCTGTTAGTGGGTGGAGTTAACGCTTTGACCAGTCCTTACTTGGAGACAGCGGACGTTTCTGTTGAATGAAGTATTACAAAAAATAGTATTAGTACGATATAATCTAATTTATGTAACGCCCCATGTATGATTCAAAGTCTTAAACAGTCCATATGATTTTTATGAGCCCCTTGTGTGTCTATCATACTGTATACGATGTGTGAGACAAATGTCAGATCATATTCTCCTTTTGCTGTGTGGCAACATGAAAGTCACCAATTCTTGACCCTCTCTTGTTGCAGGTCCTTTGTGACATTCCCAAGCACTGCTGTAGCAGACAGCATAGAGGAAACGTTTGACTTTCACCAGATCCGAGATCTCCTGATCCTGCGTGTGACCCACAGCCATGTCACTAATGAGCTCACAGTTTGGCCAAGACGATATGGAGGCCCTGTTCTGGGGGCCTTCGATTCTGACGGCTGACCCAATCCAGTCTCTACTGGACTCTGATGAAATGATTGCCTCCCGGCTAGAGGAAGCGTCTTCTTTGCCCCTCTCTTCTCTTTCTTCACCTTCTTCTCAGTTCTCCTCTCTCTCCCCTCCATCCTCCCCTACTCCTCCATTGCCGGATGATAAAGTGGGTGGAGACTTGCTGCCCCTCCCTTGGGTGGCTGCAGACCAGTTGAGCCATGCCCAAATAGATTCAGGTGACACAAAAGGTGTGATTTTTCATTATTTATTTATTTTTATGAATTGAAATTGATATGGCAAAATGTACAATCAAATTTAAATACATTTTAATATTATTACTTTAAAAAAAAGAGTTAAATTAATGTAATTCTCTTTTTACAGAGGATGCGTTCTCTGGAATGGACTGGATGGCTGAGACGATGGACCTGAATGATTTTGATCTGGACTCTTTCATCACCTCCTGTGACCCTGAAGACTCCCCCAGCTCCCCAGAGGAGCTTGTCAACACCCTGGACTCCCTCGAATCCCTCCCCGATCCTGTCATCGAATCTGCCACTCCAACTCTTGATGCTCCCACACTTCCTACTCTGGTCCCAGAGGCTCAGGCGGAGCTGGAAATCAAGATGGAGCCCCCTTCTCCGGTTCCCTCCCCATCCGTGTTCCCCTCACCCTCCCCAGACTCCACCCTGGAGCTGGGCAGTGAGGTGGACGTCTCAGAGGTGGAAAAGCCCATTCCGGTGGAGTTGCCGCAGGTGTCCAGGATCGTGCTGTCCCTCTCTCCGACTCGCATCGTCCTGCTCCTTGCCCCCCCAAAACAGGAGGTGGGCATCACCCCAGCCCCTTCCTGCGCCGTCGACCTCTCCAACAGTGGCAGTGGCACATATTTGACCTCGAAAGCCTACCAGGCCAACTCCAGTCGAACCAAACCCTACCCCGCTCCGAGTTGCACTACCAGGCCCAAACCCAGCCCAGATTTGGTGGTGGTTCCGGTCATCTCCGGAGGGTCCAAAGCCCGGGGAAGAGTGTTGGAGAAGAAGCAACGGAAGATGGAGCAGAACAAGACGGCGGCGACACGGTATCGCCAGAAGAAGCGGGTCGAACAGGAGTCGCTTCAGACAGTGTGTGACAAGCTAGAAGACAGAAATCGGGAGCTTAGCGAAACGGCAGATTCCATCGCCAAGGAGATCCAGTATTTGAAAGAGCTGATGGAGGAGGTGCGGCAACGGAAGGCCCTGACCTAAGGAAAGGGCAGCAAGTTTTAGTGTGGTTGTAGTGTAGGATAAGGATGGCAGACGCTGTTAGTGGAAACTAAAGACTGGTAACAGAAAGGTTTTCGAAGTATGAGGAGGAAGAAAGAAAGTTGACTTATGTGTCCTATTATGTCATGATGCATCATTTATTTATTTTTATAGACTTCTTGAAGATGAGCATCCTGTTCCCTAATGCATGTCAGTGACAGCAGTAAATTAGATGCTTCTCAGCAGTACTATTATCAGTATGAAAATGATTGACCTAAGTAATTCTTATTTTGGACCTGTAGCACAGTATTAAATTCAGTTGTATGTTGTATCTTGGGAATTTAATATAGAGGATTAATATTAAGAGCATTATGTCAATCCTATCCCAATATACCAGGTCTTTTGCATTAAACCGATACTATAAGGTTTTTTTATGTATTCATTTTATGAAACAGAACAGACAGCTACAGAAAGCCACACATTATGTAGTGACCAATGATTACATTTTTCTACCCGTTCCCCATATATGTAGCCTACATAATGGCACAATACAAGCCCTTGATGAGTCCCAGTTGTCTTGTTGAGAATGTAGTGTATAGTATTCTATTTACTGACCTTCATGTATCCTGAAACGATCTTTTGTCATATCTTGTACTGTTGAACTTAGTGTTCAATAAACTTTTAACCTACTCGCAGCCTCCGTTCCCTTGTATGATTATCTTAATGAATGCAAGCTATACTATATAGGACATTATTAGGGGTGGGAAAAAAATTATTAATCGATTTTCCTCGATTCTCTCTAAAACGATTCTGTCTCGATTCAGAAAAGTTTATAATTGATTTAAAAAAAAAAAAAAAAAAAATTTTGAATGTTGAAATGCAAGCTCTGAGTTGCAAACTCAAATGATTTAAAAGTCGAAATGCATCGATAATCGTTTTATCGGTTTAGAATTGATAATCGATAATTGGTTAAACGATTATCGATTATCAATTATCAATTCTAAACCGATAAAACGATTATCGATGCATTTCGACTTTTAAATCATTTGAGTTTGCAACTGAGAGTCTAAAATCACTTCCTACTTTGTGTTTGATAATTAAAGAAAATCAACAGATAAATTACTTTCTCTATTTTCTTTATTAGAGAAAAAGCTTTTTCTTGTCACATTTTTGACTTTCTATGAGCAATGCAATAATCGATGCAGCTTGCATTTCAACATAACTCAAATGATTTAAAAGTCGATGCAGCTTGCATTTCGACATAAAATGGATGTGGAAGTTTTTTTTTATTATTACAAAATCGATTTATAATCGAATCGTTGACATCGGAATCAAATCGAATTGTGAGGTGCGAAGAGATTCCCACCCCTAGACATTATAGTGTATTGTTTGTTTCCACACCTTTTTTTCAACTCGACAGTCGCTCCCCACCAACCCTACTAGCAGATGGTGCTGGAGAGGAAGGGACTTCGAGGGAGAAATCCAAGTGTTGCAGGGACCGTCTCGAAGGAGATGGCGGCCAAACTTAAATTAAGTTTTTGCTTTTTGTAGGCGCAGTTTCAAAATGTTTTGATCGTACCTCGTATGCCCCGATTTATGATGGTGATCACTGCGCAAACATTTATTCTTATTGCAAAAATACTAAGCCAACCAAGAGTCACTCATTAATACAGGAAGACTTAACAGCTCTTATGTGTGCGTTGGAGGCTTAAACAGAAACACTTCTTATTCACTTTGAATGGTGTGATGTCAAGCGTTGCAGAACTGAATTGTGGTTCTATGTCAACTTGTAAAAAAGATGGGAGACCAAACTCAGTAGATGGACATGTTTATATAAAAATTGAATTTATCACCTTGTTATAAAAAACGTGCATGAATGGTGTTTTCTGGATATGTTGGAATATTTAGCTAAATGCCTTTTTATATTTTCTTCTAGGTAAATCTATGTTAGGAGTTTGTTATGTGGCTTGTACCGCAGACAATGAAAACATGTGCATGACCTTAATGTGAATTGTAAACTTGTAGTATCAAAAAATATCCTGTATGGACGATGATTGCTGTTTGGCAGAAGTACAAAACTCACAAATTCATACTCTGATAGCATTAACAAATGAGGAGACTGTTTATATTCCAAAACACATTTAGGCTATGTAAAACACGTTTTAAAGTTGTTTCAAAAGACTCATGAACAACTTTACATATTGTGGCGTGAAGTGGGAGTAATGTGTGAATTATTGACTTCCATGTTGTGTTTATTATGTTGTGTCTTCCATTCCATGCATGAATGTTGATGTCTTCAGAATTCGGTATTAATATTCTAAATTGGAGTGATTGGTGTAATATAATCACTTTGAAAGATGTGTTCAACAAACATGCAACAAGCAACTTGCACTACTTTTGATCGAAAGAGAGAGCTGCAAACATCGATTTCAATAAGGTGGTCAACAAATCTGTCAGACTGAAACGTCAACTCTGAGTTACACGTTCACTTTTTAAGAAACCAGAATAAATCCAGCTGTAGGCTATGTCTACAGTCATACAATTTATTGCAAAATGTATTCTCATATTAATGCAGTAAGCTAATACAATGTATTTCTACAATGAATATGTTGAAAATAAAATCTGTTAATGAAAATAACTTTTATCAGGACAGTAACAGGCCTGCCTTGTGTCTCGCTCCTGCCCAGGACAAGATGATCTTTCCTTTCTGCAGCTACTTCCATCTCCAGACTCCGCTGTTTCTGGCAGAGGCTTGTTTGGCTTTTCTACAAGCCAATAACTGGATATTAAAGTTAAAGCTAGGTGGCCAGATTTTTAAGCTACCTAAATTGGATGTCTCACCTTGTTCTTGATTAATACCCTGTATTGCAGGTGAGACTGTACCTGTTGCAGCTGCATCTAACACTTCAATATCTTTTTTTGCAAATACCCAGCCATAAAGTTCTGTGTGCCTCTGCTATCATTTAAAAAAATGACAAGCTTTTATGTGTACTAGATCAAGTTCAAACAAATATGTGTTTTTGACGGATAAATCCAGCAGATTATTTAAAGGTTAGAGGGCCCTTTTGGTGTCTCCTGGTGTCAGCCGCCCTGAAAGTAGCCACAAACCAGACAAAAGATAGTGCGGCGTGCCAGTACGGGCTAACACTCCAAAATCTAAATTCGTACAGGACAAAGAAAATCTACAAATGTGCATTTTTTGCAAAAACATCTGCGGCAATAGGCAGAAATTAGGCTTGCCTGAAATTTTCACTATGGATCCATGCGCTTTCAAAACTGAAATCTGTCCAAAGGCAGGACTTGGTTATGTGCAAACAGGTAGAACTTCAAACAGTAACTTATAAACATGCAACTAAATAGCATGTCATAATCACTCAAGCATGTTTTTCTTTCTGTATCCTGCCAAAGTGCAAAGGCGCAAAGAAGGGTTCCAGCATCAACAGTGGTCAATACCACACACATGCAAGAGAAGCTAGCAAATTTAAACACAGTGGGGTTTTGGAACAGAAAAGAAAAAGGTAACGATGAATATGAGAGAATTGCCTGCTTCATCATTTGTTTAAAAAGAAAAGTTATCTCTGTAAACACAAGGGTAGTTACACAGTGGAATGTGGGATGTGAAAAAAAACAATGATAGTAAAAAGGATACCGTAACAATATTTAACAGCATTTCACAAAAGATACACAAATAATCCTGGATGGTTATGTGCGTTTTGACAATACTGCATAATCATGGTGCTATTTTAGAATGCCACATCACTTTGGTTTCAAGTCACATTACAAGGTTGTTTGTGACTGTTCATTTTGTTCAGCATCTTTTTCCTTACTGGAGATTACATGTTGCACATCCTGGAGACTCAGTTCTTCCCCCGGACTCTTCATTGACTGGTTGGAAAGATGTTCATTGTGAGGATGCATGTACGTAAGTAATAAAATAGTTATAAATCAGAATCGCTACCTTATAATCAAAATTAGAGTCAAACAGCAATTATTATATCAAGTCTTAACTTGCTTCTTCATGTGTGAACTCTGTTGGTAGGAATGCTTAATCCAACTTGGTATCATGGTGTGACTTAATCTTTTGCATTCCCTGTCAATACACATCTTTTCATGATAGTCAGAATTGCACTTTGATTAGAAAGGAATGTCACCCTCTCTCCCAGTGTGGGTGCATTTTACATCCATGTAGGCTGGGTGCATTGATTTACTTTCTCTCCTTGTCAATATAGTATGAAAACTAAAGTACATAGGCTCAGACTTCTCTGACCTAGCCAGAGAGTCAGGTGTATCTGCTTGTGAAGCACTATTCGCTCCATCTGCAGATGAAACAATAAAGCCTTGTTTCCTGATTGACCACCATTGCCTGACTGAGTCTCTAAGTAGATTGTAGTGAAAATGACCATCAATAGAAAAGGCTTATATCAAGACTTACCCTCTAGGTACAAGTAAGGCTCTGTAATATTATGTGCGATGATCTCCTCTACTTTGTTCAGCAGTTCGGGGACTTGTTTGTGGCCCTCAGGGCTCTTGCTGTCCAGGACATGGTATTCATTCCCACAGGTCTCCAGCAGCTTGACCAGCTCCTTCCCGCCTCTCTGGATGTGCTCCTCGATGGAATACCCCAGACCTCGGAGCAAGTCCCCACAGGTGAACAGCACCAGAGTGTACTGGGACCACTGCGTGCCAAAGATCTTCTCCATGTGGTTCTCCAGGACGTACCTCTTCCGGGACGTGAGGGAGGACACGACAGGAAGCACCAGAAGCAGGGCATGTGGTCCCGGGTGGAGAAGCTCGACGGCCCTCTGCGTTTCTTGTTTCACTCGCATTGACGTTTGTTTCACTGACCACCAGCCCCAGCCAGGGGTGTCCACCACTGTAACCCGGCGCCCCGAGACCTGAGACTGTCTCCTAAGGCTTACCTCCGTCTGCTTGCCCACGTCAAAGCCCTGGAAGCCCAGCATGGTGTTCCCCGCCAAGCTCTTCCCCACACCCTTCCAGCCTAGCAGAATCATCCTCAGCTCTGAGATATTGGAAAGAGAGAGGAGAGGAGAGGAGAGGAGAGGAGAGGAGAGGAGCGAAAGGACACAGATAGGTTGATGAGAGGAGTTCTAGAGAAATAAATCTGACTTTCAAAAGTTCCCTTCCTTTTCCTAGACCCAGCAAACTGTGCATGAAATCAATGTTCTATGAGACATCATATGTTGCCATACCATAAGATGGTGCCATGCAAAGATGCTCTTCCAAGAGAGTTGTTGAAGACATACCTACCTACCGAGACAATCATACCTAATGATTACAAGTGATTACAATTAAGCCTGATCTTTTGAGTGTAATATTTCCTCTGATAAAGAGATATAAGAGTACTCCTCCCAACCTCTTGGCGGCGGTATATACATGGGCATCTCCTGGAAGTGCCATGACTCCATCACGCCCCTCTCTGCCTCTACTGCATCATTCCACATCAGGTTGTTCCTTGTTCCGTAGTTGCTATCCACCTCCAGAAACCATCCGTGGTTCTGCTCCACCACTTCTTCCACCTTCAGCATTAGTTCCTGAACCTGAGTCCTTTCACGTGGTCGAGTGTTGTCTAAGCCATAGTATCTATAGGAGACATATTTGATTTTACTTTTAAAGTAACACAAAGAATGAAATGTGTACTTTCTTGACTATTTATCATATTCCAAAAATGTTGCATTTTCAAGAGGATGATGGTTGGAATACTGATAATAATGTTACTCCAGTAGTGTAGTAACTTATCTGTACTTAGTAAGTTCCTGTTTCAGCTTTGTGCAGTTTTTCCCAAAGGCGACATAGTGCAGTGACCATGGCAACAAAGAATTTGTTCAATATGATTGACTCTCCCTCAATTAGCTACTGTTTTGGCAAAATTATGCTTTTGGGGAAACTCACCTCAAAACAATAAACCAAAAAGTTCTTAGACTAACCTCACTTAAATCTCATGAATTTATTTGATCAAATTCAGTAAATTGCTACACAGGGTCTTTTAGCTGTCCGTTCTGTGTGTTTGCTCGTACACTGTCCTGGTTCTGTAAATGGAAAACAAACAAAGTGGCTTGAACTGAGCCATACTATTCCAGCCAATTAACAGGTTGTTTCGGGAGCACAGAAGGTAGGGATGTAATTTAATTGGCTGTTGAGTTCAATTATTAACAGCCTTTCGCTATAATCGCTTATGCTAGACTCTCTTTCACTCGACTTGGAAAGCTTTTCAGAATGTAAGGATACAACACTAAATAGTTTTAGGCGCGCAGCAATACCTGTTACCACACTTCTCCACTAAGTGCTGCAGGGGCTTTCCTCCCTCTATGATGTGGCTTTCCAAACATCCTCCCTCATCAAGTGCATCAACACCCGTGAATAACACAATGGTGTGCCTCCAGACACCTGTGAAAGAGGTATCCAGTCACCACTTAGTATAGGTTTTATGAAAACCAATATTCTACAGACAGCAAGTGAGACAGAGATGGAAAGGGAGAGAGTGAAAGTGGCAGGGGGAATTACAGACGGTAAGAGTCTTTTAACATTTAGAGGGTTCATTCTTCCTCTTAAAGAGGTGGTATTTACACAATTCCAAGATTGTGATACCCTTCATGTAATTTGATATTCAAAAATCAAATTATAACTTATATGAAAAGGTTTTCATGATCACGCACCTCTGCCCAGTCCCTCCAGGTGAGTCTCCAGTCTTTTCATGCGGTTCTCAGTGAGGGGTTGAGACACAGACACCACCAGGAGAATGACATGAGGCCCTGGGGAGCAGAGCAGCACACCTGAGCTCAGGCTCCAGGGGTCAGCTGACTCCTGCGGCTGATCTGCGTCCAACTCTCCATCCTCCCCCCAGCCTAGGCCAGGAGTGTCCACCACGGTGACTATCCACCCAAATACTTCCCCTCGGCACGCACCGCTGTCTGATGTCACTTCCTCTGGGAACACCTGCTTCCCCAGGATGGTGTTGCCTCCTGAGCTTTTCCCAGTCTGCTGGCCGCCTATCAGCAGAATACGTCGAGCACGCAACGCAGACTCTTCAGAAAACCAGAGAGAGAAAGATATTAAAGTTACATGGTACCAGCTCAATGATGCATTTGTGTGTCAAAGACATTTGACAGCGACTCAGGGATGCAATGTAGTTGAAGTGAATCATGCTGGGTTGTGAGATGGCAGCAGAAAACAGTGGATTTGACTGAAATAAGTAGTCAGGCACTATGACTTACCAGTGTATGCACCAGAGGAGAGGCCGGCCATTTTGTTACTTCCTTCCTTGTCTGGTTTTGTTTCTCACTTTCCCCTCCCACCCTCCTGCTCCTTCGTTCCCACTCCCCGGTCTTTCTTTCTGTCCAGTCTTTGATGTATCTTTGTGAGCTATCTGAAAGGCTGAGAAATCCAGACGCTACTCAGTTACAGTGATAAACTATGCCTCATATTTCTTTCACATTCACTTTATATTTTACTCCTTCTATTTGTTTCTCTATTTCTCCTCTCAGCCTTAGTTCTGAGCATTTCTAATTTCTGCTCCTCTCTTCTCTGGCTCGGATGTAGCCTAAATGGAGTTCAAATGGTCAAAACAAAATTATGACGATAAAAAAATCCCCTCCTTTCCAGGAAAACCCAAAAGCACTGTTGAGCAGCCCCCGTAGGTTTTCTATTTATTTAATCATAGAATCTGTTCAACGACGCTTTCAGGAAACGCCCCTGATTTTTATCAACAGTCTATCCCATGTAGCTAGCTGGTTCCTGACAATCTGGACCAAGCTGTAAGAAATCTGTGAAAACTCTGGGTCTGTCTGGAGCACATCCACTTTCCCCTATAGTATTTTGAAAGCACACTGCAAACCTGCAGATTGGGGTAAAAAAGATGTTATTTCGAACTACCTGCACGCTGATGTTAGACATTGTGGGACAATGTAGTACAATAAGCACTGCATAAAGACGCATGTCGTGTTTATAAATTACATCGACCAGATTGTACATAAGGAACATATCCAGGTGCATTAGCACACACAAATGAGACAGAGAGAGAGAAAGAGCGAGAGAATGGACCTTCTGTCGTTGAGCAATATATTTGTCGCAAAAATGACCTTATGTCGTAGTACATTTGAACCGTCGTAATCACATGTCCATGTGAGGAGGTTGATGAAAGTAGCAAACCGTCTCAGGCTGGAGTGCGTGTGGTGTCCACTATTCAACTTGACGGTTCAAAGTATCTAACATCGCAGTCATGGATGCGGACGAGTTTATGAGATACCGGTCTCCCCTGGTGTCACGATATGCCAGTAAGGAAATGGCGTATAACTTCAGTGACAGGAAGAAATTCACTACCTGGAGGAAGCTCTGGATCTACCTCGCCAAAGCCGAAAAGGTTTGACAACATACATCGCCCTTTCATAACATCTTGTTTGTATTTGCTCATGTTTTCACCCGGTCCAAAACGGTGTCAAGTCTACTGCAACAATAAGCTTACTTGCATAATAGATAGCGGAATATTTGGTCGGCTTTGGGAGTCTTGCGATCACTGGTGAAAGTGTTAAAAGTTTTCGACCTTGAACAAATCATCTCAAGTTCCCATCTTCTAAAAATAGTTTTAAGGAGGTCCTCCTTTAAACAAGTAGCATTGCCTTGTTGTTGTATGTCCCCTGCAACCCTGAGCGGGGAGAATAGCCATGTCATGTAAAACAGCTTATTGACAATAGGCAAAAGGCATCATTGAATTAGTCAGTAGTCATTTGCCAACTTCAGAAGTACCCTATCAACAGATTAATGTGCAGTATGAGTGTGCATAGCCTATATCTTTAACCAGTCTATTTAGCACTGACCATTTATGTTGGCTATCTGCTTGCGTTACAGGAATCGCAGTTTATCCAGCAACAGTAACAAATAAAGTTAGGCTTTCTTGCAATCTGGCTTTTCGATTTTCTTTCAATCAAAGAGCACAGAGGTTGCATTTTATTATCACCACCCTGTTAACAGACATTTACTGGGTGATCATGCAGGTCTATTGTATGCAGGCAAGGTAGAGGGAAAAGGGCTCACTTTCACATGAGTTGAATACATTTTAACTTCTGTGAGGATTGTCATTAATTAAATTAACTAATAAACTTAAACCAAAGCCACGTGTTGTGTGGGGATTGCTGTTCATTAACACAATGAGTACTGCTTACAAATGTACCTCAAGAGGGAAGGAGAATTGGTGTCGATCCATCAGTCACATGCACATCCTCACCCTGCCTCTTAAGTGGTGGGGGAGAGTCTGTAATAGGCTACACAGTGTCCTGCACAGATGTGAGCAGAGAGGCACTGGTTCATGTCACCAAGGTCACTCCTCTTAACAGTACCGTCTCAATAATGCTCTTACACTTTTCTGACAAACTGTGGGTTTGTGTGTCTGTGTGAGAGAGAGAGGGCACGCTTGGCCTTTGATTATTTGTCATGAGCAGTTCTATGTGCGTGCATGTGTTTTAAAATAGTGAGACTAAAATGTCAGGGTAATTGGAGAGTGACCCTGGAGAGATGACCTTTAGACGTTAGAAGTATGTCCCTTGGCATGATGAAACTGTTGTTGAAGGGGATTGGATTCATTCATTCTAGCATAGTATTTATCTCTGTTAATGAGGCAGGTCCTCGTGGGAACCCTTCTGCCTGTAATATATTTTGGACTACTGACCTGTCCCTCCACTAAATACCTAAGGTGAAAGGTTGGGGTTGTTTAGTGTGTTTTCTTATGCTTTTAGTCTCTTGCCCTCTGCTCATGACATGCTATTTCTGCGTGTTTGTAACTGAATGGTTTCTTCATCTTAACAGTAGCCTACTATGATTGTAATTCTTCGCTCTTTGCAACTGTCTTTCATTCTTGATTGAAAAACCAGGCATAGGAAAAAATATAATTTAACTAATGTCCACTCTCTCGCTGTCATTATCTCTCATCCAATGGTGCAGGAAAGTCGAAGTGGAATTCCAAAATGGGATGATTACGAATTTTCTAACGATCCAAATAGAAGCTTGATGAGTTTGAAAATATGGAGAGCATGTTAAGAGTTAACCAGTGTTCTCCCTGTGATGAGTTAATAACATGTATTATATTGATCGGGCACCCTAGTACTCACCCTTACCTTCTTCTGACTTTGTTTAAAGGCTATGTTTATGTCCCATCTCTACCTTCATGTAGAACAAAATATGATGTGGAAAATGTAGTATTGAATACTCTGATTGCATACTTCAACAGCTTTCACAATACTCCCCACAGCTGATTTATAGCATTTACTAGAATTCTACACGGAAGGCATTGTTTGTCTAGATTACAGTCAATATTTAATAATTCTGTCATCGTCAATAGGTCACTCAGGAGTCAGGGGTAGGCCAGATCAAAAGGCAACGATTGTATCTTTTTCTGCTAGTTTCAGAAAACTGCGATTGTTACTTTTAAAGAATATGTGTGGCATTTCTGAACCCTGCCAAACTATGGAGAACAGCCTCCAACCTCATGTCTCCAATAGGCATTTCTGAGACTCCTCTCCCACCCACTGTTTTTGTCTTTACTCAACATTTTATTTTATTTTCATTTCTTCACCTTTGTCTTTCTTTCTTTCATACTCGTTTTGCTCCTCTTTCTATTCTTCTCTCCTCACTATTCTTTGTTTTCTCCTGTCCTCTGTCTTCCCTGTTGTCCATCGTCATCCCCTCCTCACCCCACCCCCCCCCATCCCAATATCCCAACACCCCTGCATCCTTCTCTCCTTACACCTCCTCTCTTCCCCTCCTCTCCTCATTGTCATCCTCTTCTACTCTCTCCTCCTCTCTTCCTGCAGGCTCTGGGCCTGCCCATCACCGATGCCCAGGTGGCAGAGATGGAGAGCCACGCAGATGACATCGACTTCGCCATGGCGGCGGAGGAGGAGAAGAAGCTCCGTCATGATGTCATGGCTCACGTGCACACCTTCGCCCACTGCTGCCCAGCTGCTGCTCCCATCATCCACCTGGGTGCCACTTCCTGCTACGTCGGGGACAACACTGTGAGAAACAGAACCACACATGAGCTTGAGCTCCATGAATAGAACTATTGAAGAACTCTAGAATAGAACTGTGATTGGGCTTCAATTCCAAAACAGAGCCAGCTAAGAAACATATGAATACATGAAGGCGTGAATGAACATTTTCTATTTTGTATCTTTTTCTTTTAGGACCTTATTATGCTGAGGGATGGCTTTGACATTCTCCTCCCCAAGGTAAATGCCTCTGAACTGAAGTGAACAAGGTAGTTAGCTGACAGATAATTCCAAATCTTAACCCTCAACTCCCTGCTCCCCCAGTTGGCTCGTGTTATCGATCGACTGGCCAACTTTTCTGAGAAATACGCTCATCTCCCCACCCTGGGCTTCACCCACTACCAGTGAGTATGTCACCAACAGGCTGCTACAGGCATACGTATGTGTCTGTCTGCGTTATTTTGTCTGCCCGCCATTTCTCTTTCCTTGTGCAGCTCTCTGCGTGCAAAACTCTAAATCCTGCTACTTTTGTGGAAGAAGTCTTGTATCTCCCTCTGCATCTTTGTGTGTCTGCTTCTCATGTTGTCTGTCTCTTCTTTTACTTGTCCTCTAGCCTCACCCCCTTGTCTCTCTTCCCCCTTCATCCCTCTCTTTCTTCTCCTTCTCCTCCAGACCTGCTCAGCTGACCACGGTGGGCAAGCGGGCGTGCCTGTGGCTGCAGGATCTTACCATGGACATGCGGAACCTTCAGCGGGCTCGTGACGACATCCGTTTCCGGGGGGTCAAAGGCACAACAGGCACCCAGGCCAGCTTCTTGCAGCTTTTTCAGGGGGACCACGACAAGGTGAGGACTTTCATGGTTTGTTTATGTTCTGTGCTGTTGAAATAAATGCCAATACTTGTACTCTTGTACATTTATATGTAACAAATGTGTTTGTAAATGTTCTCCTGTGTCCAATTCAAAGGTAGTTTTGTTGAGAATTTGTTTTGTCGTTTTGTTTGAGAATGTTGACTTAATGTGAAGCAAATAAATGTTGTACATTATGTTTTAAGGTAGAGGATCTTGACAGCATGGTCACAGACATGGCTGGCTTTAAAAAGTAAGTACTTGTAGATCAACTTCTGGAGACACATGAACTTTTTTTATGAAGAAAAGTTATATATTGCAGAGTGCAGTTGCAGCACACTGTGCAGATTGGTTTGCACATGTTTGACACTAACCTTAACATTTTTATTTTTATATGACATCGGCCCATTCTCCTTTGTCCTTGTTTAACTTTTAACGAGGCTAATATGGAAGGCTGTATTTGAGTTTGTAAATACACTGTATGCCAAAAGTATGTGGTCAACCCTCCTGATAATTTAGTTCAGATGTTTCTGCCACACCTGAACTCGAAGTACTGTGGAGAACGGCTGACTCTTAACGGAGATATGTTCATGCTGCCCATTTTGATTGATCACATGACCATGGTGCACTTCACTGCACGCTAGATTTCTTCTGTGCATGAAGTGCCACACTGAGTGTCGTATCAAAAGCAGTGTACCCCCAGTCAAATAACAATCATTCAGCACTTTGGCCCAGTGCAGCACAAAAGCAACAAGTAAAATACAGCAAATGGTAGTTAAATGGTTCGAGCTGAAGAGCTGAGTGACTTTAAATGTGGCATTGTGATAGGATGCCATCTTTGCCACAAGTCACTTTGTGACATTTCTGTGCTGCTACATCTGCTCCAGTCAACTGTAAGAGCTGATATTGTGAAGGGGAAGCGTCTAGCAGCGGTAGATCACACACACTCACAGAGCAGGGCCTCCAAGTGCATAAGCTTCTTGTGTGTCTGCCTCTGGAAGCAACAGCAGCAAAAGAACTGTGCGTCGGGGAGCTTCATGAAATGGGTTACCATGGCTGAGCAGCTATGCTAAGTGTCAGCCGGAGTGGTGTAAAACCCACCGCTACTCGAGTCTGGTGTTCTCGTCCAACATCGGCGCCTGACCTCATATATGCTCCTTTGACTGAATGGGCACAAATTCACAGACACACACCAAAATATCCAGGAAAGCCGGCCCAGAAGAGCGGAGGCTGTTATAGGCTCAAAGAAGGGGGGGTCACTCTATGGTTTTGGAATGCGATGTCTAACAAGCTCATATGGGTGTGATGGTCAGGTGTCCACGTATTGTTGCAATAGAGTGGATGTATTTCATTTTGGAAACAACCCCATAGGTAAAGCTTAACAAATAAAAGCACAAGCAAAATCCAAATGTGAAAACTAGTCAAGCCCATAGTCAACCTAGTCTATAAAGATATTCTACAATCAGCCACAACAGCATCAGCTACATCACAAAGAGTTTTTGGCATATCCACTTTGTTATAATGGCATAATGTGATATTGTCATCTTACAAATGAACCTGTCTGGGTGCAGGGCCTACCTGGTGACTGGGCAGACCTACAGCCGGAAGGTGGACATAGACTGCCTCACTGTTCTGGCCAGTCTGGGAGCTTCTATCCACAAGGTTAGTTGGACTTACTCATTGTGGCATCTCAGGGACTTGTAGTTCATCTGTGAACCACAGGATGGTAGTAGCAAGTACTGGTGGCAGTAGCTCCCATTCTCACACCACCCTCTCACACTATTGATTCTCTGAAGAAAACAAGGCAGCGTAACAGACACTGACACACTGGTGCAATTAGGGCCTGGTTTCACAAGACGCTTTCCTAAACTTGAAGTCCAACCTCACAAATTGCACTTAAACTTCAACTGCGCAGGGAATGTTTATAATGGCATAATTCTCTTTTAAGTAGGGGAAAAAAATTAATGGATTACATTGTCTTTCAGCATGTTTGAAATTAATGTTGTAATGACTATTCTGACATACTTTTCGGCCTCATAGATCTGCACTGATATCCGTCTCCTGGCTAACCTGAAGGAAATCGAAGAGCCTTTTGAAAAGGAGCAGATCGGTGAGGTCAATTGGCATGATGCCAGGTCAAGCAATTTTACACTATACTCTATTTGCTGTGCTAAATGCATTTCTCACGACACTCCCTTTTCTCTCTATCTCTGTCATTCTGTTTCTTGCTATGCCTCTGCCTGCCTGTCTGTCTCGCTCTCTCTCCCTCTTTGCCTTTCTCTCTGTCAGGCTCCAGTGCAATGCCGTATAAGAGGAACCCGATGCGTGCTGAGCGTTGCTGTAGTTTGGCCCGCCACCTGATGGCGCTAGTGTCTGATCCTTTGCAGACCTGTGCTGTGCAGTGGCTGGAGAGAACGCTGGACGACAGCGCCAACAGGTATACACAGACACACACACACACGAGATCAACTGACACTTACTTACACACAAGATCAACTGACACACACTTACACACATCCAACTGTATGTTTGGGAGCACCCTGACGTTCTGATGTTCTCCCCTGTTTCCCAGGCGAATCTCGCTGCCTGAGTCCTTCCTCACAGCAGACATCATCCTCAGCACCCTGCAAAACATCACTGAAGGACTGGTGGTCTATCCCAAGGTACTGGCATAATACCATAGTACAATACTTGGGTTGAACACTGGAGTACTGTACTCAAGCTGTTGCAATCATACTGGACACCATAGTATACTATATATTATAGTATACATCATAGTGCTCTCTGTGTATTATACCCAGATTGCTGTAGGAAAAAGGATGTTGCTTTTGTGGTTGATGCCGCAATCAGTTTTTATTCCAGTAAAGTGCATTAACGAAGCAGGTGGAACACTCCTGGTTCATTGGTGCAGATTTGAACAACAAGCACCTCCAAATCTAGCCGTATATACTTTAAGACACCTGCAAATGAGCTAGACCTCTTATGCAAAGAGGTCTGGCAACCTTTTGTTGTTCTGTATGATAATCAGGTTTCTCTGACCCGCTGCCTGTGATGGTTCTCAATGGCCGACCTCCATTTCCATACCATAATTGGTTGCTCAGTCTCAGTTCGCTTTCCTGAACCCAGATGTCTGAGCAATACCAGTGTGGGGACCTTTCCTTTGTTACCATGATAAGATTGGAGATTAAGAGATTATGCTGGCCAATTTTTGGTGGTCAGCGCAGCTGCTTTACCATGAATCTCATGTTCTCACTCCGGATATACTGTCATTTCTTACATTGCTTACCGCAGTACTGTACTCAGTGTAGTGTGCTGAAATTGTACTCTAACTGCAGTACAATTTATTCAGATTTCCTGGCTTTGTTATAAACATGCTGTATCATAGATGGCCTTCCTGCCCTTCTCCCTGTCTTTGTTAGGTGATTGAGAGACATATTCGCCATGAGCTACCCTTCATGGCTACAGAGAACATCATCATGGGCATGGTGAAGGCTGGTGGAAACAGACAGGTATGGAGAACTGAGCTCATGAACCCCCCCTTCTCTCTCTCTTCTCTCAAACACACACACACACACACACACACACACACACACACACACACACACACAACAAATATATCACATATATACACACATTCACTCCACACACACTCACACACACACACACACACACAACAAATATATCACATATAAACACACATACACACCACACACATATAAAGCATTTTCCTTATGTGCTTCTTGGCCTACCTAGCTACCCGTTTTGAGGTGCTGAGGCCGCCAATCAGTAGTTATGGTTCTTATATTTATTGTATATCTTTTTCTCAAATGACTGATTCTAATGTAAGTCTTGTCTTTTTTTGTCTTGCTTTCCCACACACACACACACACACACACACACACACACACACACTCATGTACACACACAGGACTGCCATGAGAAGATCCGGGTGCTGTCACAAGAGGCTGCAGCAGTGGTCAAACAGGAAGGGGGTGACAATGATCTGTTGGCTCGGGTCAAAGCTGACTCCTATTTTGCACCCATCTTGGGCCAGCTGGATGCCCTGCTGGACCCCAAAACCTTCATCGGCCGTGCACCACAACAGGTTTGGACTCTCTCTCTCAAACACACACACACACACACACACACACACACACACACGGGTACATGCACATACAATCAAACATACCCGCAACACAGTGACGCAAATATCTCTCTCTCTTTCTCGTCACTCTCTTTCCAGGTAACCAGATTCCTGGCGGAAGAAGTGCACCCCATTCTCAAACCATACAAGGGCAAGATGGACGTAAAGATCGAGCTGGAGCTCTGAAGACAAACACACATACATACACACATGTAAACCAATGTGTTATCAAACGTTAAAAAACAACAACAACAACAACAACAACAAAAAAAGAACAACCATTAAATGCGGAAAACAACCTTCCATTTTTGTCTGAGTTATTGTCATGAACGACTGCTTGAGACTTCACTAGCTTTGGTCAGCCATTTAACCGGGTTTGTGTTTCATGGTGCCACTGCTGGCTGATCAGGTCATAAAAGAGGATGAATCATTCCACCTATTACAGTAGAACTAATATCCATGACTTGTCAGCCACACCTGTCCCTTTTTAGATGTGTTCAAAGGAGGTGAGTTTTCAGCTAAAGATTTAGATTACACAAACTTTTTAGGACGTTTTTCTTTGAGGCTCTTGTGACACAGTGTGTGGTTTGTCTTTTTATTGTGAATTGGAGCCCTGGGTACATTTTTGTCAAAACTAAATGATTTGCTAGAAACAAGCACAAAGTTCACTCAAAATGAAAGTCTTCAAAAGTTACCTTAATTATTTGAGTAGATGTTTTTAATGAAAGGTTTACCGCTGGTTCATCTTAAAGAATGCTAAGTTGAATTAACGATCTGACAAACTTCATATCTCTATTCTGTTAAGCTTCTGAGTCATCAAAAGTATCTCTATTTTTTCAGACTATACTGATTTTCCATGACTTCATGTCATATTTGCTTTCACTGTGCTATTACTGCTTGTATTAACTAGCTATCAGCGCTTCATCTATTTTACCAACTCAATCAATAAGAACATTTGAAATGGGTGATTAGTTGATTATGGGATGGATAGATAGACATTCTCCCTGGTCTGTTATTTGATTCCGATGAACAGCCATTAGTTTTAAAACAGTAAAATATAAGTCAGTTTGAGATGTCTGGTGGAGAGCTATTTTCTAATTCAGCAGCCTGTTATATGGGGACAAAGTTGACAGCGGGTCCCCATCGTGTCCAATTATTTTATTGATTTCAGCAACCCAGTGTAGTCTTGGACATTCAGTGGTCTTAATCATACCCTTGGATAACAATCCATCTGCAAAATGACAAAGTAGAGTTTTGCAGTTTTTGAAGAAATATATTTCATATTTTTAAGTTTACCAGAGAACTATGTTTAACAAGTGTAAAACTAACTTTGGAGAAATACATGCAGTATATGACCTAACAGAGTAATTAGCCTTATGTTAAATACGGCTGAATATTTGATTAATATGAATATATGGAAAGAGGTTTTACTTCCCTACAATGAACACACAAAGACAGAGAGAGTCCAAAGTGCACTCAGATCAAGCCAGAAAAAAAGGGTTGGTCTATTTCAGGCACTGTGGTAAAAGTACTTTCAGCAAGAAAGGTCTTCAAAGACGTTGGAAAAGATAGACTACTGTAGTTTGCATTCACACAAGACTTCTTTTTCATAGAAGTTCACGGTTGTTTCGTGGACTGGAGCTGAATATAGTTACATTAGTATGTAAAGTTTTTTAAGACTCTTGCCTTTACCAAGATGTTGCTCTCTGTATGCCTTTAAATTTAGTTTTTATTTAAACTGCAATTACTCGACAGTTACTAAGAGTTACTGCTGTCATGCAATTACTCATTCATGTGGATTCTGAGATTCAGAGTTTTAACTAGTAATGTTTTAGCCTCCCAAGGTAAGTTGGAAATATCGCTTATATGTTATCATAGACTTCCTGCTTAGATTAAAAGTCCATATTTCATTACTATAGCCTAATAATTTTCTTTTGCAACAAAGACTAAAATCAGTGTTTCATTTGTTTTGATCATGAGGGCTGAGTGATGCTTGAATTGGTAATCCTTGTCATACTACTTGCAGGTAATCTGATTGTCTATAATGTGGGCATGGGCGTTACTTCCTGTTCTCCTGGCAGTGGGAGGCACAGCTGGTATCTGGGCAGTGTGAGTACACATCTCTCTTTTCCTTTGTCTCATCCCTGTTCCTGTGTCTATCCCATTTTATCCTGCAGGAAATCAGGGAACGCGTATCTTCTCTTTACCTTGCTATTTTGCTTTATTTACTGGATGTGTCATTATGTCACAGTTGGATTAGATTCAGCATAACTCACAGGAAACGTACTCATATATAAAGTAAAGATGCTTTATTCTGTTTTTGTTACATTTTCCAGGTACGGTATTGCAGTATCCAATGAATCCGTTAATTTGACAGCAGGATTCCCGTACATCAGGTCAGCAGAACACAGCAATGACCCATGACCACTTCACCACTCACTGAAGTTCTTGAAACAACTGCTGGGGCAGTGGTGACCCGTCTTTGTGATGGACCCTATCAGTTTAGTGTTTATTAGCTGTGCAGCATTCACTTTCTGGCCCTGCCCATATTTGAATGAGGGCAAAGTTTTCCATTTTTGATGGGGACAGAAAATATATACCAATTCTGCATGTATCCCTTAGTGTCACTCTTAGGCATTAAGGTCTGTGGTCTGCACTACGGTATTTCTCCCTTGACTTGCACTGTGTTAGCATACTTCACTGAACTGACATCTGCACTGCAATCATATTCATTACTTCAGTGCAAGCATGTAAAATGCCCTTGGATGAATAAGAGATAAGACCCTTCATTCTTCAGATTCACAGAGTAAACCCAGAGGGGCCTGTTTGCTTTGAGTGCTAACTACACACTTCTCCTTTTCAATAGTGCGTGTGGTTCTTACGCTCCCCAGAGCTGCTGGTTCTCGCAGATCTGCAATGTGAGCAGTTTCCTGAGTGAGTACTGTTTCAAATACACACTAAAGAAATCTCAGTCATACAATGATACACAATAGCCAAGAGGTCCCTCTGTTAGTTCTTGTTGCTGCTCAGTTTACAAAACCATTTTTGTCCGGCTGTTGTGGAGCTTACCGGTCTAGATTTAAACCAGTTACTTTAACATTAAAGCCTTCGGTTATGTTGGTGTCTCTTTCTCCAGTCATTTGGATTGTGGTGATCCGCTATCAGCAGGTGTGTGACCTGGGTGACCAGTGTCGCCGTGCCAACTTGGCAGCCCTGGTGCTCGGCTTCATATCCTCAATAGGAATCTCTATTCTTGGCAACTTCCAGGTATGACTTTGTGTTCTCTTTCCCTCTCTCTCTCTTTCTCTCTCTCCTATAGCATTAATAAAAAAAGAATCCTTCTCGTCTCTCTCTTTCTCTCTCTTCCATCAGCAATCTGTGTTTATGGGGATGCACTTGTTGGGCGCTTTCCTGGCCTTCTTCGTGGGCCTGGCCTACTTCTGGGTGCAGCTGTGGCTCACGTATAAGGCTGGGTCACCACAGGATCGGCGCTGGCTTGGGCCGCTGCGTGCCTTCTTCTGCAGCCTCTGCACGGTGTTCTTCATCGCCAGTATCCTTAAACCACACACAGAGGTCAGGGGTTAAAGGCCAGGGGTCAAAGGTTAAGGATAAAAGTGACTGGGAATGTTGGTATTCGATGTGAGATAAATGCAATAATCAAGAGCACAATAACCCCAGTTAATTTCCTGGTCACTTTACTGAAGCGTAACTAAGTGAGATCGATGCACACTGCTTTAATATATCATGTACCCAAATCACAACAGTAAGTATTGCATCTGTGTGTGTCTTAATCCTGTTAACGTAATTTAATGTTGCAACAACTGCCTTCCCCTTACCCTCCTTGACCGTCCCCCTCCTCTCCCAGTGGCTGTTCTTCACAACACAGGCTCCAAGTCTCCCGCAGCCATGTGCGAGTGGGCACTGGTCATGACCTTCTTCCTCCTCTTCAGCCTCTTTGCCGCCGAGTTCCGCAGCATTGAATGCCACCGGCTCACTGTGTACAAGCAGGTTGTGGTGAAGAACCACAGCAATGACACCAGCGACAGGCATACTGTGACATAGCGTGGCTTGAACCACCACTTGTTAGCTTTGGAGTAATCACCAAAGCACCACATGGTTATGAGTGCTGTTTTCAGAGTAGACTCGATTATGAATGGACATTGCAATGTTGCACTTAATAAGGGGCTGCTTGTGCATGTTTGTGTTGTGTGTGTGGAACATTAGGGGAAGAGTTTGAGTGTCACCATCTAGTGGCAACATTTTGTCCCCAGTATTAAGTCTCATGAGAATGGTTAAACTTGAGGCACTCCAGTATTCACATTCATAATTATTGTCAACACTGATGTTGGACTTCTGAACATCTGAAAAGCAAGCCTATGTACCCTGAACATACACCACCAACCACACCTAACAACCAACAGCCTATAACTTATATTATAGAACAAGTTCTCTGGTTTATTTCAGCATTCATAACGGGTGTAATACATATTTCAAGTCTTACCTTTTCAGAAACCTTGTACGAAAAAGCAAACATGATGTAAATATGCATTTTCAATAACATTGTTTAAATACTTCTACATTTCAATGGTTGTGCGATTGCAGAAATTGTTTAAATATATGAAACACGGAAAGCAGCATCTATATCTTAAAGTTATTTAGTCAAACTTCGCGTTTTGTATTATTGTTTTGTACACGCCCATCAAAGTGTCACTGTTAGGTAGGTAATTGCGAGCGATAGCCTACGTCTTTGAAACTTCTGGAACTTCAAGCAAACTTCATAGTGCAGAAGACGCCGATCATATGTCGTATTTTGCTTTGATAAGGGGGACTTATATCAAAGTCCAGTTTTTTAAAAACTAGGCTACTTTATCATTAACCTACCGTGACTGCGATCGCCGCATTCAGAAGACCTAAGACCACAGTGAGGCACACTTTTTGGACATTTAGTTCGTGTTTGACTTTTAAGACTTTTATCTCAAATGGTTGGTTTAAGTTTTAAGCAAAGGCAGGGCTAGCCTATTATTGATAGATGACGGGGAATATCAGAATCTTAAGGATGTTAAGATCATGCCGGCTAAAGTCTGTGAGGCAATGTCATACGATGTGCACAAGTGATGTAACGTTAAATAAATAAAATAATATTCTTACTTATTCGTAGTCTGGTGTGTTTAGAATGTGGGCCTGGGCATTGCTTCCTGTTTTGTTGGCAGCAGGAGGCATCGTAGGAATCTGGACAGTGTGAGTAGCCTGGCTCTGCCTATCTATCTTTCTCTTACTTATTCTTATGGTCAGTGTAAACACCGCTCTTTATATTCCTCTTGTCATTTCATTCAAAGTTTCCTCATGATTGTAATATTTGCAAACCATATTTGCAAACTCTCTCCCTCCTTCTATCGGCGAGAGACAGCATGCATAGATTGAGTACTGAGTTATGAAATATTTCTCTTTTTTATTCCAGATATGCTATTTCAGTGTCAAATAACTCTGTCAATGTGACAACGAAATTCCCTTTCATCAGGTGAGAACAGCACTGGAAATGGGTCTTTTGTGTGAGGAAGACTAGTGGTTCAGTACCTGTTCTCATACAGAAGGGTCGAACAGGGTTGAACAACATAGGATGGTGACCTGGTTCAAGATTCATAGCGAAGGTTTTCTCATCACTGGTGTGAAAACATCCACAGTTGGTAGTTGACAATAGCAGTTGACAGTGTACGGCATTGTGTAAAGTATAGCTGAGCTAGTTGAGTCACAAATGTTTGTTTACGTCATGGCTTGCTTGTGGCTGCCCAATACAATGCTAGTGTCTTGCTGTAACATGGATATGGACACTCACTGAGGACCTGAATATGTATAGCACACTTTTAAACGAGTCAGATTTACACTGGATAATTAATATGTGATTATGAATCGTACTTCTTTACATCTAAGCATTTAAGACCAAGATTTTAGATGATTTGATGCAAAACAGCCTATAGCTGTTCAGATCCATACATCCATCCATAACTGACAATAGTTTTTTAAAAGCAATTCATTTGTACATTCCAAAAGTGGATCTGTGGATGAGGCTTCCAGTATGTGAGGTCTGTCTTAAACTCTACAAATGAAAACTCAGTGCATCCTCTCACTTTCTGCTTTCACAGCATGCATTGCTTGTGTGGCATACATGCTTGTAGGCATCATGGGTCTAGTTATCTCATGGACAGTAATAAAGTGTTATACTAATTGAGTGTGGTGTTGCCAACAGTGAGTGTGCTGCCTATCAGCCAGAGAGTGCTGTGTTCTGTCTCCTCTGCAATGTGTGGACTTCACTCAGTGAGTAACTCTTTAATGTACACAACTGCAAATGCACATTCAAAAACCTGTTTATCTCTGCGTTTGCTCTGCTCTGTTTTTGTGTGTCTGATAGCGGTTTCTTTCTTACACTAAAATGTTTGAAAAAAATTGCACGGAGAATAAAGTGTTGTCAGAGCAAAATGGCAATTGGCCAATCTGCGACATTGTATCTCGATTTTGTTGGACTGCTAAGTTGATTCAGTCACAATGTCCCCTGGTGCAGTTTCTGTACTGATGCTGTACTGTCAGATTGATTCTGTTATGAATCTGTGATGGTGTACTGTGGTGTAGAGTCTGTGATGAATTTGTGATGACTTTCCCTCCCTCAGTGATCTGGGTGGTGGTAATCCGGTATCAGCAGGTCCGTGCCCTGAGTGACCAGTGTCGCCGTGCCAACCTGGCTGCCCTGGTGCTCGGCTTCATTGCTGCCTCCGGGGTCTCCATCCTCGGCAGCTTTCCGGTACTTTCTCTCCCTCTCTCTTACTCTGTCCGTCTGTCTGGCTTCTCTCTCTCATTCTTTCTCATTGTCTTTCGTTTTCTCATATAAACCCTTTATCTCCAGTTATCACATCTGGTTGTGATTGCTTTTATTAGAATTGTTCATTCAAAATGTCATGGTGTGTCCCACTTTGTGATGCCGTAAACCATTAGTAGGCCTACAATTTTGGCAAACAACATATTAGCCCTGAAAAAGAAACATTTGTCATAAACTGGCTTACTTCCAGTACAATGTGATCATATCTGGCTCAATGCAGGACAAGGAGTAAATGTCAATCGATTCATATGTACTGATTATACAGCCTTTGGCAAAAGACTTTCTCTCTCTCTCTCTCTCTCTCTCTCTCTCTCTCTTTTCTCAATGACAGTTGAAGGCATCTGTGGTGATACATCTGTTCGGGGCATACCTGGCCTTCTTCGTGGGTCAGGCCTATTTCTGGGTGCAGCTGTGGCTCACGTATAAGGCTGGATCGTCCCAGGACCGCCACTGGGTGGGGCCGTGGCGTGCTGCTCTCTGCATCTTGTGCACCTTGTTCCTCATTGGTAGTATCCTTACGCCTAAAAGGGGTCCCAATTACATTATCCCAATGGTTCACAATCCTGCTCTTATCCCCCTACCAGCCAAGATGGCGACCTTTGAGGGTGTGAAGTGTCCATCGTTTCACACTCAGCTTTAAGACCATTATGAGTACACCATCCGGGTGCACTCAAAAAAGCAAGTTAAAGTACAGAAAAATTAAATGAGAAATAGTTTTAATCTCTGTATTCTTTTCTGGTGGTCTTTACAATGCTTTCAAGAAAAACAACCTTACACAGCTTATTGAACTAATTTATGGCGCTCTTGATTAGCTGAGCTAGTATTTCAATTCCAATGATTTCAGTCAGGGTTGTGGAGCAGGGATAGCATAGTAGAAGATTTTCAGTGCAGGAGATCTCCAGGAAAAGGACTGAGTAATGTCAGTAGTAGTCTGTAGTAATCCAATCGGTTTGAGGAACTGTACCTGAGGGGCCCCACACTATGGGCGTCCTTTGTAGAAAAATTGCTAATAGCAAAAGCAACTAGCAAACACCTCAGCCATGGAGGCTGCTGTTGGAGTGTGATGGATCCCAGAGTTTTCCTGAGAGACTCTGATCACCTTTAGCCTTGCCTTATCGCTAGGTTAGGCGGCCTGGTTGACATGTTCCTTAACCCTCCTCTTCCTTAGTCTTCGTTCTCAAGCCCGCAGGCTATAGGACTCTGGCTGCCATTAGTGAGTGGGCCATGATCATGGTCTTCTTCACTCTCTTCGGCTCCTTTGCCGTCGAGTTCCGTCACGTCAGCGGTTTCCAGGTAACTGTGTGGAAACAGGATGGGGCCGTGGGAAACAGTGATGGCTCGGCGAAGAGAAGTCTGGTGGTGTACCAATCATAGACATTTATATATATATACTGTACCGTCCCAGGACCGCCACTGGGTGGAGCCGTGGTGCGCTGCTCTCTGCAGCTTGTGCACCTTGTTCCTCATTGGTAGTATCCTCATATATATGGTAGTATCCTCATATATACTGTATGTCTATGGTACCAATGCCCAAGCCTTTGTGATGTCCCATTGGGCTTATGGTACCAAAACATTCCTGTAGATTTTATGTTTATGCTATTTCAAGCATCAAAAGCCCTGGGACTAAAAGGTTTGTGTGGGAGTGACAGAACTAAAAGGGAATTTGTCAATTATCATTTTGTTCTGACTAAGACTAAGGGCCTGATTTACTAACAGGATTGCGCCCATTTCTGGCGTAAAATAGCGGTCGTAAACATAAAACGGTATTTACTAATGGCCCGCAGCGCATATTAACGCCTGTGGGTGTGAACAGGGGAGGTAACTTGGAGGTGGGTGGTAACGTAGGCGTGAGGCGCAATTTACATGGGTGGAGACAAGGTAAGTGCGCCTAATGATGTCATGCATGGTATTTACTAAACTGCCTGTGGAGCGCACGTCTCCAATTTGCAGGCTAATTCTCCGCCTCATAAAAGCACGTCTTAACCAAGCGCAATTTCATTGAGTCTGAAAACGTTGATATGGCAGCAGTGATAAGAGAAAGGCGAAGAAAGAAGACAGAGACAGCGCACAGAAATAATTTTTTCAACTCGCATAACAAATTTTCAGTTAAATGAACCACAAATCATTAGACGGTACAGGTTAACCAGCCACGCAATACTTAAATTACTGAACCAGATCAGAGATGACATCTAACCCTCCAACCGGAGATCACATTCCATTCAATCAGTTGGTAAACATTGCAAATATTGGCACCGGATCATTTCAAACAGTTATAGTATCAGCAGTTGATATATCTCAGCCTTCACAAATATTCACACAGGTACTCGAAGCATTGCTATGGCGCACTGGTCAATACATTTCCCCACTGCCACAGCCGAAATTATAGACATCAAACAGGACTTTTTTTGAAATCGCAAACTTTCCGAACATAATATGAACCATTGATTGCACCCACGTCCATATATATTGTAGTGAACCCATGTCCCTTGTAGAAATTATTAATCTCGCCATGTACACATCTATATTGTTATAATAGACAGTTTATGCATTAATGCCACCAATAGCATATTCTTTATAATCGTGTTCTTTTAAACATCTTGCTGTAGGTGATGGCGGGCAGAACAACATTATAGCAGCGCACACATTGAATCAGGTTCAGTGATTGAGCGAACGTGAACCAATATATCTATCTCCACTTGCTGAAGCTTCATTTTCTCTTCCTAAATAAATACCACGGAAAATGCGGAAAAACACCGTGCGTTAATGTGCGAACGCAGTTTAAGCAGCGGTCGCAATGTTAGTAAATCAGGCCCTATATAGGGCGGAGTAAACACAGATTGCCCAGCGCGATCTGGTTTGATAAATACCAAGTAAAATGCGCAAAAACACCGTGCGTTAATTTGCGAACGCAGATTAAGAAGCGCTCGCATATTAGTAAATCAGGCCCTAAGACTTTAGCAACTAATCACTCTTGTTTGGCCATAAATATGTTGACAGCTGTTGTGTTTGTTTGTGCCATATTTAGATGACAATTGTGTATAGTTTTAATGTCAATTAGAACACTTATGTATGCTGCATTTTTATATTTGTTTTATTTTAACAGATAATATTATCCTTTTCTGTGTTTTACATAAAGTTTTTTGGGACACTTAACTTTCCCAACCTCAATTTGAATAATTTGATGTTCACACAGCTAGTTCGTTGCCATGACAGAGGTCTGTTCTTAATAAGGCCTATCACAGTTGCCTTGCAAACAGCAACAACAGCACAGTTGGATGTATGTATTTTGACAATATTGTGCTAAACTACATAGTTAGTAGCCTGGATGGTTGCTGGGAATGATGGGTGTGTTAACCTCTCCTTCACCCACCAACAAAACAATAAAAATGTATTGCATGTAAACACAATTTATGTGTTGTGTGATTACATCATCTTACCACTAGATGACAGCCAGCATTCACTGCAGCTCTTTTTGCTGCCTGGACAACAAATGTAATGTTCCACTATTCATAGATGCCATGTGACGTCACTGTGTCTAAGCGCCGCCATCTTTGTGTCCGAAAGTCAAGCTGAACGTCATCCACAACATAGACATAGTCGGTCAAAACCCACAGAAAGATAAAAATGTCCTCTTTTACCCTGATATGTCCTCTTTTCGAGACATAAATGCGTCCGGGTAAAAGAGGAGAAAACAAATACATTCACGTACCCGTCGCTAATGACAGTAGGCTAGCCCCTACACTTTGCCTATGTAACAACAGTACTAAGTAAACTGCAAAACGTAAAATAGTAGAAGATAGCACTTACCTTTACAGGAGGTCGTACGTGTTAAGTTGAGGTTGAACTTGAAGTGGAAATTGCCTCAATAACAGCTTGGATTCGATCATCAAAGGCGTGTGTGTGTGTGTGGAGGTGGCTTGCGTAAGCTAATGGTTCGCTAGCTGGCTAGCTTGCTTCCGTTAGCCAAACTAACTAATTGTATCGTTTTGCTTGCCTAACCACGGCAGACAAAACGATTAAAAAAAACTTCAATCACAGTGTGACTTTGTGTTATTTGCCGCTACACAAAAGTGGACCTTACTTGTTCACAACGGTGTTTCGGGTATAATTACTTCGTTTTACCACTGTAGGTGACATGGCAGCTACACGCTGGGGTCCTGTTTAAATTATGTATTTTACATTCAGGCATATATTTAACAGCTACGCCATTGAGTCAATACGTCAAAACGCGACAGACAAAATGCCGTCTCTATGACGTACCTACTGATCCCAAAAAGAAACTGGATAGCGCATCCCATGGTTTTAAAGTGAGGCCACATGAAAATTGTGGGGGCCTATTGTTGGGACAACTTTCCTGCTTGAGACCAATGATTATGACGGGCGATGAATATTATATATAAGATATTTAATGAATTTGCATATCAAGCCTTATAGTAATTTCAAGTTTTCATAAACCTTGTTATAGAGCTTGTGTTTGCTTGAATAAAAAATATTGAAACTTGTTCCTCTATCGTATTTTATTAGTGTTGATGATTAGAACCTGTCCAATTGGTAGCTTTCAATATCTTTATTTCAATAACTGTATTTATAAACACAAGTTTAATGGATATTTGCAAGCCAGAACAAGAAAATACACACTGCAGGAATTTATTTGTTCCACTCTACACAAATAAACAAATAACAAATAAATTCCCACAGTGTGAATTTTCATGTTCTGGCTTGCAAATATCCATTAAACTTGTGTTTATAAATACAGTTATTGAAATAAAGTTATTGAAAGCTACCATTCCGCATTCCGCCCCCACCTTTGGGAAAATGGTATTCTTGTACATTGCAGTCAACCTTATGCATTTAAAGGTGCAATAAGGATCAATAGCTGTTCGCTAAAGGTTTGCTAGCAGCTAAAACTAACGAAATCTCTTGAAATGTGCTGACTTTGACATTATGACAAACTAGTTACTCAACGACTGTCCTTACACAGTCAAACATCAAGCAAGTGCAACACAAGACTAAGCAAGACGGCAAATAAGCTACTTACTAGATCGGCAGAAGGTAAACAAGTCAGGTCGGCGGGCTGCGGCAGGCGAAACTACAGAACGCAGTTATATGCCTATCGACCCTGCTATGCCAATGGCACCGACGCGATTCTCCATATTAAATGTCATTGTAGCGCCCCAATTTTTTTTAAGCTGTTATTTTAAGGTTAAACTGCTTATCCTAACCCTAATCCTGAAGCATAATTGTTGCATAATGCACCTTTAAATGTACCTTGACCTCTTGTACACTCATCTCTGCAGTCAATGGCAAGTAAACGTTTTTGACTGTGTTGGTTGACTTCAGTGCCTGCTGTTTGGCCTGATGCCCTTACTGCCTATGTACCTTGACCACATCAAGCACACCTTGATGCAAGAGGTCTCTTGGCGGCAGATAGAACACCAGTATGCTCATTTGTGGACACATCAACTTGAGCCAGGAACATTGTGTTCCACATTGTGTTGTGGTTTTGCAAATGGCTTTTTCCATGGGACTTTGTTGATGTTTCAACTTTGTTGATGTTTTCCATGGGACTTTTGTTGATGATTTGGTGCTATGTCATATGTGTGTCTGTGTGTGTATGCACAGATACTTTGTCCCCTCAGGCTATTTGTTTAACTTCCACTGTGAATCATCCTTACTTGATTTATCATGTCATGAATCACTCATTGCATTTATCTACCTCATAGGTCATTTTATGTAATGTAACCCATATGTTTTTACAGAAATTTGAATAAGATGCTTGGCCAGTCATTTGTTTTTAATGTCAAAACATTTGGTTTAATTCTCGCAGTATTATATTTTTTGTAATCTAGTGTATAAGAAAAAATGTGAATGGCAATTGTTCTAGTACAAAACATATCATGTGAAATATTAAGAAGGGGGGGGTTGTGAGAACATAGTGTGCTGGAACAAAGAAAGGGCTCAATCAAATTCTTGCAGAAGTGCTTTCAGTCACGTTATACCACCCCACCCTTCGTGTTCTCTTTATCTCAGTAACTATGCAGGAAGATAGGTGGCAGTCATGAGGTGAGACATCTCTGATGCTGAGGTCATTCATTGTGGCATTGTGTGAAATGTCTTAATGTCTGTAGACCTGTGGAAAAAGACAAAAATAACTGATAAGCACTATCCATTGACAGCCTCCCTTTGTTGATAAAACCACAACTACTCAACGCAGGCACGTGCACAGATAGACCCCTAGTGGTGCTCAAGCACCTGCCCTATTGCCCTGAATGAGAAAAGTGCCCTTTCTGCTGGAGCCAAATTTTTTCTTCATTCATTAATATGTAAGAATACAAATTACTCTCTCTGTCATCAATTCCCCCAAAATGTGTTTTGATATCTGACGGGGCATTTATTTGAGTTCTTCTGAGAATTTCGCCCCGACATGCTCCGCGGAGCTCACAAGCCCCACCGCGCCCCACCCTCTTCCTCTTCATCCACTTAGTGCTCATGTAGTGCTGAGCGCCAGGCCAAACGGTTCAGCCTTCTTCTCTGACCTGCAGAATCAGACAAACAGGTAATGACGAGTGCGTTGTTTGGCGATAAATTTACAACATTAGCGCCGCTGAAAACATTACGTCGCAACTAGTCCGACGTTTCCTTAAAAAATAAACAAACACAAAACTCACAAAATCCATGATTTCAAAGCCTTGTCCAGCTGTTTACTGACGTTTGTCATGTTTAATGAAGAGAGAGAGGGAGAAAGATACCGTCAGGCAGACAGGCAGGCAGACAGACAGGCAGGCAAACAGGCAGACAGGCAAATAATTCAAAGGCAGTTTTACAGTTCTACAAATTTGAAAAGTTCTAATTGAAATGAAAGGTAGGTCTTAAGTTGAGCTACATGACAGTCTGGTGAGGTATATTGTGGTATATTATTAGTGTAATGCCCCTTATGCCACTCAGTCAGAAAACAGTAAAAAATGTGTGTTAGCTTTACAGAGATTATGTAAATTATTGATCGTGACAGTCGCTCATTTCGGTCTTTTGTCACGCACTCCCGCCACGCATCGTATTTCTCACGATGAAAAAAAACCCTGGGCTATTTAATGTGTTGCAGCGCGCAAACATGACCTGGCGCGCTGCCCTCACCATGGAGGAATCAAGCACGTCTCACCGAATCCCCTGCAGTTCTGCCGTGAGGTGCCACTTATCAGCCAATAATAAAAAAACACAATAGCCGATCAGAAAAAAACTTATATTTTGTAACTATTCTATCTGGGTAAGATTTAATCCAGAAACCAATGAAATTAAGCATCCTGGAATTGCGCGCAATCGATCTTCAGAACGTTTCGTTCACCTGAGGAAACCACTGGAGCTCCGAGCATCAGTCTTCTACAAGGAGTAAGTCGTCTACTGTTTTAATGTTACGACAAATTCACAATGGTTTGACACAAGCAATGACAACTTGACTGCAGTTCACTCTTTTTCCTTTCTTAACTTTTGCATTTCATGCAGTTATAAGATGAAGTTTGGGGATTCGTTGAGTCAGGCATGTGCACAGACATTTTGGGGGGCAGGTGCTCGAACCAAAAAAAAGGGAGCAACATTATTAATGAAATTATATATATATTTAAAAATAATAATAATAAATAAAAAAACACTCAACTTAAATATTATTTTTTTGTTAACAAACTAACTCAAATTATCTCCTGAACATAACTCAGTTCTACACTCTGTATGTCCTTCCACATCCGTGATGGGATCTTCTGAACCAGGGTTACTGATTCTCCTTCATTTGTTTTACTAGTTGATGGCCTGATCCAACATAAAAGAGAGCTGCTACCCTTGCAGCAGTTCCATGTCCTTCTGCTTTTGGAGCCTCTCTTTTCTTGGCATTATGCTGCAAATTTTGTAAATGAGATAAAGCAATGTCGTGCATAATGATCAAAAGTGACTTACATAATCTCTGTAAAGCTGACACACATTTTTTGTTACTGTTTCTGACTGAGTTAAGGCATAAGCGGCATTACACTATTAATATACCACGATATACCTCACCAGACTGTCATGTAGCTCAACTTTAGACCTACTGTTAACCTTTCCTGCACTGTCTGTCTCTGACCGTAGTTGGAGATTGCAGGGGAGACTGATTTCACTGCTCCAGGGCCAAAGTATCAACTGTTTATAACTTCGGAGTTATTCCCTTTTTCTTACTCTCTGCTTCTGGTTAGCAAATAACGCCATTGTATTCTTTCTAGAGGATTTATTCACTACACACCGAAATAAGGTTACAGCACATATGTTTTGCTCCGGTCGCTCACACAAAACCATTCCACAGAATCACCTCTCTCTCTCGCTCTCTCTCCCTCGCTCTTTCACACCCACCCTGTACGTACGGCTCTTAAAGGAGCCGCACCATTTTACAACACTACCCCCACTCTGGATGGCAATTACCTAACTTAATGCCACTCCAGCACAACATACAACAACATGTAATTCAACCTTACTCTTTTTTCCCCACAGGTATATAGCCCTCATTTGCAGAGTTCATTCATGGTGGTCTGGACAACCCGTCTTCCACAGTCCATTAGAAGGTGTAACAGTTGTTGGCACAATTTTACAGTGAAAAGTGGCAGTCCTTCGTGCAGGGCACACATAGGGCGTGGGTCGTTACAACCCTTGACAAGACATTCATGTACTACACAAGTAATTTACTAGTCATAACACCACCTATGTGAACAGAGCATGTAAGAGCAAAACATTTCCCCCTCCCAATCCAAAAATCATCATATACAATCCTCAATTCTTTTTTTAAGAACATATAAAATAACACTAGCTTTGACAGCTATAACAGTATAGGCTACTATAAAACTTGCTGGCAAGTCCTTCCCCGCCTGTGCTGGAGAACAGGTCAGACAGCTCCAAGTCTGCAGAGTCCATGTCCATGACTGGGTTTGGCACCTCCACCGGTGCCCAGGCCCTGGCCAGCTCCATTTATCCAGTGGTTCACGGCTGCGATAGGGCTTCAGCTGATCATGATGGACCATGTTCGGTTCGCTCTTTGGGCCTTTTTGGATCCGATACACCAGGTCATCCAGAATGAAGAATGGCCCTTCATATAATGGAAGAAATTTCCTAACTTTGTTCTTGACTTTCCACGTGCCCTTTATGAGGTACCACACGGCATCTCCAACTTCGAACTGTGTACGGCAGCAATTCTTGTCGTACTGTCTCTTTGCACGCTTCACCGACTCCCTGAGCACGTTTCTGGCAATCTGATGTGCCAGCTCCAGACGTTGACCGTGGTTTTGGACATACTCAGGGGCAGTAGGGGCTGCATCAGAGTCAGGGGGTAGGCCAGCCACCAGGTCCACCGGTTCACTTACTTCACGGCCGAACACCATATAATTAGGGGTGAGATGAGTAGCACTGTGCCTGGTTGCTCTGTAGGCCATGACTGCATAAGGAATCATAAGATCCCAGTCCCCGTGGCAACGTTCAGCCGTTGTGGCTAGGATCTGTTTCAGGGTGGAATTAAATCGTTCTACCTGGCCGTCAGACTGTGGTCGGAATGGTGTGGTGCGTGTCTTCTCAATGCCAAATAATGAGCACATTTTCTGGAACACTTCAGACTCAAAATTGCGGCCTTGGTCGCTGTGCAAGACCTGCAGGGCCCCGTAACGACACACCCACTCTGAGGCAAGCACTTCAGCCGCGGTTTCAGCTTTTTCATTGGCCAAGGGAAAGACCTCCACCCATTTGGTGAAGTAGTCCTCTATCACAAGTATGTAAGACTTATGTCGCTCTGTCTCATTCAGTGGCCCCATAATATCCAATGCGACACGCTCCATAGGGGCTCCTACCCTGACGGTTCCCATGGGTGCCTGTGGAGTCTTGCGGGGCCTGGCTTTGGATGCACAGCTAATGCAGGTTTGACACCAGAGGGCGACACTCTCTCTCATTCTGTACCAGTAGTATCTAGTCTGGAGCCGTGCCACTGTGCGCTCAACTCCAAAATGTCCGCCGATTGGTCCGTCATGCATCTGCTTCATGACTGCAGGGTGATGAGCACGGGGTAGCACAATTTGTGGATAAAACTGAATGTCATCCAGACAATAGAACCGTCTGACCAGGACGCCATCTCGGATGTAGAGCTGTCTCCACTGGCTCCAGTATGTCTTTGTGGCTGGACTGTACGGGGCAACAATAGTCCATGTGGGCCGTTCTTCATTTGCCTCCATCCATGCCCTGATTGGTGCGATTTCCAGATCAGCCTTCTGAGCCTCCTGTAATTCCTCTGGAGACCAGCCACAGAAAAGTGCGGGCTCATTGGTCTTCGTCATAAGAGTTGGTTCCTGAGCTACCCCCACTGGACATACCATTGTTGGGTCTAGTTGCACCTCTACCACCACTGGACTCTGTGTCTCCTTACTGATAACAGAGTCCAACTCACACTGTATAGCTTGGTGCCAGACGCTCTTGGTTGGACGGGCGGGGCCTGGAATCTTACATGGGCAGGACTGACGACAAGGCTGTCTAGAGAGGCTGTCGGCATTGTTGTGAAGCCGGCCTGGGCGATTGATGATCTCCAAGTCGTACTCACCAAGCATCCTGGCAAGCTGACCCTCTGGTTCCCTCATTTTTGTTAGCCAACGGAGACTGCTGTGATCAGTGCGCACAGTAAAATGGCGTCCCAGCAGGTACTGTTGGAAATGTTACGTGAACTCCACTACAGCTAGCAGTTCTCACCGTGTGGTGCAATAATTCTGTTCAGTTTGGGACAATTTACGGCTCCCATATGCCAATACGCGCTCCTTACCCTGCTGAATTTGGGACAGCACGGCACCAATGCCAGTGTCGCATGCATCAGTGTCAAGTAACATATTTCCCTCATCCAATGGGTATCCCAGGACTGGTCCACTGGAACCGGGCATACTTCTTGGTGAGGTTGTGGATGGGTTCAGCCATTGTGGCGAAATCTTCCACAAATCGTCGATAGTATGAGGCCAGACCAATGAACTGACGGACCTCCTGGATGGACGTAGGTGAGGCCAATCCTGCACTTTCTGTATTTTAGCAGGGTCTGTGGTCACTCCTTGCTCTGAGACAATGTGGCCTAGATAGGCCACCTGATGACGGAAAAGGCAGCATTTTGCCGGCTTCAATTTTAAGTTGGCATCGTGCAGCCTATTGAAAACATCACTTAGACGACGCAGCATCTCTGGCACATCACGGCTCAGCACAATTATGTCGTCCAAATACACAAGGCACGTCTCCCACTGCAGCCCGGCTAACACCCGGTCCATCAGCCTTTGAAACGTCACTGGCGCGTTGCACAAGCCGAATGGCATGACGTTCCATTCAAAGAGGCCATTCCTAGTGCAAAAGGCTGCTGCCCAACGGGCTCGCGGGGTCGGTTCAACCTGCCAATATCCTGAGGCAAGATCCAGCGTGCTGAACCATTTGGCATTGGAGAGGGTGTCAAGTGTGTCTTGGATTCGGGGCAATGGGTAGGCGTCCTTCATGGTGCAGTTATTCAGGGCACGGTAATCCACACAGAGACGGTAAGCTACATCCTTTTTACGCACCATCACTATGGGCAAGGCCCAGCTGCTATGGCCGCGACGGGCCGAACCGACTTCCAGGCTCTGCTGTACTTGTTGGTCAGCTTCTTACTGCTTCTCTCGTGCCATCCGACGTGGAGGTTGCTTAACTGGAGCTCCTGGCTGGGTCAAGATGTCGTACTGCACCAGGCTAGTACGGTCCAGATCACCTGGTCCAGTCGAGAATGCATTGCCATAGGTGCACAGCAGTTGGGCTAGCTGAAGCTTTTCATCTTTGTTAAGCTCAGCTGCACTCTGGTTGTACAGCTCTTGCAGGTGCTGGGGGACAATAGGATTTTCTGATGGTTTGGCAATGGCTGTGATATTGGCAGGCGCCAGGACTTCAGCAGGTTGGAGAAAACCCGCGATAGCTCCCCTTCTAATGGTTACTGCTGAGTTTCCCGGATAGAAGATGCGGAGGGGCACACCTTTGGAGGGCTGGCCTTCCACCAGAACACGGGCCACTAGCACCTTATAGTTCTCTACAAAGCCCTTGGTGGGGCTCAACATCACTTCGCCTGTGAGATGGTCTTTAAGACGAGTGTTGCCTCTGACTACATACTCCAATCCAGCCTCAACCACCACTGTCCTGGCCACTCTCACCACCCGCGTCCTTGACGGGCCCCTGCTGTGGAAGTATGCCACTTCCTTGCCAAAGAGTATGATGCGGCTATTTCCAAAGTCAAGGCGTGCTTGGGCCAGAGTGAGGAACGGATGACCCAGGAGGGCCTCTTTGCTTGTGATGTCAGCCACCAAGAAGTGCACGCTCACCTGCCGGTTGTTGATCTGGACCGGAACGTCCACCTCGCTGATCACCGGAACATCACCAGGCCCAACACCCAGCAGTCTTCACAGCTAGTGGTTGCAGTGGGGTTCGGGCGTCAGGGTAGATGGCATTGTAGTGATGCAAGGGCAGCACACTCTTCTGCAGCACAGACATCTAACTCATTGATTTTCAGATGAATGCTCATTGTCTTGACTGGGTTCTAAAGTGAAGCACAGTGGGCTCGGGGCTGTGACGGAGAACATTTGGCGGTTGACCCCTGGTAGTCTTCCTTGGAGAAGGTTAATTCCCTTTTTCTTACTCTCCGCTGCTGGTTAGCAAATCACGCCACTGTATTCTTTCTAGAGGATTTATTCACTACACACCGAAATAAGGTTACAGCACATATGTTTTGCTCCGGTCGTTTACACAAAACCATTCCACAAAATCACCTCTCTTTCTCACTCTCTCTCCCTCGCTCTGCCACACCCACCCTGTACGTACGGCCCTTAAGCCGCAACATTTTACAACACTACCTTTCATTTCAATAAGAACTTTTCTAATTTGTAGAACCGTAAAACTGCCTTTGAATTCTCTGCCTGTCTGCCTGTTTGCCTGACTGACATCAAAGGGAAGCTGTCAATGGATAGTGTTTATCAGTTATTTTTGTCTTTTTCCACAGGTCTACAGACATTAAGACATTTCACACAATGGCACAATGAATGACCTCAGCATCAGAGATGTCTCACCTCATGACTGGCACCTATCTTCCTGCATAGTTACTGAGATAAAGAGAACACGAAGTGACACAACGTCTACGGGTGGGGTGGTATAACGTGACTGAAAGCACTTCTGCAAGAATTTGATTGAGCCCTTTCTTTGTTTCAGCACACGATGTTCTCACAACCCCTTCTTCTAAATATTTATATATATTTTAAGTTTAAAGTTCTGTGGAACACAATGTTCCTGGCTCAAGTTCAAAAATTAGTTTTGATGTGTCCACAAATGAGCATACTGGTGTTCTATCTTCCGAGAACTCCTGTGCCCATCAAGGTGTGCTGGATGTGACAAGGTACAAAGGCAGTAAGGGGCATCAGGCCAAACTGAAGACACTGAAGTCAACCAACACAGTCAAAAACGTTTACTTACCATTGACTGCAGAGATGAGTGTACAAGAGGTCAAGGTACATTTAAATGCATAAGGTTGACTGCAATGTACAATTTTCCCAATTTATACATCTAATTCTATGACTATGCATTTATAAGACATTCATACTTTTATTGTTACTGGGGGGGGGGGGGGGGGGGGGGGGGGCGTACGACAGGGGCGGGGCGGGCGCAATATGTGCGGGGGGATATGTCCCACGTATAAATGTGTGCAGTGTTGGTTGTTTGTCAAAATCGTTCTCGTTCTGGCACTGTGTCATGAAAGGCTTGGAAGTGAAGAGTACGTGTATCCACCATCAGTAAAGGCAACCGATTTTTCCCGGACAGAAATGCAGATGAGGCAGTGAGAGAAAAACACAAGCTGAGAAGGAGAGGACGATTCGGTAGGTCCGTTCGAATGCTTTGCTCTCTTCAACACGTTCTCATTCCCAACTCGTCAAAAAGTGAAGCTTGGTCAGTGGCCCTAGGCGTCAAGAAGTGACGCTGTAGCTACCCTTCTAGCGTAATTTTTGGACGTGCAAGGGTGTTTGATTGATTGATATGAGACCGTAGCTGTCAAGTTAGCAACAACACATTTACCCACGTCCTGGAAAATAAATATGCAACGTCCGGTTACACTTATTTTTAAAAAAGCGAACAAGACGCAGTGAATGACGTCACTTCTTGTCGCTTGCACTGTACATCAAAACGTTTTTTATGTACATATATATAATAATAGTAATAAACATTACTGTTGACACGAAAGAAATATAGGTTAGCTGGGCGCTGGCCATTGGCCAGGGACCTCACGCCCACTCTGTATTAATCGCCTACATTATTTGAAGCGGCTGTAAAAGTATCTGAAATAAACATCTTCGCTTTTTCTAAACATCGATCATCTAGATGAAGTGTAATTACTAATTCGGCTTTACTAAATGTTTGATGTATTCAGTAGATGTATGCTATTGCGACCCTATTAACAACCCTACTTTGCAAACTGGAAGAACTACAAACATGGTGCTGATTTGTATCAAGCTGCATGGTGCGGTACAAGGGAATTGTAGTTTATTAAAAAAAATTGTATATTTCCTAGAAATTTAAATAGTAAATACTAAATTAAGAGTACACTGAGATATTTAAAGGGTTGGAGAATACATCTGTGTGATCAGATTTTAAATATTCAATTGTTAAATTGGTGAAAATTTAATTTGATCATATTTGACAGTGCCCCCACTTGGGGACTATACCCATATGGGTATAGTCACTTAGGTGAAGTCAAGAGCTCTCTATAATAGTTGGTCCCATGTCTGTAGCTTGTTCTGTTGCTGAATGACAAGCCTTCCAACATGCACTAAGGTCAAGGTTCAGAGGTCAATATCTCAGGGCAGGAGTCACTTAGAATCTTCACACTGATATATGTTACTCACCAGGTCAAGGCCTGTCCAAAAATCTGTCTTTAATTTTGTACTACGACACTTGTACTAAGTTTAATTTTCACCTCTGTTTTGTGACAGTCTCTTTCAGGTGTAGTTTCTGAGACCCTTTGAGACTCCAGCCTGGATGAACTCAAGTCCTTTACCTTCAAGGTATTCTTGGCGCCTAGGGCCACTGACCAAGCTTCACTTTTTGACGAGTTGGGAATGAGAACGTGTTGCCCAGAACCTTTCACCTCTCTCCCTCCATCTGACTCACAAGCAAACTCTGAGGAGGAGCCTTTCACTCCTGATAACCCTGATCCCTGTCCCTGTCGAGGCTCCATCTTCCTCTATGAATGGAAGTAAGTATTAGCATTAATCACGCATTGCCATATTTTAAGTAATGTGTCTAAAGACATCCACCTCTGTCACAGCACATTGTTGGCTATTGTATTAGGAAAGTAAACAGGTCAAAGTTTTCTCCGTAACATCCACCTTCGGTGCACTGCCCTGCTAATTGAAACTGATTAAGACCTACCTGAGCAGCATGGGGCAGGAGATGCTGAATGGGCTGGCTATCCTGCCCATTGAAAAAGCTATCATTCATCACCACTTTAATGTTTGAAAGGCGTCGTTCAGCAAGTGTACTGTGCCTCTGGCTGTGCTCAGTCCACTTGTAGGTCTTGACGTTCAGATTCTGCGCCTAAACCAGCTAAATCGTATCGTCTCGTCACATGATCAAATAGACACTTGACATTGGCAAACAAGATGGGCTACATATTACCCAGCCACCATTGCATATCTGTATATGACAAAAATAACAAATTAGATAAGATCGTTTATTGAATCTGCTTTTTAATAGTTTATATAGCCTAGTGCAGGGGTCTTCAACGTTTTTCAGGCCAGGGACCCCCAAACTGATGGCGAGATGAGCAGGGACCCCCTACTATATAAATTGCCTAAAATGTTGTTTATAATATACTGGGCCTAGTGCCAAATAAACATAGCTACCCTGTTATTGTGTATTCAATACTAAGCTATTCAAATAATACAAAGGTTAATAGATTCATTAACATTTGTATGTTTTAACATTGAATTTAACCTAACATTTTTGAACAACAAATTTAACTTAACATTTTTTAACATTGAATTTAATCAACATTTAACAACATGAAAGTTACAGGGTGGCCATGCCACTGCCATTTATTAACATACATCTTGCAAACAACTCTGCGCTAACAATATATAACAACTTATTTTTCAGTTACAATTATTTTTCAGTTACAATTAACATTTTTTGACCTTGTACAGTCTATTTGTCTATTTGTCTTTATTTTTTTTTTTAAATCTAACCAAAAAAATGTCAAACTAACAATTTATACACAAACAAGACCAGCTATGGAGTTTGGTCCGCCATCTTTTATTTTTGATCTTCGCGCTATTAAGACTTGAGCAGAAACGCGATCTGATTGGCTAGTGCCTGTGCTGTCGTATTTGCATGAAAGGTGCTGTGAGTGAACCGGTGCCCAGCTTGAGAGAGCTCCTGTGGGTAGCTGAATGTGTCGATTGGACTGAAAGATCTTCTGGATCAATTTATACGTTCGCTACAATATGTTGGATTTATGTTAATGTAAATTTAAAGGGAATAAATACAATTCTGATTCGAAGACATTTCAATTTGTGGGGAAAAAATTGGTTGAATTTTTTATTTTTTTTATTTTATTTTTTTAGAAATATTAAAAAAAATTGTCTTATCAACCAAACATTTCGCGACCCCCCTGCAGTACCTCTGCGGACCCCCTGTTGAAGACCCCTGGCCTAGTGTATGCACGATAAGCATATAATTGTGTTATTGATTGCTAAATTGCTACTGATGATTTCTCCCTAAAAATATGAAAACCATGATAAAGACAGGTTTGCCATTTTGAGGGAATATATAGCATAAGGTATCCTATCACAGCACAATAACTATCATACTTGATCACTGTTGCCACTTAACCCTCCATATGTTCGGAAAACTATAGAAACAGCGTCTTCTTTCCGTACATACCTTCCGCGCTGGCTTTGTTGTCTATAGTTACGCCTCTGGCGCACATTCACAGTTTGCAATTCAACACAGGTACACTTAATTGAAGCCATTAGCATATGAACTAAATACACCTTTTTAAACTACAAAAGAGAGATGCATAACAGCAACTTCACGCAGAGGCTCTGGCTTAGGGGCCCCCTGAGCTCATGGGCCCCTGGGCCTGGGCCCGTTAGGCCCGTTCGTCAATCCATCCCTGTGTGTGGCTGGCAGGCGAACGGGGCCTGTCCCAGCCCCACTGTCCTGCTATACTTAAGCAATAAGCCCCAAGAGGCCGTGCTTTGCGCTGATTTTAGAACAGGTAAGGGAGTTGTTAGGCACGACGCGAAGCGGAGTGCCGTTAAACCCCCTTACCTGTTCTAAAATCAGCGCAAAGCACGGACTCGCGGGGCTTATTGCTTTTCTAAACCTGTTACTACACATATTTGATATGGTTTCATAAATAAAGACAATTCAATTTAAGAAACAATAGTTTAATGATAAACCGTCATTCTTCCGCCACTAAAAATTATAGTCCCTAAATAAATCGTTGCCACGCAACCCTTGAAGCAACGCAACAACCAGATGGAACACTGGGTATGAAATGCGCTATAGGAATGCCTTGCCATTCGCTGCGCAGTAATATGGAATGTAATCAGGTCAAATTGTAAGGTAATGCTGGATTTTACAACGGCTTTTAGCCAATCACAATCAAGGATTTGAACAATCAGGTTTAGAATTCTCATTCTGCCATCCTTCCCTCAGGCCAGTCAGAGGCTGACGGCATCACCTCAGGGTCAGGGCCGGGCCCAGGTGAGTCCCCAACCCGCCGCTGCCACTCCCCAACCGAGCTGGAGGAGACTGAGGAGGCTCAGGAGTGTTTTAGTGTGTGTGTATGTGTGGTGCTCCAATGCCAGAGTGTGGTTTAAAACCCTTTAAACATTGCTTTCATAAACTTGGGAAAAGCCCCACTCGTGATGAGACCTTCTGTCAGTTAGAATCAAATCAGTGAAATATGAGTAAGTTCGGGACGAGTCTACAACCCAAGCCCAGAGAGGTTAAGCGAAGAGATTTAGAGAGAGAGAGAAAGAGAAAGAGAGATGGTGGTGGTGGGGGGGGCTTTGTTGTCCAAGTGTGGGGGGGAAACCAGCCTGGATGGAGCTCCATGGTCTACCCCGCTGTCCCTGTGTGTGTAACTGTACTGATTACAATAAATTAAATTTGCTATTGAAAGCATATTTGTTTGTGAGTGCTTTGTCCTTATCTAAATGCACTCCTTTATCATTATTGGGAGGCTCATTTTAAAGGTAGGCCAGTGAGGTTAAATCGATAAATTTGTATTCAACATATGCCTATTTATATTTCATATTTAATCATATTGTTTAATGGCACTTGCAGTGGCTAAACCAAAGTGTCACAGATACAGGAAATGATTCCAATAACTCTCGTCCAACAGTTTATGCAGTTGCATATATACAAATTTGAAAGATTTGAAGAAGAATTCTACAACACAGGCGGATGAATAAAAATTAAATACCTTCGTTTAACCATGAATGACGCGTGTAGGGTAGCTACAGCGTCACTTATTGACGCCTAGGGCCACTGACCAAGCTTCACTTTTTGACGAGTTGGGAATGAGAAAGTGTTGCTCGCTTTGATACTTCACCGAGAAAAGTCACACTACACACATCCAACATGCTAACAGTGGATAGGGAATACAATGAAGACAGAAGAGTGGATAATGTAGGAATTTAAAAGAACCACGAATGTCCTGTAGAACTCTGGTTCTGTAGTAGTCTTTTTGCCGTTTGCTTGGCTATATCTGAGTAAATGGATTTTACAAGCGCATAATCATATAAACATCAAGGAGACCT
>NC_137916.1:22475951-22525951 GCF_963457725.1 Sprattus sprattus
GAAACAGAATATCAACAAAAAAAATCCAGAAAAATGCATTTTATAACATTTATGACTTTATTTGCATTTGATGCAAAAAATAAGTATTTGAACCCCTGAGTACTTGGTGGAATAACCCTTGTTGGCAAGCACAGACGTCAGACATTTCTTTAGTTGGTCACCAGGTTTACACACATCTCAAGAGGGATTTTGGTCCATTCCTCTTTGCAGATCCTCTCCAAATCTTTAAGGTTGCATTTTTTAATGGGAGGGAATGAGGGAATGAGGTTCAAGCCCAATATTCCATGTTACATGGCCCCATCCATAGTCCCCTTGATGCGGTGGAGTAGTCCTGTACCCTTGGCAGAGAAACAGCCCCAAAGCATAATGTTTCCACCTCCATGCTTGATTGTGGGTATGATGTACTCTTGGGGTCATATTCAGCATTCCCCCCGTCAAACACGGCAAGTTGAGTTGATGCCAAAGAGCTTGATTTTGGTATCATCTGACCACAGTCTGTCTCCCAATCCTCCTTAGAATCATTCAAGTGTGCAATGGCAAACTTCAGATGGCCCTGTACATGCGCTTCCTTGAGCAGGGGGACCTTGCGAGTGCTGCAGTACTTCAAAAAATTACGGCGTGGTGGTTGCCAATGGTTTTCTTGGTGACTGTGGTCCCAGTTGCCTTGAGATCATTCACAAGCTCCCCCTGTGTAGTTCTGGGGTTATTCTGCACCTTTCGAATGATCACTGATACCGCACGAGGGGATATCTTGCATGGAGCCCAAGACCTAGAGCGATTAACATTTGTTTGGGATTGCTTCCATTTACGAATAATCGCACCAATAGTTGTCTGCTTCTCACCAAGCTGCTTGCCAATGGTTTTGTAGCCCATTCCAGCCTTGTGCAGGTCTACAATCTTATCTCTGACGTCCTTGGACAACTCTTTGGTCTTGCCCATGGTGGTGAGGTTGAAGGTGTGAAGTATGATTCTTTGGACAGGTTTCTTTTATAAACGTCATCAGTTGAGATCAGGTGTACCTTGTTAGACCTAATGAGGACTAATCTGTGTGCTTCTTGGGCACATAACTGGTCATTGTGAGCCAGAATTCTTGCTGTTTGCTTGGGGGTTCAAATACTTCTTTTTAGCATCAAATGCAAATAATGTTATAAATGTTATAAAATGCAGTTTTCTGAATTTTTTTGTTGATATTCTGTTTCTCACTGTTAAAATACATCTACCAATACAATTCTAGATCACACATTTCTTTGCAAGTGGCCAAACTTGCGAAATCGGTAGGGGTTCAAATACTTATTTTCCCCACTGTATGTGTGTTATATTTTGGTTAATATATGTGTTGCAGACTGCAGTGAGCAGGACGAGAAGCTCTCTCTCATCTTTACTATCGCATCATTCATGAACAACTTCCTAGTACTACCCAACGGCTTCCTGTTTGACCGCTTCGGTACCATGGTTACCCGGCTCCTTGGAATGTGAGTCAGATTCTGTGCGTATGTGTGAGTGTCTGCGTCTGTGTGTGTGTGTGTGTGTGTGTGTGTTTGTGTCTATGCGATGGTAGCTAGCTAGTAGAACTGTGCACTGAGTAAACCTCACTCCCGAACACCTTAAAAGACACCTTTAGGCTCCTTGCTAGCACGCCTGCCTCCCGTGTCTGAAGTTGCGAGTTGCGAGGTCAAGTAAGGTGCGTGACTATGCTTGTTTATACAGCATGGCTTACATCTGCACGGATGAGGCTACTGCACTTTTCTGCGGGTTGTGAAAGTCAGCGTTCTACGCCTCCACCTTTCTGTGTTTCTCACTCTCCCCCTCACTATACCGCTCTCCCATGACTGCCACTCGTCTCCTCACTATACCGCTCTCCCACTCTCCCCCTCACTATACCGCTCTCTCACTCTTCTCCTCACTATACCGCTCTCCCACTCGTCTCCTCACTATACCGCTCTCTCACTCTTCTCCTAACTATACCGCTCTCCCACTCTCCCCCTCACCAGGGGCGGACTGGGACAAAAAATCGGCCCGGGCATTTTGAACCAGACCGGCCCACTAAATTCGATAACACACCTTTTTAATCTCGAATGTCTACACCAACCAGGCTTATAGCTAGCAGGGCGTCTGCCCTATAGTCTACTAAAAAATAAGAAGAAACGGGACGCCCTACTTTTAGGCAGGACGGCCTAAAGACGCCCTATTTTTCTCCCGTTTTACCTGTTAACTTCGCTGAATGTGATCAAAATTCACCGTTTCAGTCGCTTCAGTGCTTAGCGAAGTCTAGAATCATACATATGACCTGCCAATTAGAAAATACAAATAGCATTGCTGTATTCCCGCTACAACAACGTTACATCATGATTCCAACGAAACATTGATTCACGGGCTCGCAGAAGCTCCAGAAGACAGCTGTCTCACCGCACGTCACTGAACCTACTACTGTATGAGTTCAACAAGAGTTTGTGTGTTAAGGTGGTGGTCTTAATTAATCTAAATGCAATACACATCATACACTTTAAAGCTTTGTTCAGAATACGGAGGTATAAGATCGGTCGATATTTTCCATGAAAATAGCGACTGAAGAACCCACTGTTCTCGTCTCCGAGAGGACAGGCTGTATTGCTCCCTTTTCTAGAAGGGAGTCTATTTCCTCCTGTAGGAAACGCGCTTGATGAGGTGGCATTAACGTTTGAACTACGCCCCTGAACTTCGGGGGGGACGGGAAAACTGGAGCGTATAACGGGCTATCATAATTCGGTATCTGGACAAATTGGCATATTTTCGGAATACCAGGGTTTGGGAATACTGGGGTTTCGGAACAATTGACATGGCACCGCGCACCACTCAAACACACAACATAGAGTGTAGGCTAACGGCTGGCTGTTTCAGAGTACAGTAGGCTGAGGGCTAGCAACAGCTACAGACTTGTCTTGTATTTAGCTATGCAAACGAACTTGGCCATAGAACATAGGTTCTAAGTCAAACATATTTTAGAGACGTTTTAATTCATGATCAGTAAGCTTACCGTAGGTCGTTGTATCGTATCTCCCTGGCTGTAGCCACCAGCACTGTCATCCACGGGAACTGATGGCAAAGTTTAGCTAAAGGTTATGATTGGACGAGACCCTAGTCACTCAAGAAGACGGCCAATGGGCCGCAGACTAGCGTGCGCGTGTCAAGCATGTCAAGGCCATGGGCCACGCTGTTTACCGTCCTAATGCATTATGTAGGCAGGTCCAAATCGAAAGGGGTTTGTGTTGGGTCAGCCCAGGGGATGTGATTGGGCCAGCCCAGTGTCAGTAGGGCCGCTGATGAACTAATTTCGTGGGCCAGCCGGTCAGACCATTATATGGGGAAAAAAATTAAAAAATAAAATTCGGGACCATCGGCCCATATTGCACCCCGGCCCAGCGGGCAAACGCCCGGTATGCCCGATGGCCAGTCCGTCCCTGCCCCTCACTATACCGCTCTCCCATGACTGCCACTCGTCTCCTCACTATACCGCTCTCTCACTCTTCTCCTCACTATACCGCTCTCTCACTCTTCTCCTCACTATACCGCTCTCCCATGACTGCCACTCGTCTCCTCACTATACCGCTCTCTCACTCTTCTCCTCACTATACCGCTCTCTCATGACTCCCACTCGTCTCCTGTCTTTCTCTTTCTGTCTATCACCTCATTGCTTACTCTTTTCCCACTGTATCTCTTCCTCCTCTCTTGGTCCTGAGAGTCTTGCTCTAACAGTGTAGTGTGAGGTCGGAGTTATGTTGCATTGGATCTCGCTCTCTCACTCTCTCTCTCTGATGAGAAGACCAGTTCCAGGAAGTGCAAGTATAGACATTAGCAGCAACCTGGTGGTCCTTGTCCCCCCCATGCCACAGCTACATGGCCACAAGACACACAGCCCTGTTCCCCCACCTCTGGCATGGAAGAAGTTAAACATACAAATATTGACCCTTTGTATGTTTAGGATGGTTTTCTCAGGCCACGACTGTTGTGTGTGTGTGTGTGTGTGTGTTTTTGTACCATCTCCGTGTGAAAAAATGGCTGGAGTAGATGAATGACCACTACCGTAATTTCCGGACTTTTGAATATAAGCCGCACCGACTGAATACAAAAAATAAATGATTTTGAACATAAATAAGCCGCACACGTCTATAAGCCTCAGGTGCCTACCCGTACATTAAAACAAATGAACGTTACACAGGCTTTACCGAAATACGGCTTGTAACCAAATTAAATAGGCTTCAGCGAAACACGCCTTGTAACATAAATTAAAACAATTATATTCTTTAACGAAACACGGCTTGTAACAAAATTAAACAGGCTTCAACGAAACAAGCCTTGTAACATAAATTACACTTAACAGTATAGCCTACCAAGAAAGTCATTAGTCATCTTCCTCCTCCTGTTCACTGAAACCACTGAAGTCATCTCCTTCGGTTTCGGCGTTAAATAGCCTCAGAACTGCTTCGTCCGATGTTGCAGTGTTTTCATGGTCACTCTCGACACTTTCATCCGGAGGCAAATTCCCCGCTGAACTCATGCTGCCCTCTTCAACACGCAGCAGTCCAGCCTTTCGAAACCCGTTGATGATAGTGTCTTTTTTGCCAATGCTCCACGCTGTCAGGACCCACTGGCAGACTTCATATACCATAAGTCGCTCTTCGCATGCGGCCCGTTTTAGTGAAGGATTTATCACCACTTGTCATCCAAGCTTCCCACTGAACACGCAGTGCCACCTTAAATACACAATCTAAATGTCGAGTGGCTGCAAATACTTAGTTGTGCCCCCAGGAATCACAGCTGGAATCGAGTTTGTCCTCTTGATGGCTTCTTTCACAGAATCTGTTATGTGGGCCCTCATGCTGTCCATAATGAGCAATGCCTTGTTCCTGTGAAAGAACCCTCCAGGTCGCTTGCCGTAACACTCCGTATGCCATTCATGCATCAGGCTTTCTGTCATCCATCCTTTCTTGTTGACTTTCACAACAATTCCTCTAGGGAATTTTTCTTTTGGCATCGTCATGCGTTTAAAAATCACCATAGGTGGAAGCTTTTCTCCAGATGCCATGCAGCTCAGAACACAGATCTTTTCATGCCCAGTTGTTATGAGCGTTACTGATGATTCGCCTTACCTATTGATAGTCCGAGTGAGAGGCAGGTCAAATGGCAGAGGAACCTCATCCATGTTGATGATGTCGTGCGTGCCAATGGAATGCTCCACTAGCTTTGCATCTGTACATTTTCGGAAGTTTGAAAGTTTTTCCTCGTAGTCGGGAGGGAGCTGCTGACACAGAGACGTCCGTACCCTGATTGACAGGCCTTTACGTCTCATAAATCTGAGACACCACGATGGTCCACCTCCAAAATCTTCCAACTTCATTGTGGTGGCAATTGTTTTGGCCTTCAGTCGGATCTGCACAGTTGAAACACCTCGGCCTTCTGTTCTCTGTGTGTTGACCCAGTCTTTGAGCTAATTTTCAAGTTCGGGCCATCTGCTTTTCTTCCCTCTGAAGGCTTTAACTGTCTTTTTGCACTGAGTCAATTCCTCAGGCTGCTGTTTCCAGCGTCTTATCATTGACTCATTTAGGCCCGTGCAGCAGCTCTATTATCTTTTTCAACAGCCAGATCTCTCGCCTTCAACTTGAAAGACACATCATAAGCATTTCTCCGTGTCTTTGCCATGATGAGGGTGACAAAATGACTACGATAATCAGAATGATGGGAAGTTTGAGCGCGTGGATTTAATCTAAACAGTAGGCTAGACTAAACTAAAAAGTTTGTTTGTGAAACATTGTTCGGCAGTTTCATTGATCTAATGTGAGCAACGTCACAGAATGTTTTTTTTTTGCTCTGTCGTCAGATATGTCTAAAAATAGGCTCTCCTATCTCTCTCTCTTTCCTTCTCTGTTATATCTCTCTCTATCTCTCTCTCGCTGTCATCGGATAGCCCAACAAAAGCTTTTAAGGTCTAAGCTTCCCAGAAAACCCATGCTGGGCCTGTGCGGGCTGCCACATACGGGCCCCCTTAGGGATGCCACAAGGGCCCTTTGAGGGCTGCCCACGCAGGGCCCCTGATCTTTTGCTCATTGGCAAAATGCTGGCCCCTCAGTGCTAGCCCTGCGTGGGCAGCCCTAACATAGCCCACAGGAGCTCTCACTAGGCCCACGCAGAGCCTGCACTATTTTTTTGCTCATTTATTTATTGAATATATTTATATATAATAGTAAAAAATAGAAAGACATTTTTGTTCTGCAAATCTAAATGGATGCAGTTACAGCATAACTAACATCTGTATAGTCAGAAATGTACAATAGCCAAAAGGAATTCAAATTAAAGACTATTCTTATTATTATTGAGCTTTGTCAAACCAAACTCCGAAGTTCTAACTTTTCTACCTCGGAGTTTAGTTTGACAAAGCTCACGTGGAGTACTGGTAAGGGTGTTGGGCTGGAAACCAGAAGATCGCCGGTTCGATGCCTGACAGGTAGGAAAAATGTGGGCATGGGAAGTGGTTGTGCACTGCAGTCCCATGCCCACATCCAGGGCTGAGGTGCAAGGCACCTAACCCCAATCACTGCTCCCCGGGTGCTCAAAAGCAGCTCACTGATCCGGGTTAGTGTGCTTCACTTCACTGTGTGCTGTGTGTATCACTACCCTGGTAAAATGCAGAGATCAAATTCAGAGTGTGTGCCAGAACATAGTCACTTTCACTTTCATGTTTTACTATTATATATAAATATATTCAATAAATAAATGAGCAAAAAACGAGTGCAGGCTCTGTGTGGGCTTAGTGAGGGCTCCTGTGGGCTATGTTAGGGCTGCCCACGCAGGGCCAGCACTGAGTGGCCAGCACTTTGCCAATGAGCAAAAGCTCAGGGGCCCTGCGTTGGCAGCCCTCAAAGGGCGCTTGTGCCAGCCCTGTGTGTGCACGTGTGTGTTTTCATTTTTTAATGTGTGTTTATGCAAAGTCTGGTTAGGGAGAAATTCTTTCCAGACTTGACTTCTGCCAGTGAAAATCTTTTGCCTAAGACTCTGTGATCCAGGGCAAGAAACTTCTGTTTTCTCTGAGAAGAGGAGGAAATTAGAGGGAGGGGTAAAACGGAGGGAGGGACAGGGGAAGGGGTGAGAAATGGGGTCACGCTCCACATTCTTGGCCTGATTTACTAACATTGCGACCCCAGCTTAATCTGCGGTCGCACATTAACGCACAGTGTTTTTGCGCATTTTCCGTGGTATTTATCAAACCAGATCCGCGCTGGGCACTCTGTGCTTACTCCGCCCTTTAAAGGGCCTGATTTACTAACATTGCGACTGCAGCTTAATCTGCGCCTTTGCCAGGCGCACATTAACGCACAGTGTTTCCCCGCATTTTCAGTGGTATTTATCAAACCAGATCCGCGCTGGGCAATCATTATTTAGCGCACCTTTAAAAGACGGGAGAAATCGCCTGCAAGTTACTGCCACCATGGAGATTCGAGGAAGAAAAAACTAAGGTTCAGCGAAGAGGAGATAGAAATATTGGTTCACGTTCGCTCAATCACTGAACCTGATTCAATGGGTTATATTGTTTTTCTGCCCGCCATCACCTACAGCGAGATGTTTAAAAGAACACGATTATAAATAATATGCTATTGGTGGCATTAATCCATAAACTGCCTATTATAACAATAAAGATGTGTACATGGCGAGATTAATAAGTTCTACAAGGGACATGGGTTCACTACAATAGATCCCCACTGAAACAAATACATTTACCAAGTAGCCAGGCCTCTCCAAAATCGCTGTTGCTCAATCATGGATAGATGGCACTATTCCGGAAGATAAAACTGTCATGGACAGATCCAGGGTATTTGGCTACCACGTAAGTAATGGTCATGTTGGCATCACATATGACCTGGACATTCATTGAATATGTGTGCTTTCTGTTTTGGTAAATGTGTTCATGGATTGAAGGTGGGACGGTTTGCATGTGGCTGCGATCAATGGCTCCAATTACGTTCGGAAAGTTTAATTTCAGCTATCGTAGTGGGGAAATGTATATTGACCAGTGCGTCGTAGCAATGCGTCGAGTACCTGGGTGAATATTTGGCTGAGTGAAGGCTGAGCTATACCAACTGAAATTTGAATTGAAATGATCCGGAGGCCAATATTTGCAAATGTTGCCAGGAGTTTAACAACTGATGGAATGGAATGTGATCGCCGGGTGGAGGGTTCGATGTCGTCTCTGATCTGGTCCAGTAATTGAAGTATTGCATGGCTGGTTAACCTGTACCGTCTAATGATGTGTGGTTCGCTTAACTGAAAAAGTGTTATATGAGTTGAAAAAATTATTTCTGTGCGCTGTCTATGTCTTCTTTCTTCGCCTTGCTCTTATAACTGCTGCCATACCAACGTTTTCAGACTCAATGGAAATGCACTTCCTGGTTAAGACGTGCTTTTATGAGGCGGACAATTAGGCCCAATTTACACACAGGTTTTCGCGATGTCGGCGACATCTGCGCGTAGATGTCGGGGTGCATTTACACACACCGCAGGAAGTTTCTCAGTTTGCCTCTGTTGATAGCGATGTTGCCCAGCAACACTGTCTGTAGTATGCCTTACAGATGTCGGGTCGCGTTTACACGCACTTTGAAGATGTCGGGGACTCCCGATGGGCTGTCGGGCGAATGGTACGGGGCTGTCGGCTGAAATTTCGTCCGACATCGGCACACCGACAGTTAAATTTGCGTTTAGACGCTGAAAAAAACTGTCGGTGTACAGATGTGCCGACATCGCGAAAACCTGTGTGTAAATTGGGCCTTAGCCCGCAAATCAGAGATGTGCGCTCGCCAGGCAGTTTTAGTAAATACCACGCAATACATCATTAGGCGCACTTACCTTCTCTCCTCCCATTAAATTGCGCTTCACGCCCACGTTACCACCCATGTTTCCGTGCCATCCCACCTGTTTGCAGGTGCACACCCACGAAGCGTTAATATGCGCCTCTACTCAAATGCGCCCCCTTAGTAAATACCGTTTTATGTTTACGACCGCTATTTTACGTCTGAAATGGGCGCAATCCTGTTAGTAAATCAGGCCCTCTGTGTTTTCACCATCTGATACCTCAGTTTATAATTGGCTGTTTCTTTTTCATTAGATCCATATACACCATTGGGACCCTGATGGTAGCTTTCTCAAATGCTGGTAAAGAATTCTCCTCTTCTCTTCTTTGGAATTCTGTTGTGTAATGGAATTCTGTTCTCTCCTGTCGTGTTTTTGTTCCATTGTTTTTGGTTCTACCATTCTAGTGGAGTTCCACTACATTTGGCACAGGCAGCCGGGCTGAACTTCTTTTGAATCTGTGTGTCAGAGTTTGAACCTAAACAAAGATAACCATCCCTGGGCCTCCCTCCCTGGGCCTCCCACCCCCCCTCCTGGAGTTCCCGTCTGTCCCAGTCATGTAGGGTGTGACAGAGAAGTGAGAATCATGTGGAATAGGTGGTCAGGCTGTAGTTGTTATTGACCCTAGATCAGTTCAGCGGTCAATGGGTACATGGCCCTGGCTGCTAGTGGTTTGTCAGGCCATGTCAGGTTTGGTGCTCTTATTCACTACCCACACCTACTGTCAGTGTGAATAGGGAAAGTTATGTGTAGAATTGCATAAATCATCACACGCCATTTTCCAGTAGCTCCGTAAACCAGCAGATAGTCAGTGCAGATAGTGTTGCTGGTGTTTTGGATTTTCTAATTCGTTCCTTAGGAAACAGACACGGGCCCCCTTCCTTCCTCTTTTTGTAGGTTCAGCTGTCAACATGAAAGCCAATCACATATTGCTAAGGTGGCCAATATTGTCCCTGTCTGGCTAGTGGTACAGTTAAGACAAAAAGGTCTACTCAGATGTACACACCAATGTTCCCTCTAAGCTGCGCGCGCGCCCCCGCGCAGGCCAGTCGAAAAGGCCGCGCAATGGATTTTTCAAACCGCGCACATTTTTCAGACCACATAAACGATTTTTTTTTAGGGTTTAAAAATCTGAGCATCAAAGATGGATGTAGGCTAGGTAATAAACATTTAAAATACTGACATGTCTGACAACCAAGCCGGATGTGCGTTAGAATGTTTACATACAAAATGTCCTTTAGCTCCCTTGCTGGTCTCTGCTCCAGCAGTTATAGGCTACCATGGCGAAAAAGAATGGCAGAGCAGGTGCCCCAGAAAAAGGTCTGCCTAACGTTTAAACATGAGCGGTTAGATGAAATAGTCCAAACTGACTCAGGTAGGATACAACTTTCAAACATATTTACATAGGCCTATGCTCGGAGGCAAACGCGAAAAGAGTTCGCTCGAGGGAAAACATGCAGTGAACAAAAGTGACATTATTCAGTTTGTCCTTAAAGTTTGTGAGCACTTGGATGGCCGCTTCCCCGAGCAGAGTGGGCTAGTGATGGGAAGTTCGGATCATTTTACCGACTCGAATCTTTGAATCTCGTTCAGTAAAATGAACGAATCTTTTTTCGAGTCATTCGTTCATTTCAACGGGGGGGGGGGGGTGCTACTCAACATTTTTACATTTTATAGCCAATTCACTGGCGTAAATACGTCCACTACAAACACGTATCATATTTCATGGAGGTTACTACATGTAAACCAGCAGATACTAATTCCTGCATTCAAATAATATATTATGAAAGTTTGGATGAAATGGTCATTTATTATCACATAAGCATTTAATGATCACGGCAAACAATTACGCTGCACTGAACTGTAAGTAAAGTTTTAAAAAGTTAAAATAACTAAAACTGTAATTATTTCTTGTGAACGAATATCATTCACGTCTTACTAAACATAGACACTCGAAAGTGAACGAGGTTAATAAGTCCTTTCTGTTTCCTCTTCTGAGCCTATGCAGGTTACGTGAAAAAATATCCAGAGCCCAGTCAAAATGAACGAAACATTTCGGTTTTCTCTAGCTTCCCATGCTGAGCCTATGCAGATCACGTGAAAAATGATCCAAATACTTGTATCCGGCAGATGACCTAATCGTTCACCTCCCGACCGTCTTTGGATCAACGTTTCGTTCATCTGCCGGATATCGGTCTTTCATTCAATGATTCGTTCTTTTGCCGGATATCAGTCTTTCGTTCAATGTTTCGTTCTTTTGCCAAACGTGTATTTGGGTCAATGATTCGTTCTTTCGCCAACCGTGTCTTTGGATCTATGATTCGTTCATCTGCCGGATATGGGTATTTCGTTCAATGATTCGTTCTTTTGCCGGATATCGGTCTTTCGTTCAATGTTTCGTTCTTTTGCCAAACGTGTCTTTCGTTCAATGATTCGTTCTTTTGACAACCGTGTCTTTGGATCTATGATTCGTTCATCTGCCGGATATGGGTCGTTGGATCCTTTTCCACGTGACCTGCATAGGCTCAGTACAGTCAGCTAGAGGAAACAGAAATGATTTGTTCTTTTTCCGACTGGGTCTCTCGGATACGGGTCTTTGGATCATTTTTACGTGACCTGCATTCAACAAATCATTTCTGTTTCCTTGGCTTAGCCAATGCAACAGTCCCAGTTGTCCCGATGCGCGGTCATGAACGAGAAAAAGAACGAATCTTTTTTTGAGAGGACTCGTTACTCTCGAGTCGTTGTAAGGATTCGTTCAAAATGAACGAATCGTTCACGAACGACACATCACTAGAGTGGGCTGCCTTTGAGCTGGACACGTTGGATCGTGCAGTTAGTAAATTTGATCATGGGCTGAATGACGTGACCAATCTGGCGAAAAGGTTCGAAGCGCTTCTGGAGGAGGCATAATATGCAGTCCCGGGACGCATTTGTCGAATTCAAGTTCATGGTTATTGAAAAAAGGTGATCGCTGAAAAGTGAGCATTTTCCAGATCTGGTACAACTTCGACATTTGTGGCACATTCCAAGCATCTAGCGCCGACTGTGAACGCGGTTTCAGTTTAATGAATGCCACTAGGACAAAATCGTGAGGCGAGATGATTTGAGGTAGAAATTTCCAATATTTTCAATTAAACCTATTAGGCCGTATTCAAAGTGATCTTGATAACTGCAACAACATCTTGACATATGTTTAGTCAGAAAGGTGTGTCTTCCATAGGCCTGCAGAGATGAGCCAAACAGCCAGATAGGCCTAGCTCCCTCAATGTAATTCAAATGACATGTTTTGTAGCTTAGTTTGTTGCAAACCACTCCAGTTATTTTTTTTTTATAAAGGCTACCTTTAGGAAAAAATACACCATAATTACTATATTTATTGTAAAGCACTGCATTAGCATTTTTCTTTTAATTAAGTTCTACTTAAATGTTGTACCTGCTGAGAAATGACTAAACACCTTGGATACTTTTATGTTGTGTATATACCGTATATATCATTATTATCATTCATAACCAGTGAACCAGTCATAACCTCCCTAAACCTTATTTATTTTCAACCAAAGATCCTTTAAGTTCAACTAAACTGACTGGTAAAACACCATCATTAAAACGTTCCAAAGTCCAGCCATTATAAAGGATATTGAATAAATATCAACCTTGTAGACATATTGATGCATTTGCTGTCATCTCTTTGGAAACCTATGGCTAACGCAGGCTCGTGGTCATTTTCGTAAGGTCGCGTGGTTTACAAATTGCTCACAGTGCTGAAATGTGCGCTCAGAATAAAAAATATTTGCTCAGTGCTGAAAAAAATTAGAGGGAACATTGGTACACACACAGACAGACAATTCCTATATCCCCAAACAGAGGGCTACAGGGAGACAAATAAAATGAACATGATGAGAAACAGGCAAGGCAAAAGCTTCCCCCTTTCCTTTGAGTTTTGATGTTTATTATGGATAATGGGATTAATGGACTATATTGCTACTATTATGAATTGACAGTACTGTTTCATAAGAATTGTAAACGGTCTCTCTGTCTGTCTCTTATTGTCTTTCTGTTTGTCTCTCAATGTCTCCCTCTTGCTGTCTTTCACACATAGCTATTCCCATCTTGCTCTATCCTGCTCTCTCCTTTATTGCGGTCGGAGGGATTCTGTTTCTGGTGACAAACATGCCGGTAAAGTATATACCAAGGAAGCAACGTGTGCCGCCATTCATACCTAACATTCTTACCTTTATCTAACATTCTTACCCTTAACTAACATCCTACCTTTATACCTAACATTCTTACTTTTACCTAACATTCTTACTTTTACCTAACATTCTTACCTTTATCTAACATTCTTACCTCTCTCTCTCTCTCTCTTTCTCTCTCTCTAGGTAGGGAATCTGTTTGGTTCCCGACGCTCCACTATCATCACTTTCTACAATGGAGCCTTTGACTCTTCCTCCGTCATCTTCCTCATCATCAAGGTAAGGCCCACGTCGGACCATGAATATGTGGCAAAACACTCAGAGCACACTATAGGCATGGTGGAGCTAGGAAATCATCGGGGTGAAGGTCACGATGGAGCAGTGTTGTTGTTGTTGTTGTTGTTGTTGTTGTTATTGATGATTGTGACGTGCCCGGCTCACAGGCATGAAACATGAAGGGGAGACCATGCAGAATTCATAATAATAATAATATAAATAGTTATTTATTAAAGGTAACAGTTATATAGGTATCTAATAATTATAGCAAACATGAGGTGAATGCCAGTGCTGTGAATAGAACCAAAAGATGTTGTGTAAAGTCAGTTAATTGGTAATATAAACAAACATCTACGATAATCCAACACCAAACAACAATTCCAATTCCAATCACGATCCTAATCCACAATCCAACGACCCATCCACAGCTCTCTCGAATGCATTCTGGTCAGGGCTTTTGTAGCCCATCCATCCACTGCTACAGATAAGGAGATAAAGATGTTAAATATGTTGATGATGGTGATGGTGATGATAGTTCCTCTGTCTCCCATAGTTGCTGCATGAGATTGGGGTCTCTATACAGGCCTCCTTCATCTTCCTCTCCGTGTGCAGCCTGATTCACCTGCTGCGCACTTTCCTACTTATGCCCCGAAAACACTTCCCCTACCCAGTACCCGAGGGTTACACTTATGGGTACACACACACACAAACACACACACGCACACACACACACACACACACACACACACACACACACACACACACACACACACACACACACACACACACACACACACACACAAACATACACACGCACAAACACACACACACACACACATATACTGTATATACAAACACACAAACATACAAACATCTCCTACCTACTACCTGAGGAGTATGTTTCTAGGTACACACACACTGACACACACTTTTTAGTATCCTACAGCTTTCTGCCTCTCTGTTGCAGAATGAGCTGTGGCCAGAAGAGAAGCAACAGCATTGAGGGAAAGTCAGCCAATCAGGGGAACATACAGACCCCTGCTGTCACAAAGGAAACTGCTCTCCAAGAGGACACACCATCATCCCAAAACGAGTCAGGTGAGAGGTGTGTGTGTGTGTGTGTGTGTGTGTGTAGTTGTGTGTGTGTGTGTGTGTGTGTGTGTGTGTGTGTGTGTAGTTGTGTGTGTGTGTGTGTGTGTGTGTGTGTGTGTGTGTGTGTACGTGTGTGTTTTGAAAAAGTGTACATGGTATTAATACAAGTGTGAAAATGATTGAAATAAGGCTTCTAGAGAACCAGTGTTGAAATAGAGGCTGTCAGAGACTGATATTTTGGAGTTTGAGGAAGGGCAAGAAGAGGAAGTGAAAGCGTTACTCACCCATATATACGCACACACACACACACACACACACTCACGCATACACGCAAACCTATGCAAACACTGTTGTTTCCTTATGATCCATATGACTTTCTCCTCCTTGTTCGCATATGAGCTCTTTGTTTATGTGTGCCCTTCTTCTCTTTCACAGCCCACACTATACAAAACCATACTATACCACACTATACTATACATACCTACTACAATATACTATAAAATACTATACTAAACTATACTGTAATATACCACACTATACTATACATACATACATACTATAATATACTATAAAATACTATACATACATACTATAAAATACTATACTAAACTATACTGTAATATACCACACTATATTTTGCTATGCTATACTATACCATACTATAATATACTATACCATACAATGCTATACTAAATGTTTTACTCTTTCCCTAAACATCCCTCCTCTTTCTCTCTCTCTCCCTTTCTGTGTCTCCGTCAGAGAAGAGTTTTAGGAGCTGTGTTCTGTCCTGGTTCTTCCTGTGGCACCTGCTGTGGTTGTCAGTCATACAGCTGAGGCACTTCATGTTCATCGGCATCCTCAACCCCATGCTGGCCCAACTCACTGCAGGAGACCCAGCTCTGGGTACACACACACACATGCACACACACACACACACACACACTACATGTTCATCGGCACGCTGAACCCGATGCTGGCCCTTCTCACTGCAGGAGATCCAGCTCTGGGTACACACACACATGCATTTCTCAAAGATTCATCCATTCAGCACATTGAATTTAATGAGCAGGCAGTTTTATCAGTCATTTGATTCTGAAGAACATCATCTTAGAACGTGTGCGCACACACACACACACACACACACACACACACACACATGCATTAACTCATTCAAATAATTAAAATACTCATGCTGAAATGTATGCATATGTGTGTGTGTGTGTGTGTGTGTGTGTGTGTGTGTGTGTGTGTGTGTGCATGTGTGTGTGTGTGTGTGTGTGTGTGTGTGTGTGTGTGTTTCCTTCCTCAGTGAGCACCTACACAAATGCCTTTGCCATCACTCAGCTGTGTGGAGTGCTGTGTGCTCCCTGGAATGGACTCCTTATGGACCGGCACAAGGGGCGTGCCAGAGAGCCAGGTCAGCATTCACTCTCATCTCACATACACACACACACACACACACACACACACACTCACAGTCTCATCTCACTATCACTGGGTCATGAGTTCATGAAAGCCAGGTCAGGCCAGCTCTCACTCACAGACTCATCTCACTATTGTGGGTGTCAGGTTGGAATGAAGAGCACAGTCGCAGATGCAGTTTAGAGCTTTTATTGAGCTGAGTAACTTTAATAACTTAGGAAGTGGTCAACAGAGTAATAAGGCAAAGCAGGATATTAAATCACGACCACACACTGGATCAAGTCACACTTGTGAAAAAAGGCAAACTTAAAGTTCATCAAAACAGTTTGTTCAAGGGTAATCCAAAATCAAGGTCAGGGCACAGTCCAGGGTCAAAGTACACAGAGTAGCCAGCAAAGTCGAGGTATCCAGATAGGGCCAGACAAAGGGAAGTTTAAAGACAAGTGGGGTTCAATACCGTGAATCAAAGAGAGTCCAAGCAAACAGTCCAAAACGTAATCCGAAATCCAAAGCATGGAAACCATGAATGAGCACTGTCAAACAATTGAGGGTTCCTTTTATGCATGGCCGCTCACTTCCTCACCAACTTGGCTGAGCCGGCCTTGCTCCGACTCCGTAGTGCCCTCTGCTGTCCTGGAAGGCACGCTGTGTGTTGAGTCATGACAGTGGGCCATAAGATCATGAATCTCTGTGTTAAGGTCTTAAATAAACTGGACCATGGAATGCTGCCTGAACAACTCAAGTACCACAACACTAATATACAAGTAGAAGTTATTCAATGTGTGTATGTTTCTGTGTGTGTGTGTTTGTGTGTATGTTTCTGAGTGTGTGTGTGTGTGTGTTTTTTTTATGTGTGTGTGTGTGTTCATGGTGTTATGTGTGTAAGGTTCTGTGTGTGTGTGTGTGTGTGTGTGTGTGTGTGTGTGTGTGTGTGTGTGTGTGTGTGTGTGTGTGTGTGTGTGTGTGTGTGTGTGTGCTTGTGTGTGTCTGTGTGTGGCGCAGGTGAGAGCGAGCGTGAAGCAGACCTGAAGGCAGCCATCTTGTCCCTGGCTGTGACGGCGCTGCAGGGTGTGCTGTTTTCTGTGTGCGCGGCCATACCCCTGCTGCCCCTGCAGTATTTCACCTTCGTCCTACAGGTGCTGAACAGGTCCTTCCTCTACGGGGGAAATGCTGCCTTTATCAGCGTGGCGTGAGTACACTCACACACACACACACACACACACACACAAACACACAAACACATACACGTAACACACCACAGCAGACTCTTTTGTTTTCAATTTTATTTACAGGCACAAACATGTTAAAACACACACCATACGCGTGTATTACACAAAGCTGTATGTGCACACGTAAAAGCACACACATTACAGACACACACAATCTCCTTTCACACACCTCTCACACGCATCATTCATTTACACATGCATGTGTGTGTGTGTGTGCATGTGCGTGTGTGTGGTTGCATGCATTTGTCTGTCTGTGTGTGTGTTTGTGTGTGTGTGTGTGTGTGTTTCAATACATTTATCTGTGTGTGTGTGTGTGTGTGTGTGTGTGTGGTTGTGTCTGTCTGTCTGTGTCTGTGTGTGTCTGTGTCCAGGTTCCCAGCAGCACATTTTGGGAAACTGTTTGGTCTGGTCATGGCTCTGTCTGCGGTGGTGTCTCTGCTGCAGTACCCCCTTTTCGCCCTGATCAAGGGACCCTTGGGTGGGGACCCGCTCTACGTGAGTAGATAAACAACTCTGACACCACTCAGTACGTTGACATGATGTAATTTATCCGATAATGGGCCTCATTTCTAAAACGTACTTACGCACAGAACTGATCTTAGACTGTGCGTGCGATCAAATCCACGTCTAAGTACAGATTTATAAAACCCGTCTTAGACGTAGAAAATGACGTATCTCTACGTCTGGTTTCAGTTCGTGTAAGTACATTTCCTTGTGGCAATAATGGAGTACTGCAGGAATTCAGAACTCTCCTAACGCCGACAGCCGACACACAGTTTCATCATCATCATCGTCAGCACCACCGTCACCATTTGTGCTGATGGTGAAAGGCCAAATTAATGTTTTGCTCAATAAAATCAATTCAACTATTAGAACAATTCATACATGAATGAGATTCACGTCTTATAGGTATTCCGTTTTAATTTCAGTGGTCTAAAACATTTAGTTCAAACTATTAAAAGTCTAATAGTGGCTTTGGCGTTGTTAGAGGATATTGCCATACAGTGCCCAGCAAAATGTGAAAGAGGATTTCCTGCGTAAAACAGGGTTCCCAATGTATTCTCATCCAGATTTCGCACACTCAGACAGCCTAGGAAGCCCACTTCAATACAGCACAGTTCGGTAGTGGAGCGCACTTCAGCCTTGGTGCTGCTGCCGCAGATGCGGCTTCTGGTGCTGGTCGTGCCGCAGGTGCTGGTGCTTCGGAGACGTGTCTACTACATGTCAAATACTTTGCCTTTGCCATTACGCCACCAGACAGGTTTTCTAACGATGTTTTGGCCCGCATCTGCTCTTCTATCAGCAGAACGTCGATGTCAGCCTCACTTAAATTCTTCTGTTTACATGTTTCTTTCTTGCTTTCCACTGTCACAGAGAGTTTGTGCATTGAGGATGCGCTCTGTTTGTGCATTGATAATATGCTGATTAGATTAAATAGGGGCGTTTTGAGGGCGGAGATTCAGTTGTGCACAATTCCACGATCATTTGTGATTTATAACCGAAGCTTTGGCATACACGTGTTTTTTTGTGTTCATGTTCGTTTTCTGTGGATCTCACTTACACTAATTTCAGGAAATGTCTTAGACAAAATGTAGGATGGTTTCTACGCAACTTTTTATAAATGAGGCCCAATGGCTTTAGTTGGAGTTTGCTAGCCATGGGGGGCAACTGTTATTATCGCAAAGTACATGGCAGTGAAAATTTGAATCATTGGCCGCGTCTGTTCAAATCAAATGTGGAATGTTTACAAGCGGGCACCTGCTATCATTGATTATACAGTAGTTAAGTTGTGAAATGAAACACAATTCACATCACAGTTAAAGTTGTATTAGTATTGATTGATTCACATTGATATGAATGGATGACATGACTAACAAGTGGTGGAAGGGTAATATGAAAATATCTGTTTGTGAATTAGTGCGTTCTGTCCAAAACAGTCGCAGACAACGTTTTTCTAATGTCAACACATTGGTATAGGCTACCACATAACTATCGTCTGAAATATCATGGCTTGTCGAAACAAACCTTTGATCTAAACAGAATATTCAGTATGGAATGGGAATAGATCATAGCAGTATCTTTTGTTGAATCGCATTAATCGCATTTTAATCGGATAAAACCAGAAATTCTGATACATGTAACCGCAGTGACTGACAAAACTGACAACACTTAACATCCCCCTAATACTAACCGGAATGCACTGGGCTGATCTTGTATCTCTCTTTACTGTGTTGTTTTGCTGTGGGTGTGTGTGTGTGTGTAGGTGAACATTGCTCTGACCTTGTTGACCTTGCTGGCCTTCATCCACCCCATCTATCTCTTCTTTCACTGCCGTCGCCTAGCAACGCAGAGGAGTAGAACCACAAATGAACCCTACCAGTTAGCAGACAGAAGGGACCAACTTGTAACTTAACACTTCCAACACTAAGGCCTTTTTTGACTCTGTTAGGTAGTCTGCCATGTCTGATATGTTTGTATATTTCACCTTACTAAAAACCATGAGGCAAAAGTGGTATTTATGATTATATTCTAGAACACCTCAGCAATTATAAAATGGGAGTAAAAGGAATTAAGTAAAAAAAGTGTCTTACTAAAATTAAATCTAAAGACACAAAAATTAAATCTAGTTTTAGAGGTGCTCAGACTTTGTTCAAAATCAGCTTGTACATATTTTGGAAGTTTTCTTTTTTTCTCTGAACCTTGTAAACTTGGGTGTTTGCTCCACATAGGTGAGTCTAGCATTCAGAAAGTGTGTGTGGTTTCTATACTAATTATAAGTAGTTTATAACGTGACACTTTTCTTCACTTTGACCACTATGCATATTGATGAGAGAGGTGTAAACTGCCCTGTGAGTGCCCCTCCCCATTATGGCCCACCTGTCAATGGCACTTGACTGTCATTGTGGCTATCTCTCCTCCACAACCATCAGTTCTGAAAGTACTTACAAGAAAGTGCAAACAAGCCAGGTGCATATAAGTAGGTGCATTTAATTAGTGCATAAAAGAAGGTGCATAAAAAAGGTACATATTACAAAATGAGTGCCGAGTATAAAAATATGGCCAATGGATGCCAAGCAACATAACAATTTCTCTCAGGTAGAAGGCAAAGGTGGACATTACATACTTTGCACATCCACAGGGTTTTGACTTGCTTTCCCTGTGTCCTGCAATATGCACAGACCTTGCGGTTAGCACAAGACCCACAACATGGCTTGCGAATGTGAATATTGTGAATATTCTTTACAGGAGCCTTTTCTGTTTTCACTGTCACATCACACAGCTGAGCAGTGAGCTCCTCAAGGAAAGCCTTGTGGGTCATGCTGTCCTTCTGCATGTTCTGCATATGTGCACATTCCATGATATTGTTTGGTACCTGTCTCTTTTCATCATCTCTGCCACGAAAGGGATGGAGAAGATGGTGGTTCTCCTCCAGTAGTCAGATATGTGATCCAGCTTGATCATGCACATGTAGAATACCAGTCCAATGTATTGGTAGAATTCACTCAATTCAACTCCAACAGCCACCCATTTGTACTTTATACCTCTGGCTATGTTCCTAGCAGCTTGCTTGTTGGTGTTCTGGCAGAGGGTTTCCACAGCATGCTCTGAAAAGAACAACTTGAAGAGGTCCAGAGGAGTATGGTTGTCTGCTGCATTCAGCTGCACACCAGGCTCCTTTGCAGGAAAAAAACCTCAGTGTTGACGGGGTGGCATCATTGTCACCCTCTGACTTCCATGACGACAGATCAGGGTTAGGCTGACACCGTGCTCTTTTCCTCGGCGTTGTAAGTGCAATGTTCTCCAAGTTTCTGTAATAAAATGAATTAAAATGAACTGTTGCTCTTTCATTTTATGTTCGGGCATTGTAACACATAACATTTTAGCTCTGTAATGACACCAGTTTTGATCACTAACATCTCCTAGTTTCGATTCACACCTACCATAAGCATCATAATAACACTAACGACTACCCACTGCAGTAAGACACGTTTTTAGCGTTTCATTTTTACATCACCCGCTGCAATATAGTCACCAGGTAGTTCTATGTTTTACTAATCTCAGCACAGACAACAAACTTGAAACGTCGACAACAATCGTTGATATGTGTAGCCTGATATCATAAACGCATCTCTGACAATTATACGGGCCATTCTACCCAATTCGTGTAATATGCAGTCCCTCAACAATAAAAACTATTTACAAAACAATTGGGTATTTAGGCATAGATATTTACTTAGATATTTGCTAGAATTCTTTATTTATGCTTAAAGTTAGCTAGAATTGTCACTACCGAAACAGTCACTACCGAAACATATGGTAGTGACCTAATGATTTCGGTAGTGACAAAATTAAATGGTAAGTAGTTTAATCCCATACTTTTTAAATAAATGTGTTGTGTGGACTACCGAAACATATGGTAGTGACCTAATGATTTCGGTAGTGACAAAATGAAATGGTAAGTAGTTTAATCCCATACTTTTTAAATAAATGTGTTGTGTGGACTAAAGGGCGGCCCAGAGCACCTATTGGAAGATTTTGGGAGAGAAATGAACATCCATCCAACAGTGCAGTCACTACCGAAACAGTGCAGTCACTACCGAAACAGATGAATTGTATAAATTGAACATGAAAATTTGGTAAAAATTTCATTTTTATGGATTTCATTGTGAAAACCCTCTAGAAATATTTGTTAAAATACTCTTCAGAGAAGGGAAGGAAACACAATCTGAACAGGTCAATAATAATACTTTTTTACTATAGTAAATGTGATGTTTCGGTAGTGACAATTTTTGGAAGAGGAAAAACATTCCAACACATTCTGAAAATACAATATAAAAATGGACTGTTCTATTACTAGATATGTGTACTTAAGATATGGTACAATATACATACGGACAAGGTTTTGGGAATAAAACATAAACAAATTCATTAATATTTCCTACCTGACTTTGCACCAATTCGATAGAATGGCCCATATGTATTCTACTATACAATAGTCTTAGCGGCATAAAGTGATTCATGCCGCTTATACTAAACATTCCATTCATCTCAAGCATAGCGACGTGCATTTTACCTGCTATAACAGTAAGACACGTTTTGTAGCATTTGCATTTTTACATCACAGGCTGAAATATAGTCACCAAGTAGTTCTCTGTTTTACTAATCTCACAAACAAACTCGAAACGTCAACAACAATCGTTGATATGTGTAGCCTTACATCATTAACGCAACCCTGATAATAAGCCTATATGTATTCAACTATATAATAGTTTTAGCGGCATAAAGTCATTTGTTCACTATGCAAACAATATTCCATTCAACTCAGAGCATAATGACATGCATTTCCCTCCATATAAGTTAATCAACAGCATTCATAACTAGAAAATGCATTTCCTGAAGGAAATACCAGTGCATGAAATGCAAAAGTTAAGAAAGGAAGAAGAAAAGAAAGAAGAGTGAAAGAAGGAGCGAAACAAGGAAATAAGATAAAAAGAAGGGAAGAAGGAAAGAAGAAAAGAAAGAAGAGTGAAAAAAGGAAAGAAGAGTGGACGAAGGAAAGAAGAGTGAAAGAAGGAAAGGAGAAAAGAAAGAAGAGTGAAGAAAGGAAAGAAGAGTGGAAGAAGGAAAGAAGAAAAGAAAGAAGAGTGAAAGAAGGATAGAAAAAAGAAAAGAAGAGTTGAAGAAGGAAAGAAGAGTGAAAGAAGGAAAGAAGAGCGGAAGAAGGAAAGAAGAAAGGAATGAAGAGTGATAGAAGGAAAGAAGAGTGGAAGAAGGAAAGAAGAAAGGAAAGAAGAGTGAAGAAAGGAGAGAAGAGTGGAAGAAGGAAAGAAGAAAAGAAAGAAGAGTGAAAGAAGGAAAGAAGAGAAGACAGAAGAGTGAAAGAAGGAAAGAAGGAAAGAAAAAAGGAAAGAGTGAAAAAAGGAAAGAAAAGTGGAAGAAGGAAAGAAGAGTGGAAGAAGGAAAGAAGAACGGAAAGAAGAGTGGAAGAAGGAAAGAAAAATGGAAGATGGAAAGAAGCGTGGAAGAAGGAAAGAAAAATGTGAACAAGAGTGCTCTGTATAAAGAGAGAGTGAAAATATTGAAAAAAGGAGATAAAATAAAGTGAAGAAGAGAGATGGAGTGTGAGAGAAAGTAGAGTGAGAGGGATAGAGGCAAAAATGGAGAAAAAATAGAAGAGAATGGAAGGGATCTTAATGTTCCTAGTTACAGTTAAATTGAGAGGGACAGAGAGAAGAGGTTCCTTGGATTTCGCGCAGGTGTCAGTGAAGCACAGGTGCAAGCCAGTTTAAAGAACCTATTATGATGTCATAATGGCCCAATGTAAGTCAATGGGAAAATTGATATTAGTTTTTCTTTAATATCTTAAAAAGTATAAAGTTTAGAAAAGTGAAAAATACCTAGCATAAGTGTCCTTCACAAGACCTACGCGACAAAGTTTGAACGAAGTTTGTAAGTTAAGCGGTTCGAGCTGAATTAATCGCAGAAAAAGGTAAGAAGAATAATAAGAAGAAAATGCCTAGGAATAACAATACAGGGCATTTCATGCACTGTAACAAGAGCTAGGCAAACGAATAAAACTTACTCAACAGGGATATACTCAGCGGGTATATCGTCACCACTCTCATCCGAGGATTTGGTTTCCTCCTCACTGACAAGGTCCTCTTGAATTTGGCGCAAGGCTTCGGCAACATAGAAGGGTTTCGCCCTGATGTATCTCTTCAGTCCGTATGTAAACAGTCTTACATGCTGCCTTGTTTATACGGGAAAATAGGGCGTTTTCTCACGTTTTACTGCTACATCATTACCCAATAGCGATCAGCGATTTACCATGATCTTATCATATGAATAGCCCTAATTTGCTAATGGGTGGGCCATCACCGGTTGTTTTCACACTCTGAGGGAGAAATATGCAAGGCTTTAGCTGTATTCTCCTAAAAAAGTGCTAATTTATTTATTTGCTTCGAACTGCATATATTTGAAAACTAGAAGATTCAAGGTTTCTCAGGGTGTTAGAGTTTTTTTTACAGCAACGTAGCGACAAAAATAAAAAAACATTAAACCAAAAACTGTTTGATTATCAATAAAGCACTAATACTGCCAAAAGCACCCGTAATATCAAATACCTGTGTCCAACGGTTCACTAAAAAAAAAACCGTGTTACTCGGAACAGGATATGCCCACTGCTGTGTCAGAGATTTGACGCCTCCTCAAAGTAATTGTCCATTTAAACATGCTATCTTTGCCAAAGAGTTTTTTTTTTTCATGAACAAATCGCTAACTATCCAAACAACTAAATAATGATACTGGACAGTTTAACTGAGGGGTTTATCATGGGTTATCTCGTGAAGAAGTATTGGAGCTGCTGTTCAATGGTGGGGAGGTATCTGAAATTGAAGAAACCGAGAAAGATTTCTCAGAAGAAAGAGAAAGTTTAGATTCATCAGATGACATGTCCATATCAACAGTTATGTTTGTGAATTATATACTAATACTAAGAGCATGCAAATACGCTGCCCGGAAGCGTGCGCATGGTGCAAAGACGCCGTGATGGCCTTTTCCGCCTGAAGCCTCTCCATGATGACATCCTCACGGCCTGCAGGGCACACTACCACCCACGGAAGAACTGTTGATGAACGGATGGTACCCACAAAAGCAAGGATCGGTATGAAGCAGTATATGAAGGACAAGCCCACGAAATGGGGCTACAAGCTGTTTGTCATGGCCCATAGCAAGAGTGGATACACCTGTGACTTCTCCTTATACCAGGGGAAGGGCAAGCATCCAAGTGGCAATGGGCTGAGTTTTGATGCAGTTGTCAACTTGCTCAAGGTGCCCCATCTTGGCACAGGGTACAATGTGTATGTTGACAATTACTACACCAGCGCCAAGCTTTTCAACCACCTTCACAAGATGCGCTTTGGGGCCTGTGGGACCATCCGGGAGAACCGGCTGTGGTTTCCCAAAACGCAAGCCAATGCAATGGACAAAAAGACCGAGCGAGGAGGAATTCGCTGGATCCGCAAGGGCTCCTTGCTGTATGTGAAGTGGAAGGCATACAGTTGGGCATACAAGTGGAAGGCATACAGCCTGACCCAATCAAGTGGTACAATAAGAGCATGGGGGGGGGGGGGGGGGGGGGGTGGACCTCTATGATGCCCTCATAAAGTACTTTACTGTGACCCGGAGGACAAGGTATATGAAGATGTTTCTACACTTTGTTGATATTGCGGTGGTAAACAGCTTCATAATCCACAAGGAGATGGCAAAGAGGCAAAGAAGCAGAAGCCCCTCACCCAGAAGATGTTCAGGGTGCTTCTGTGTGACCAGCTGTCATCCAACTCCAGGGGTGGAAGGCAGAAGTCAGCTGTTGGGGGAGCCACGGCTTCTAAGGCAGCTGTTGGGCGAGCCACGGCTTCTAAGGCAGCTGTTGGGCGAGCCACGTCTACTGAGGCATCAGCTGTTGGGCGAGCCACGGCTTCTGTGCCACCAGAGCCACAGAGACTGTGTGTCCCAGAACTAGTCTGTGAACTCTCCGATGATCCTACCCTGAAAGCCACCAAGGAGAGGAGGAGGTGCAAAATCTGCAAGAACCTCACTATGTGGCTATGCAGGGCTTGTCAAGTGCCCCTGTGAATAATCCCAGGGCGCTGTTGCTACGCATTGTGGCATGATGCGTGTCTGATTTTTTTATTTTTATTATAAAAATCCGACACGCTGGCTGCTTTTGGTATACATACATTTTTGTAAATAATATTTTTTTCCGTGTTCCTATTTGTAAAAACATCAGGACAGACTACACCTCAGACAAGTTCCAAACCACAAAAACATTCATGATAATGTGAAAATGTCCTTCTAAATGGATTTGGGTAGGTTTTGGGTATATTTTGGATAGGGTATAGGCAATCATGTATATTCTCACAATGGATTATATTACACTGGAATGAATTTAAATTGGTTTGCTGAACTACAGATGACAAAAACAAGTTTTAATTCTTTATATATAGTGACTTTTGTATTTGGTGATTTGGAGAGGTCAGGAGACACTTGGAGACGTCTAAAAACACCTTATAGAAACTGATCTGTAACATTTGTTAACAAAAAAGAAAACCATAAGTTGTTTTTTTCTGACAAATCCTTCATTTTCATGTCTGGAGGGCTGTTCAGTTGAACTTACACACATACACACACACACACACACACACACACACACACACACACACACACACACACACACACACACACACACACACACACACACACACACACACACACACACACACACACACACACACAGTTACAAGGACACACTGCCATCTCTTGGCAAAACTAGGTATTAACATAATAGGACAGGAGCTGTTTTAACTTCTTTGTTCCTCCTTAAAAGAGCCTAGAATGTAGGCCGGGATTCCAAAAGCACCATAGGTCGTTTGTAGAATTCCTCTTATGAGTCATCTTATCACTTTGGAGCACTTCCAGGAATTGGCATTGTTACGCCAGTGAGGTAAGTTGACCCACCACCTGTATCTGGGCAATCCCTTTTCTTGTCACGTGACCCTACATCTAGTTGTCATAATCCATTTTCATCTTGCAGTGGAAGACAGAACCATGTGAATGAAGTGGTAAGCATATTTTTCGACAAAAGAATATTTAGATAATCAGTCTCACATCAAAGTAATTAATCTCAGTTTAAAATGTTATATCAAATATGTTGATGAACTGGCAGTGTGTTCAAACATGAGAGGTGAATTAGCAAAAGTGTAGTTCTGGGTTGCTAGACTAAGAACTTTTCCCAAAATGGTGGCTGGAGGGTAAAATAAGCCAGAGCCTTGGGGGTAGGTTAAGTCGGTAGTTAATTTCCCATGTTAACATGATATTAAGTCAAATACATGTAGTTGGTGCTTAAATGAATAACTGACACTCTATTTCATATTTTACATGTAACATGATGTCATGCGAAGAAACAGATAGGAGCTTATTAGTCCCTAGTTTCTCTGTGCCTCCTTGTGGATGACGTAGAAGCATCACTCTTGTTTTGCCATTTCAAATAGCATTTTTCAGACATACAGTATGTGTCATGTTAGTGTTCATGTAATTGGCTACAAAGTTTGTGAAATAAAAGTTTTATCCAATTTAAGACTTGCATTTCTGTCTTCAGGTGTCGAAACTGTAGACAAAGTATTTGTAGTATTTATTTAATGAACACCAAAAAAAATAGCAGAATGGGGGATCTAATTATAAATAATTATATTTAGAATTACACTTGTGGTTAATATAATAATAATAATGATCTGGTGAATATTAACTGTCACCTCAGATGACTCAACTTATCTCTAACAAGTTGAGCCAAAAGACCACTATTTTGGGACTAAAGAAACATTTAGGTATAATCAGTCTCTCACATCAAAGTAATTCATCTCAGTTTAAAATGTTATATCAAATATGTTGATGAACTGGCAGTGTGTTTGGTTCATCTATGGCTCATCTAACCCCACCCTCCCCTACTTGAAAATGCTCCTATATTTACATGTACAGTGGGCATGTTTTTAAGGTAACAGAAATATGATTAAATGAGCTGTAAACTGGACGATATGACTGTACTGTGAAGAAACACGTCAATGCTTATGTTAATGTTGCAGGGCTCTCAAGTTTTGAAGATGGGCAAGTAACAAGAATAAAATTACTGAGCAGTATTCTGTCCATGTCATGAATGTCTTATATATGCTGTTACGATAGGCAAAGATAGATGCAATTACTGAGACAGTACACTACCATTTTCACATCCCATACACCAGGGGGAGTGCCGGTTTACACAGGCTGCTCATTGGCTGAGCGAAAAGAGGCAACAGGTGATAATGGCTCACCTGGGAGCACTCAGGAGGGCGGAGGGGAATCACGTAGCAAGCAGAGAGAGACGGCCTAGCGCTGACGCCGTAAACTCAACTGCGGGACTTATTTGCCTATTGGACATTTCGGTGCGTTTGTTTTCTTTTGTTTTCCTCCCCACTTGTGAACTCTCCACGCATAGCGGCTACGACGGGGCTAGTCGGCGCCGGGTCATTCATCTGGGCTGGCCAAGCCTTATACCAAGGTAAGCTGGCAACTTCCTCTGGCACATCCCAGACACCTAGCCTCGAACACCGCTGACTAACCAGTCAATGCAACGCATATAGATTAGGGGATTCTCCGGTAGACAGTGGGATCCAGATATAGCCTACCCCCTAGACTACGGTTGTATGTGGAGGAATAGCTGCTATCGGGAGGCTTTCCCTAATAAGTGGGCGCTCGTCCGAGATTGATCTCAAACTGTGAGTTAGATTGACGTGTAAACGGTGGTGGATTGGTGATGCATTGAGGCCACGGTCGTGGTGGAACAGTAGTAGTTAGTCGGTGTTGGTTCATTCAAAGGTAAGGGTGAGTAAATTGTCTTGTGTAGTGAAAACAACTGCGGGTGGCAACGCGATTGTTTGGAAACTGTGTTAGGCCGTGTAACTATAGTTAGGCTGTGAAATCAGCGGGGATAACCAACAGGTTTGTTTTTCCGAGACTGCGAGTTCGCGCAGGGAACAGCTGGTTGCGGTCATTGCTGTTTGGGCGACATAATAGTGATGGGAGGCCGATTGTACCACATGTAGAGTTGGCACGGCGTGGTTAACGTCGTGGTGAGTAAAGTGAAGTCAGGAGGGAGGCAAGTGTGGGGTCTGACGCTTGTGATTCACAACTTGTTCTCTCCTTGATTTGTAGTATAGCACAATGACGTTCAATCCAGCGGAGTTTTTTTCGAAAGACCTTGTTCGAAAGGATTGGTTAAAGTTATCCAAGGCAGAGCTCTGCAAGGTAGCGGAATTTCAGGATATTGACATGGACCACACTTTTAAAAAGCTTGAGATGATCGACTTTATTATTAAACAGCTTGGTCTCACTGGGTCGGAAACAGAAGATCTAAAAACGAAGATAGAGTTGAAAAAATTGGAAACGCAGGTAGAGCTAGCAAGAATTGAGCAGCAAGGTCAATCTGAGCGAGCTAAACTGGAGGTTGAGCGTGAAAAAATTAAAAGCACCGATAGTCAATATCAACGCACACATGAAGCCAGGTTTAGTGTGAGTTGTTGTCTGAAACTGATGCCGAAATTTAACACCGATGATGTAGAAGTTTTTTTTGATGCATTTGAGAAAATAGCATCAGAATTACAATGGCCAGTGGAAAAGTGGCCAATCTTGGTGCAAAGCGCGTTTATCGGTAAGGCCCAAGAGGCGTATGTGGCACTGGATCCAGCTCAGAGCACGGAGTATAGGGTGATCAAAGATGTGGTTCTCAGGGCTTATGAGGTGGTTCCTGAGGGGCATCGTCAGATGTTTAGATCCCTTAGGCGTAAACCCGGAGAAACATTTTTAGACCTAGCGAGACAACAGGAGGCTGTTTTCGAGAGGTGGTTGAAGGGCTCTGAGACTTTTACTTTTAAAGAGTTGAAGGAATTAATGTTGTTAGAACAGTTTAAGAATAGTATCCCAGGCCACATAGGGATGTACCTGAATGCTCAAGAGGTAGGTAATCTCCGTAAAGCTGCTATGCTAGCAGATTCTTATGAATTAACACAGAAGGAAGTGGTGCCGAGAGAAAGACCTGGAGTGGCGAGAAGATGGCCAGCAGAGCAGAGTAGCTCCACTGATGATCGAGATGGTTATAGACCCTCTAGCGATAGGTCGTATCGTAGAAATCTTAGGTCCTCTAGATCTCCTCCCTGGAAAGATTCTAGAGAGATGAGAGAAGTGATTTGCTACTACTGTAGAAAACCAGGGCACCTGAAATCGAGTTGTCCCGGGCGAAGGGAGAAATCTCAGTCAGGGTGGGAAACAAACAACCATCCAAAATCAGTGGGGCTTATCAACACCAAGACTCAAGTAGCTACTACCCCAGAAATATTCCATGGTTTTGTGTCTACTGGGGCCCTGTCTCTCAGTGAGGGTGAGCCAGAGGTCACTGTAACCATATTACGGGATACAGGTGCAGCCCAGTCTGTGCTGCTGGAGGGAGTGGTAGAGCTATCAACACAGAAGGCAACTAGTTCGGTGCTGTTAAAAGGCCTAGGTGGTGAATTTGGAGCAGTGCCCTTACACAAACTCTATCTCAAGAGTAACTTGGTGATTGGAGCGGTGGTGTTAGGAGTAGTACCCTCACTGCCAGTAGAGGGCATCCATTTGCTGTTGGGCAATGACCTTGCAGGTGATCAAGTCTGTGTCAACCCAGTAGTGGGCAGTTCACCATGTGAAGTCCCAGAAACACAGGCCTTGGAGGCAGAATATCCGGAGGTGTTCAGTGCGTGTGTGCTGACTCGCTCTCAGGCTCGAAATGGAGAAAGAGAAGTACCAGGTACCCAGGATGAGTTGGGTTTTCCTTTGGGCGACACAGTAGTGGGTAGAGTGCTGGGGGGGTCAGCTGATTTGGTTTGTAACCGAGAAACATTAATTCAAGAACAACAAAATGACCCTTCGCTGGCTACATTAATACAAAACGCTGCCTCTGAGGAGGAAATTGAAACATTGTCAGAGGGCTGTTATCTGAGAGATGGCATGTTAGTAAGAAAGTGGAGGCCACCCAAGCGTCCTGCCACTGAGGTGTGGTCGGTGCTGTGTCAGATTGTCTTACCGGTATGTTATCGCGAGGAAGTCCTAAAACTGGCTCATGAGAAGCCAATGGCCGGACACTTAGGTATTCGTAAAACCCAGGAGAGGGTTGCTAGACATTTTTACTGGCCCAAATTGAGTGCAGATGTGGTGGAGTTTTGCCGTACATGTCACGCATGTCAGGTGGTGGGGAAACCCAACCAAACCATCCCCACAGCGCCACTGAAACCACTTCCGGTCGTGGAAGAACCCTTTTCAAGAGTGTTGATTGATTGTGTCGGTCCCCTTAAGAAAACTAAGAAAGGAAATGAATATCTGCTTACCATCATGGATGTCACAACACGTTTTCCCGAGGCAGTACCCTTGCGTAATATTAAGGCGCGACCAGTTATTGAGGCATTGCTTGCATTTTTCTCGAGGTTTGGCTTGCCTCTTGAGGTGCAGTCGGACCGAGGTTCCAATTTTACTTCTGGGGTTTTTCAGGAGGTTATGTCTGAATTGGGTATTAGGCAAATTGTGTCTTCGGCATACCACCCAGAATCACAAGGAGCAATTGAGCGGTGTCATCAGACGCTTAAGACCATGATCAAGACTTTTTCTGTGCAGTGCGCTGGGGATTGGGACGTGGCGATGCCTTTCCTGTTGTTTGCACTGAGGGATGCAGTGAATGATTCAACTGGTTTTAGCCCTTTTGAGTTAGTCTATGGACATGAGGTGCGAGGGCCTTTGAAAATCATGAAAGAGAAGTTTTTGGAACCCAAGGAACAAGGCAGTCTGTTGCAGTATGTGGCTGTGTTCAAGGACAGACTGACCTCTGCCTGTGAGGTAGCCCGTAGTAATTTGCAAGAGTCCAAAGAAGTCATGAAGAAACAGTATGATAAGAAGGCAGTAGCGCGGAATTTTTCAGAGGGTGAGCAGGTGCTTGTGCTAATGCCCATGAGGGGGGATGGTTTTGGCACACGGTTCTGTGGACCATATCCGGTTGTAAAGCGAGTAGGGGATCACAACTATGTGGTGGGGACCCCTGATCGTCGTAAGTCCACCCAGCTATGCCATGTTAATCTGTTGAAAAAGTACTATCAACGTTCCAGTCAAAAGAGTGTGTGTAGCGTGTCAACCTGTGAGCAGGTGGGGTGTGGTTTGCCGTCAGAGGCAGAGCAACCTGCGGAGGTAGACTGTCGAGGACCAGTCAGTGCTCGGCTACAGAATTCTGCTGCCTTGGCAGATCTGGATGTGTTATTGAAACATTTACTTCCATTCCAACAAGAAGATGTAAAGGCACTGGTTCAGTCTCATCTATCCCTGTTTAGAGATAGGCCAGGGCTTACGTCTCTGATCATACATGATGTGGAGACCGGTGATGCTCCGGCCATTAAGCAACATCCCTATAGGATGCATCCAGCTAAACGTGCTCTTGTGAGAGAAGAGTTACAGTATATGATGGACATTGGGGCTGTTGAACCGGCCCAAAGTGAGTGGAGCTCACCGGTGGTGCTGATTCCCAAACCAGATGGGTCTGTTCGTTTCTGCATTGATTTTCGTAAGGTGAATGCAGTAACCAAAACGGATGCGTTTCCTATTCCCAGACTAGAAGATTGCATTGATCAGATTGGGAAAGCCAACTTTGTGTCAAAATTTGACCTGTTGAAAGGTTATTGGCAAGTCCCATTATCTGATCATGCCAAGGAGGTGTCTGCGTTCGTTACCCCTGAGGGATTATACAGGTGTTTAGTTCTCCCATTTGGCATGAAAAATGCTCCGGCCTCGTTTCAAAGGCTAATGAATCAGGTTACGTCCGGTTTGACCAACACCGTTACGTACATTGATGATGTGGTCGTGTACAGTAACTCATGGCCAGATCATATACAGCACATGGAACAGCTCTTTGATCGATTGGGGATAGCAGATCTAGTGGTGAATTTGCCTAAATGTGAGCTGGGGAAGGGTCAAGTGACATATCTAGGGCATCAGGTGGGCCAAGGGTCTGTTATGCCTAGGGCAGCCAAGATCCAGGCCATCCTCGATGTGCCGCCTCCAACCACCCGCAGGCAGTTGATGCGGATATTGGGTATGTGTGGGTTTTATAGGAGGTTTGTGGCCAACTTCGCTGCGGTTACAGAACCACTGACCAATTTGCTGCGTAAAGGTGTGAAGTTTTCTTGGTCCGACCAGTGTCAGATGGCATTCGAAAAGGTCAAAGCCATTCTGTCATGTGAGCCTGTGTTGGCTGCTCCAGATTTTGAGGTTCCATTCAGATTAGCGGTGGATGCATGTGATGTGGGAACAGGGGCAGTTCTGTTGCAGGCTGACTGCGCAGGAGTAGAAAAGCCAGTGGCTTATTATTCGAAGAAATTGAACCATCATCAGAGAGGTTATTCCACCGTGGAAAAAGAAGCGCTTGGGCTGGTGTTAGCCGTGCAGCACTTTGAAGTGTATCTGGCGGGAGGAGGTGGTGATATTATTGTCTATACCGATCACAACCCTCTCACTTTCTTAGCCAAGTTCAGTGGTTCCAACCAGCGAGTTTTCAGGTGGAGTTTGATACTTCAGCCCTATAGCCTAGTCATTAAACATTTACCGGGGAAAGACAACGTGATTGCGGATGCCTTGTCGCGAATTTAAACGCAACGGGGTAAGATGTTTGGTCGAATGTGACTTAGACTACGGCTGTGTGCCCGTGACTATGGGGGGCCATATTAAGACATTTGTCAAGGCAGTTTTAGAGAAGGTAGGATTTTAGAGAAAAATATAAAAAAAAAACAAAAAAAAATATTTAAAGTGGTGGAAAAGGAATTAAAAAAAAATATATATAAATAGAATTTTTTTTTTTTTGAAGGGGGGAGGGATGTTACGATAGGCAAAGATAGATGCAATTACTGAGACAGTACACTACCATTTTCACATCCCATACACCAGGGGGAGTGCCGGTTTACACAGGCTGCTCATTGGCTGAGCGAAAAGAGGCAACAGGTGATAATGGCTCACCTGGGAGCACTCAGGAGGGCGGAGGGGAATCACGTAGCAAGCAGAGAGAGACGGCCTAGCGCTGACGCCGTAAACTCAACTGCGGGACTTATTTGCCTATTGGACATTTCGGTGCGTTTGTTTTCTTTTGTTTTCCTCCCCACTTGTGAACTCTCCACGCATAGCGGCTACGACGGGGCTAGTCGGCGCCGGGTCATTCATCTGGGCTGGCCAAGCCTTATACCAAGGTAAGCTGGCAACTTCCTCTGGCACATCCCAGACACCTAGCCTCGAACACCGCTGACTAACCAGTCAATGCAACGCATATAGATTAGGGGATTCTCCGGTAGACAGTGGGATCCAGATATAGCCTACCCCCTAGACTACGGTTGTATGTGGAGGAATAGCTGCTATCGGGAGGCTTTCCCTAATAATGCCATAGTCATAGAATTGGAACATTGTAGTCAACCTTATGCATTTAATTGTATCTTGACCTCTTGCACACTCATCTCTGCAGTCACTGGTGGCAAGTAAAAGTATTTGACTGTGCTGGTTGGCCTGATGCCCCTTACTTATGTGCCTTTCACATCCCGCACACCTTGATGGGCACAGGAGTTCTCTTGGCGGCAGATAGAGCACCAGTAGGCTAATATGAGCTGGTGCTTCCTACAGTAAAAAGGCCATTTAGAGGTCCATTCACTATTAAAAGAGGTCTTGTAGGTGGCTGCTCCTGGGACTTTGCTCCCTTTTGTTCTAGCCATCTCTTTCTCTTCCACCTGCACTGTTTCTTCCTCTTCCACCATCTCCTCCTCTAATGTGTTTACTACCTTCTTTGGGCCTTTTTAGGGGGAAGGACAGGATGCTCATTTGTTTTTTTAGCTGACATCTTTGAAAGACAGATGCAATGTTTAATGCATCCATGGCCAGGATATTTATAACATGCTAGTATGCCTAATGAGCTCGCGAGTCACAACTTCACCAAGCCTGAAGAAGCCTCGGAAATCTGAATAGAATGTTCAAGCAAACACATTTACAAAAAATAATGCCCATATCATCATTAAATATTAAGGGCTGCCTAAAATTCATTCGAAATACAGATAAATATTGAATAGGCCTACTCGAATGTATTATAGCCTATTAACGAAGTTCGGAAAAGGCAGGTTGTAGCCTAAAACTGTGTTGGCTACATTAAAAACTGATGCTAATTATCTAGGAAATATTCTCTAACTGCAGTCAAGTTGTCAATGCTTGTGTCAAACCATTGTGAATTTGTTGTAACATTAAAACAGGAGACGACTTACTCTTTGTAGGAGACTGATGCTCGGAGCTCCTGTGGTTTCCTCAGGTGAACGAAACTTTTCGGAAGATCAGTCGCGCTCAATTTCCAGGATGCTTTATTTTCATTGGTTGCTCGATTAAATCTTACCCAGATACAAAATATACGTTTTTTTGATTGGTTGTTGTGTGATTCTGACTATGTTAAGCTACTTGGGTATATTGGGTTCCCCATGTGTTTAAGTAAACGAAAGTGTCAAGTTGAATGCATTTCTGCTCAGTGAGGCATCATGGATACCCGTTGAATCAGGACCTTCAGATCTCATGTTAAGTGTTTACAGATTATTCCCCCCCCCCCCTCTGATAAATGGTTAATTACAGTGCATGAAATGCCCTGTATTGTTATTCCTAGGCTTCTTCTTCTTCTTCTTCTTCTTCTTGTTACCTTTTTCTGCGATTAATTCAGCCCGAACCGCTTAACATAGAAACTTATGCTATGTATTTTTCACTTCTAAACTTTATACTTTTTAAGATATTAAATAAAAACGAAATTTTCCCATTGACTTACATTGGGCCATTATGACATCATAATAGGGTCTTTAAACTGGCTTGCATCTGTGCTTCACTGACACCTGCGCCAAATCCAAGGAACCTCTTCTCTGTCCCTCTCAATTTAACTTTAACTAGGAACATTAAGACACCTTCCATTCTCTACTTTTTTTTCTCTCCATCTTTCTCTCTATCCCTCTCAGTCTACTTTCTCTCACACTCAATCTCTCTTCTTCACTCCATTTTTATCTCCTTTTTTCAATATTTTCACTCTCTTTTTCTCTTTATCCAGAGACGCTATTGTTCACTCTTGTTTCCTTCTTCCACTCTTCTTTCCTTTCTTCTTCCACTCTTCTTTCCTTCTTTCACTTTTCTTTCCTTTCTTCACTCTCCTTTCTTCTTTTCTTCTTTCACTCTTCTTTCCTTTTTTCACACTTCTTTCTTTTCCTCTTTCCTTCTTCAACTATTCTTTCCTTCTTTCACTCTTCTTTCCTTTCTTCACTCTTCTTTCACTCTTCTTCCCTTTCTTCACTCTTCTTTCTTTTCTTCTTTCCTCTTTCCACTCTTCTTTCCATCTTCCACTCTTCTTTCCTTCTTTCACTCTTCTTTCCTTTCTTATTTCCTTCTTTCACTCTTCTTTCTTTTCTTCTTCCTTTCTTAACTTTTGCATTTCATGCACTGGTATTTCCTTCAGGAAATGCATTTTCTAGTTATGCTTGTTGGTTGTAAACAGCTGTAGGACAATAATGTTGTTGGCTGTGAACACCAAGATGAAGTGTAGTTTAAACTCATCCGGCATGTTCTTGTTACTATGCTCCATCCTCAGGGTTTGCCCAGGGACCCCATTAGTTCCTGTTATTGATTTATAAGAATTGCCAAAATGCCAATACTAGATATACATAGAAAAACAAGTGACACACTGAACTCTCTCTCTCTCTCACACACACCCAGCAGTCTCAGAAACAATTCATTCCAGAATCCTAGTCAGGGATTCTTCTACTTAACCCCAATTCTGAGATTTGAAAATGAAGTATAAGAATGATAAGCCTTTAGAGTAGAGCTCCTGTTATGACAGAGGCTATTACAGTGAGAGACATAAAGATTAAACCAACCTCACCCCGTGCAATTCTGTTTTGGGTACACAATGGAACAGTGTTTATGTGATGGATCAAATGTTCTCTTTCTGTGTACTTCTTGCGCTATCTCCATTTTTTTCATCTCTTCTTTCCTCTCTCTATGTACACTGTAAAACCCTGAACCCTTGCCCTGCCATATCCACAAATCATTCCCCCTTCCCTTCCCTCTGTTTTTCTTTCTCTTTTACAAGCCTCTTGACACGGGTAAACCTTCAAGCAGCCCTGTGTTCAGTCTGCAGTTTCCACTGACAGACTGGGGGTGGCGTCGCCCCTCTCACTTTCTCTCCCACTTTGCTTCCCTCTCTCTCTCTCTCTTTCTCTCCTGTACCTCTTGTCCTCGTGTGACCTCCCCCCTCCCCTCATGGGTTTAGCTGAGGATACATCCTGCTGTAATGGTGAGTGAAAGACCGAGGGGGGGGGGGGGGGGGGGGGTGGGAGGGCGCACTTATATAACACTGATTTAGCTTGTACGAGCTTTGCCCATTCATACGGCCTCATTGCAGTCTCTAGAGGGATTGCATGATTATCAGATCCTCACACTGAACTGTGTGTGGCATTAATCTGTTTGGTCATGTTGCAGGGATGTTGACAGTCAGAAGGAGTGTTGCTGGCACGTATTACACACAGTCCCACTTGTGTTTAGATTCTTAACATGAGTGTGTGTCAGTGTGTGTGTCTGTCTCTCTTTCTGCATGTGTGTGTAAGAGAGACAGAGAGAGAGTGAGGGAGGAGAGAGTGTATGTACACAGAAGAGAGATGTAACTGCTGTTCGCTTGAGCATGCAGGAAGCCATGATGTTCACACCGTGTGCCTTCTGTAGTTGAAACAACTCTGCTGTAAACATTCCAGTGAGGGGCTGGGCGGAGTTACACCAGGAGAAACTTGCTCCGATAGGTGGACAGGAAAGCTGCCTTTATGACTTCATCCTCTCCACAACAGAGAAACTGGAGGTGGGTGTGCTCAGCTTGCCAAACAGGGGGCAGCCTGCTTGCCTGTGAAATCCTGTAGCTATAGCAACTCCAGAGGCTCTGCAAAGCCTCTGGCTACTCGAAAAGGAAGAAAAATTGCATTGAGGTTGTGTTGTCAGGACAACATGAAGTGATTTACCTTTGACATTTTTCTTTTGGAATGTAGGCTATTTTAAGGTTACATATGTCCTCAGAGATAGTGAACCTGGATTCACAGGTCATTATTGTATGGTATAATTATTGTGTGGTATAATGTTAAAATGAAAACAGGATTCAAATGGTATCAGCAAGTACACATACAAATAAACAGTTGCATGATGCACATCATAGGAATCCTTATGCAACCCTCTTCATTTTGACGACAAATGCTTAGGTTATGGACTTTGATCGAAGATCGAAGCAAAAATAACACCCCTGTTATTTCTGTCCATGGGGGAAGGAAGGGACATTTTATAGATACAATAATATACAGTATGCACTTCTGCCCTTACAACTTGTGAGTCTTGAGCACATAGTTAGTATGTACTTTATGTCTGCAAATGCAAAAGGAAGGAAGAATTCTCATTTCATTTAACCTGGGAATCAACGGAAAAGACAGGCTCAGATACCATTATAGCTTCATATTTATTACATAAATATAATAGTAAAATAGACCAAGCAACAATACGACAAAAATATCTTCCTTTGAAAATCAGAAAGAAACCCCTAAATTGTTGCACGCCATGGCTGCACAGTAGGTTGTTTTAGTGTAACACTGACTGTAGTTTCAAAGTGAATTTTGCCCTGTGGTGTTTGGGTGAAATATCACAGTACATCCCAAAATATTTCTAGAGTATTTGTGTGTGTGTTTGAGAGAGACTGCACGTTTAGTCTCTCTATGACATCTATGCAATATTACTGATGCAAGAATAATAATATCCTTAGAGAGGTTCAGCATAAAGGTGAGAACACTGTTACAGGAGACCATCTCAGTCAAGGCTAAGATGGATAAGGAACAAAAAAACCAAGGTATTAGAAATGAAGCTCATTTCACACTTAACCATTGTTAGAAAGTCAGATGGATGACATTTTTCTGTGTTTTCTGTTGAAATATTGGCACAGCTTCTCACAGTCCATTCCTGAAGGAACAGATCCAGTAATGTCAGCCAATTCTAACTCTCAACTGAGTGGAATTGCAATGAAAAACAATGACAGCCTCATAAACAGTAATGTTTCTGATGAACTGAATGCCACTGTTTCATCTGAACTTATGAGATGCTGCTGTTGTGATAGAGTCTTGATGGCATAGGCATCTCACCACTGCCAGATTCTGGCCAAACTGGAAGAGCACATTAAAAGTGAATTCTGTATGCAACCTAAGTTTAAATCAGGACTTGAGATCAAGAACAATCAAGTGTTGCGATCCAACCTTTCTCCTGTCTGTTGCCGTTTTTTCTAGTTTCCTCTAAAAAGGTGAGATATCTCTAGGTAGCACTTACATTTTGGTACCTGACTGAGAGAAAACAAAATGACAGGAGTGATATAAGGATTTGAGAAGGGCAGACAGAGGTGACTTGCAAAGTGCCAGCGTTCACTGTCAGATGTATAAAGAAAATATGATTATGTTTGCTGTCATGAATGTGGCTGGAAAATGTGCAACACAAAGGGAAAGATGCAAGAACACAGAACCAAAGAAGAATGAGTAAACAAGTGTTGTCTAGACAATAATCATTTATTAAAATGAAAACAAAAAAAAAGTCATTATACCTGAGTCATCCTTCGGATTAAATCCCCTAAACTTTTCTCGCCTCTTCCCGATGGGTTAAAATACACGGCTGCATCTCTACTCGAGCTCCATCATAGCTTTTGTATGCAGCTACACACAATCAGCTTGAATGGAAACATCTGACGTTATCATTCACTCACTCACAGCAGCTAGACCCAAGCCAGGTCCGGCCCGATCGGGTTGCGAGTCTATCTGGGCAGGACACAGCAGAGGCAGCTCTAACTTCCATGTCTCGTTCATACCTTTGGCTGAGGAAAAAGTGCTCTGCATAGTTTCTCCATGTACACAGTCTGGGGGTATTTGCCACTGTGTAGCTGGTGCTGCTCTCTAGTTATACTAATAAGGAGGCATTTCATCAATTTTGTCACTTTTTTAAGTCACTTTTGACATTTTTAATAATCACTGTGACTATGACTTCTGGGAGCTGGAGCATGACACACTTAGTATGGGTACAAACAAGCATACACACTGACACGGCTGGACTGGGACAACAAAAATCAGTCCAGGCATTTTGGCTCAAACCCACCACAGATGTTCTAAGCACACACTTTTGTACTTCCCTTAAATATGCCACTGGCTACCCAATGTACCCAACCACTCTTTCCAGCTTTGAACTAATTAAGTGGACAGGTGCAAGAGGAAATATTTGTAATAGTCTCATGAGGCAATCTTAGGAAGACCTTAGGCGAGCTCATTGAGTTCTACATATCAGGTCCAAAATGATTGGCTTTTTTAAAAGCGTCTTAATCAAATAACTGCATTACAATACTTGAGTGGTAATGGACAAGTTGTTGTTGAAGGTATCACTTTTAAATATCCTCCAGTGTCACTCCATGAAAAAGAATTATTTAAAAAACAAAAAAAAACAAATCAAAGCTTAGAATGGGACGAAAGCTAAGCACTGGGCAATGTTGTTTGTTTGGGATCTTGAACTCTTGAGGTTAAATAATGTTTAATGACTGTCATGGCCATGACAGAATTTTCCCCAGACACAGGCCAGTGTCAATCAGGAAACAACCAATGGGGCGCTGTATCTACTAAAATGGGCAAGTCACAAATGAAATGCATTGAAAAAATTAAACTAGTCTGATTCTGTCGGCCGGAAAGGCTCACCTGCCCACGGGGTAAGTGCCCGGCTTGCCAGTTGCCAGTCCATTCCTGCACACTGAATAAAGAACACGACATAAACCAATGCATGTCTACATGTGGGCATGCACCTCAGTGGCCAACTGTCAAATAACTGCTATTTACACCTCATCCTGTCCAACATGATTCCATCACCCAGCTCTAAAGGACAAACCTGAGCAGTGCAATAAGCCAGGGAATACTTCTTATTTATATCTCATCCACTTTTCATTTCTCACACATTTCTGAACAGATTCAGTATAATCTCTAAGATTGGCAACCATAAACATTCCGATCATTCCCTCAGTGTGATCCTTCCTCAACCACTGGAGGCCTTTCCAAAGTGTATTTTGCAATAATTGCCAGTTGGCATAATCCCTCACAGATATGGCTGGAATTGCATAGATATTTTCCAGTGAAGAAAATCTAAACCTTTGGCACCAGACTGCAGGATAAAAAGGAAAGCCAAACACAAGAGGCAATTAATCATGTATTTTAGTCATCAGTAAAAGGATTTGTAAATGAAAAAATCTCAAGACAATCTCATTCTACTTTTGGACAGTTGTTGTACAACTCTGAGTAACTCTGCATATTTGCTGTTCTGCTATTATGTGCTAGTTGGTTGAGTGTAACCCAAAAAATACAGTTCCACTTCAGTCTGGATTTGCAAGCTCCTGCGGCTACTAATGTTCCTTATCCATGTCCAGGTTTCAGGAATGAGTCAGGAACTGGGAAAGGCCATTATTAAGACATCTCCCAAAATGTCTAATAATAGTCTAATGTTGAGACTAATAAACTGTAAATTGATCTGCCAAAACAACTGTGAATGTTAACAGTAAATTCTTTCATCCTGTGATGCCGTTTCATCTAGTGCTGTACATCTTTTGAATGTTATAAATGTCACCATGGAGGGCATAAGCCAATAGAGGACTATTCTGGGCAACAACAAGGAAGCTTCAGTTCAGATTCTTTGCTCTTCTACACATTGGCCCTGATGGGTGCAACATCCAAGGGGGCATGTTCAATATCATGTTAAGTGGCATCATATCCAAACAATAATCTCAGGAAAGTTTACAAATGCACAAAACACACTGTACAGAAAACAGAAAAACTGTACAAAAAACATGTATGTTTAGAACTTAGCATGAAGCAGACTTAAAATGTAGATGCTGTCAAGTGTGCAAGCTTTATATTGTAATATGATTAATACAGTAAATACACTTTTTTTGTGTAGGTGTCCATAAATATCCAACATCAAGATGCATTGTATATAAAATAAAAATGGATATCCAGGATATTAAATCTTCATTCTGTGGATTACCATAAAAAAAATTACTGCACCCTTTTTATCAGATGTTTGACCACTATCAAACTATGGTTTTCATTGTGATTTTTTATTTTATGAAAATCAAATTCAAAGATTCCATTGTGATGTTTTTTTTTTTTTAAATGAAAATAACATTTATTTGAGGTTTTCCTTGACAGGGTGTAAAATAATTGAGGTTCACATAAAAGTTGTAATTCCTACATGGTTCTTTTGTAAAACAAATACTTGCACTGTTTTGCTTGGGTAGACAACGTAGTATTGCAGATACAAAGTCATTCCCATATTCACAATGTGACTGTTTGATATTATGCACAGCTTCGTTTTGACTGCAAAAAGAAAGAAGAAAACTATTTGAGGCTCTGGTTCAAGAAAGCCGACCCTCAAGGGTAGAAACTGAGTTTATAGTGCTGGATTTTTCTCATAGAAGCACTTCCTATGACTGCTTTCAATGAATTAAACATGGCCATTCCCACATATCTCTCTGAGCCTGTCACAAACTGAGGCTTTGAAAGAGAGCTTTTCTGTGATTGACAAACCTCTTCAGAATAACATATATTCCTTTTAGCAGGTTGCCTTGATCATGCATACGTTTTATCAACCTATAGATGTGAGGTATGATGTGAGTCGATCGCCTTGAAGCTTTATAGTTTCCATTCCCTAGGAAAGTGAATGCAGACATAGTGCATATACCTTCACTGTGCGATCATTCTGAATACAGATGTGTTGTAAATGAGTTACATTCACTTTAGAGGCTAGTATGTGTAAACGGGACACTGGCAGATACACCCAAACACAGCACAGCACCACACCAGGACACTACCAGACGACGGGGACAAGTGTGTTAGAGTGTTAACATTTCGGAAAATAGAGTAGTTTTCTGGTTTCATTAAAAAAAAAAAAAACGAGAGATGGTCAGCGCATTCTCTCAACGTATAATCTAGCTATCAGACTGAGGTATGAGTAGGTTTCTGAATGATCGTTTGTTCCTTTTTCTGTCTTTTTCATCTTCAAAACAAACTCAAACATGCTTACACTGACAATGACAGGCTCATGATATATTGGACGGACAAACTCATGGAAAGATAACCAGTACACAACAAAGCAAATAGGAGGCCACGTCTACTGCTGGCCTGGTAAGCAAGGCAATGGTCACAGTTGCCACGGAGCACTTTATCACAGCCAAGGATACATTAAATTGAAATATAAAACAATGACAAACGACAAAGTGTACAAAACTGATGTCCTCGCCGCATGAACTTAGTTCCAACATTTTATGCGCTCACATTAAATATTCAATTTTCTCTGCTCTAGAAGTCTCTCGCCTCAAAGGCGCAAGTGCTTTACCATCGGGCAACACTGGGGGGCATTTTCACAGACCTCCATCTGTCCATTATGCAATGCCACATGGGGTAGAGCTTTCCCCACTCTGATGTCTCCTCTACATTCCTCACTTGTGTGGACGTGGTGGTCAATGTGTTGTTGTTCATGGGACTAAAAAAAAGAAAAGCCCCACTCCTATAGTATGAACTTTATTTGGCTAAAGATTCTACCATGAGCAGGACTGCATGTGAGCTGCACAGGTGGATTGTGGGTGATTGTTTTCAGCACTTGATTGTTTGTCAGTATATTTTGGGTGACACTGAAATCACAGGGGGGAATATGAGCAGGGGAAGGAAAGGGCAGGCAGATTCAGCGGGTACATTCGATCGCAGTGATTGATGATGCCTGGAGAGCATTAACTGGTGATTAATGAATCAACCCCAGATGGTCTGGCGCAGATCTGGGCAGCTGGACTGTCAGAACTGGGAAAAGACATTTAGAGTGTTCTGTCCACTAGTCCCTTCAGGATGATGGTGCTGCAGGTATCGGCTAAAAGTTGTGTGAATTTGTTCATTGTGTCCTGAAATGTTTTCCCAGAGAACAAAATGGCTGTTTCCTGTCATTCTGAGTGTGGTCAGAGGAATGCACTGAGCTTGGCATTGCTGGTGTTGGACCTGGTTGGGTGTCTTGTGGCAGCGGCGGGTGTCGCTCTGCTCAGCTGTGCTGGTGCGATTGATCTTGCCTGAGGTGCTAGCGCCGGTGCTGCTGCAGTTGACCATGCTGGTGGAGACTGGTGTTGTGTTTGAGTACGCCTGAGTCGTGGTGCTTCTGACCTGTAGACTCGTTTCGTAAGTGAGAATGGGTCAGTTTTGGTCGATTTGGGTGAGGTGGGAGCTAGTGGTTGCAGAAGGGCTCGACCCCCCATCGAGTGCACGTGCTCAGTGCAGTCGGAGTCGCACAGGCCCAGCATATCCTGAGGTTCAAGCCCAGAGGTGAAAGGACTTCATCCGCTTTCGCTTTCGCTTCATTTCACTTTGCTTCCTTTTCTTGTCTTTAAAGGCTGTTTTTTCTTCTTCTCAAAAAAGCATGAATCCCCTGCGGGAGAATTGGCAACTACAGTGTGTTAAATGCTTGTCATCTTTTTTGTTGTGTGTGTAGTTAAATCGTAAATAGTAAATACAGGCAGGTCATTTGGAACTTGAAAAGGATTGTGAGAGGGAATGTTGCTTGTATGTGTGTTTGTGTGTCTGTGTGGTGTGTGTGTGTGTGTGTGTGTGTGTGTGTGTGTGTAACAATGGCAGCCATGCAGACACTAAAGCTGAGGTAGAATGTGTTGGCTGAGGGCCCACAGTGAGGTAGGTCAACACCATCCTACTATCTCTGGGAACCCAAAGGAGTGAGGATTCTATGTGTGTTTGTGTGTGTATGTTTGTCTGCCTGTTTATGGGTGTTGTGTGTCTGTGACTCTGTGCATGTGTGTTAGTAAGTGTGTGTGGGTGTGTGTGCATGAATATGTTGGTGTGTGTGTGTGTGTGTGTGTGTGTGTGTGAAAGCGATATCACAAGCTGTGCACCTTCAGGTATGCAACTCTGCCACTCTTTTCTCTCTGAGCACACACACACATTTCACTCTTTCCACTGTCACCCAGACGATTCCCTAACTCTTAACACAACTCAACTAATTTTTCAAAACACAACAAAAACACAACAACACATTTTCACCAATCCAATTCAAACTCTATGCGGGGTTGAAACTTGTCTATTCAACTCAATATTTCCTATTCAATTTTCAATTGTAGTCATTGATGTAGCATCAGTGCATCCTCTCCTTGTAACTCCTTAGCTGGTGCACTGAGGTGTCGCTCAGTGTCTCTGCACTGATGCACTGATGCCCACAGGCACAACAAGGGCATTAGGCTGCGCAGGCTCAGAGGCGCCACAGTGCTAACTGAGGTGTTTGGGTTGTGTAATGCATCGCAAAACAGATCCGCCTCTCGAATGGAGAGGCCTGACTAGGAGATGAGCCCACAGACACAGCGACTTCGCTGGTGTGTGTCAGTGACTGACATACAGAGAACATGTCTGCAGGTATAATGGTGTGGATACAAGGTAGATAAGAGTGTGTTTGTATTTATACAGCTAGTGAGGTATGAGTGTAGGTGTTGTTTGCACATTGACATGGGCATGTGTAGTACACATGGGGATAAAGGACAACAGGTAGACTGTGTGTGTGTGTATGTGTTCATCAAAGTTTGTATGTGTGTGTATGTCTAAGCGTGTGTGTCTAAGTGTGTGTGTGTGTGTGTGTGTACAGATGTAAGCACACAAGTGTACTTGTGTTCAGGTACACTGATGAGGTAATATGGGAGTGATGAGCTGTCTGCAGTCATGTTGATATGTCTGTAAGGGCGAGCGGAACACTCACGTATACAGATGACCAAGGTCCATTAAAAGACTGCAAAAAAGAGGTTGAAATGTCGACTAGATCAGATCCTAGACTTAGAAAAAAAAGGTGGGCTCAAATGAGACCCATGCTGCTGTGTGTGTTGTACAATCCTGTGGAAACAATTTGCATCCCGTACACGTAGGCTTGAATTTGAGAAAGTAGATTTCACAGATTGACCCATTGTGCTGAGGTGTATGTTTGTTGTTTTTGCACCTTAAAATCTAAGCAGTTTTAAAATCACAGAAGAGTAATGCTTGGAGGTAAGTAGGTAAATTGGGAGGTAGGTTCACGGATGCTAGCTTCTCTGGTCAAAGGAAAGCTGGGCTTTCCCAGCAAAGGGGCACAGACTACAAGAGAGAGATAGAGAGATAGAGAGAGAGAGAGCGGCGTCTTGAAGGTTGCACTTCAGAGCTGTCCAAGTTACAGCAAGAACAGGGTGGCATCAACACTTTGTCTGGCGTCAGCAGTCTCGTTTGGATAAACGGAAAGAGCGAACGGAGACCGTAAAAAAATACCCCCATCTCATCACTGTTCCTCCGTAGAACTTTGACCTCACCCCTCCCACCCCATCCCCGTACCCCATCCTTCCCTCCTCGTTATTTTCTTCTTCTTCCCCCTTCTCTGGATCAAACTTCCTGGTCCTCGAAGACCTCCAGGAAGAGCGGGGGGAAGAGTTCGTTGGGGCACTCCACCTTCATGTGGAGGAAGCGGCTGGCGTGGCAGGCCCCGATCATGCGCAGGTCCGTCACCTTCATCAGCAGCTTGGGCCAGTAGTGGGCCATGTTGTGCTTGCGGTGGTTGATGTAGTGTTCAAACGCCAGCAGGTACTTCTCCTGGCACGCCTCGATCTTCTCCACACTCGTCACCCCTGAGCGGTCTAAAGAGGAAGGGGGAAGAGGGGTTGAAGAGCGTGGAATAACCCAGGAGAAGAGGAGGAAAGTGAGTGAGGGGGAACATGGAAAGAAAAAAGTGAAAGAGAGTGAGGTGAAAAAAGAGGGTGAAGAGAGTGTGTGTGTGTGTGTGTGTGTGGAGGGGTGTAGAGGAGAGGAAGAATGAAAAAAAAAAAAACGTCCTGATGTTTTAAAGGAGCCCAAAGCAACATTAGGGCATCAAAATGGAAATATTCTGGATAAGACAATCTTTATGATATTGACATTTACTTCACCATATTAGCACATTTGCATCATTATTTGATACTTTGGGCGTTAAAAAGAGCGCTTAAACTAGCCGCAAGAGTGTAGCCCTTTATATATTGGTGCCACCAAAAAATCGGAAGATTTGAAAAAATGGCCTCTCCCCACCGGCGGCGCTGGCAGCGCAATTTTCTATCAGTTCTCACCACACAACGACGTCTCATCTTTGCTCCTTGAGTGTCGATATGTAATGGTATGGTGTTATTGAAACTTACTACGTGTAAAAAAAGACTAGAAATTGAACGTTTATTATTCGAGTCTCAAGCCTCTAATGTTGCCTCGGGCGCCTTTAAGGTATGAGCAGTGTATTAGCACACAAAAGGTGAAAGAGATGAGTGAGAGGTATGGGGAGACTCGTACGAAGTATATTTACATTGGGGGACTCGTACGTAATGTATTTACATTGTAAATTAATGGTAGTTAAGAGTGATTAATACATGAAGAAAGTCTAAAATTTACTGGGGCACAAACTGGAAATAACAGAACCTAACACAAGCTTATAAACATGCTACGACTGGTTAATGAAACAGTCCTGTAAATTTGTCAGACAGGCTTGTAAATATTCCAGACAGGTTAATAGGTGCATTTCAGCGAGGGATGCCAAAGCTTCCACTGTGCTCCAAAGGAAACTCGCAGACTACACAGCAGCCAACTCTGGAACAGATCTGTCTGTGATCTGGTGTGCATCTAACTGAGACCGGTGCCAAATCAGGGCCAGACCTGGGCCAAATCAGGGCCAGACTTGAGCCAGAGCAGGAACAGACCTGAGCCAGAGCAGGCAGCCAATCTACATACTGGTCACAGAGGTGATGTTAAAACATTCTGGATTGGTAAAATGCAGAAGCTAGTTTAAAAAACTTGGCTAGACCTTTCTAGAGACCCCCCCCCCCCCCCATTACTCTGGACTGGGCCCGGTCTCGCTCCACAGCCATGCCATTTCTGGGCCAGACGTGGGCCTCTACGGATCCCCTGTCCATTTACCTGAGCTCATGAGCAGCACGGCCTGCAGCAGGGCCACCTCGGAGTCGTCCAGGCTGAACTGTGCCAGGCTCTTGCCGAGGTCGAAGATGGCGTCCGACACCACGCCTAGCCCGCCGTTCTTCAGCTGCTCGCGCTTGACGGCCATCTCCCCGCTCAGCGTCAGCGTCTCGCTCTCTGGGTCGTAGCGCACTGCCGCCCGCAGGGACATGATCTCCATACAGCAGCCTTTCAGCAGGATGATTTGGTCCTCGCATGGGAGCTGGTGGAGACCAAAGAGAGAGAGAGAGAGAGAGAGAGAGAGAGAGAGAGAGAGAGAGAGAGAGTTACAGATACACACCCACACCAGTGCATATGCTGCATTTTAAATAAAGCGCAAACCGTCGGTTATAAACGGAGTGAGAAGGATCAAACATGGCCAAGCAGACTAGCCTTTAAAACTTTTTTCAGAGGCCAAACGCAACTGATGAGGGTGAACCGTCTGATGAGGATGAACCTGTAATACCTGAAGCCATAGATGTTCGGACAGCTCAACCAGAGTAAAGGCAGAAGTGTCTGCGTTTAGGTCGGAATCGAGAGACAAATTCTCTTGGCTAAGGTGCGAGGTAATTGATGGTAAGGATAGAATGTTCTGTTTGCACTGCGATAAACATGTTGCATTCAATACAACCAGATTATGACATACCCCCATGCCAAAGCCTGCCATCAGTTTTATTCAGTAGGCTTATTTAGAATATTTGACCGGCTTATTCATTAAAATGTCCAGAAAATGAAAAACAAAAATTCTAGCGGAACCTCTGACCCACACATTCATTCACACACAAAAACACTCACACAAACGCACATTCACATATACGCAAACACACACACACACAGCACTGTTTCAACTAGGATGATTTGGACCTTACTAAGGGAGTTACAGATACACACACATAATCTCTCTCACAGACACACACACATACAGCAGATGTTCAGGGAGATCTGATTCTGGTAAGGCAGCTGGCAGAGGGAGGAACAAGGAGTAACATACACACACTCACACTCACACTCACACACTCAAACTCACACTTACACAAACACGCGTACACAAACACACATCGATATAGTATAAACAAATGGCACTGTGAAGTCCTGGTCAAGGTGTATCAGAGAGACCGAAAGCATTTTCACACACACAGATAAACGCAAGGAAAAATGAAGAGGTGAGGAGAAAGAGAAGAGGCAAAGGGTAGATATGACATGATAAAGTAGAACTCACAGGTTCACACACACACACACACACACTCTTTCTGATAGTCTAATTATAATGTGGTACTGGAGCCATGCGTAGTAGTCTGAATCTGAACCACAAAGCACTCAGTTGTAAGCCAATAGGATCGTGGAGTTAATTCTGCCATGTGAGATTAACATACTTGTACCCTGTGTGTGTCCACACATACACACGCATGAAAACACACACCGTACACACAGACACATGGCACTCCATGATTCATAAGCTAACAGGAAGAATCAGAGTGACATTCACTCCTTCAGCATGACCCCCCCCCCCCCCCCCCCCCCCGCACACACACCCATTCACAGCCATGCGTGTGCTAATTGCAGTGACCTTGTTATCGAATGTGTTTACAAAGAGTGGAGAAACTGTGAGCAAGGGGAAACAAACACACACACACACACACACATACGCATGCGCACAGAAACACAGAAACACACACACACACACACACACACACATGGACTTTTATGGTCAATCAGTGAGTGGTTCTAATAGAAGAGCTGAGCAACAAATCAATCAGTCAGATCAATTGGTATGTGGCATTTCGATCATTCCCCAACTCAAAACAACTGTCCAATAATTCCTAATTAGTCCAAAATATTGTGTGCCTTTAAATGATGGTCTGTACATGAAATACTTAAATAACGATAAAAATACAATACAAAATTAACTGGCCCTCTTAGGTTAAAAATACATCTATAAATATATGTATATAAGACATTTATAAATAAATATAATAATTTATAATGATACAACTATGAATGAATGAATGAATGAATAAATAAATAGCATCAAATCACATAATAGGCCACATTGAGCTTTCTCCTAATATTGAAACTACCTGACGTGGTGTTTTGGTTAAAAATCAGTCCCCTCTTGCTGAATGTCTGAAAACAACAAATCATTTTCAATTCCAAGTCAGCTGTACTGAGCACCCAAACGCACACACACACACCCTTACTTCTCC
>NC_137916.1:22530951-22660951 GCF_963457725.1 Sprattus sprattus
TGCTACAAGGTTAGGCAGGAACACTACATTACACAAGAGCTAGAACTAGTGTGAGCAACACACCAAAGACACAGACTTAGGGCCAATAGTTTTCCGCGTCAAAAAAAAGCAAATTCCGTGTCACGTTTTTGGTAATTCCGTGTCAAAAAAAAAACTGCCGTAAAATGCCTTTTGGCACGTTAACTGTATGAAAAACCATAGACATCCTATTACGTCATCGAAGCCTTACCTTATTGTTCATAGTAAAGCCTTTTGTCTGATATTTTTTGTTTTTAAAATGAGCTTTATAAACAAATTAGTCATTGCATTTGAATACCTGACATAACCCATCACATTTAGACAAATAAAGACATGTTTCCAACAGACAGGCATTCAAAATAATCTGAACAGAATATACGTAAATGCTATAGGCTTATTACTAGTGGCAGCAGCAGAAGCCACCAAACGTGAACGACAACATCTGCATGGGTGGGCACTGTGTTTAGAATACAATATGTAAGGGATAATGTATAGAACACTGGTCATTATCTGGAAAATAAGCCCCGACAGGGCAAACAGCACCCCCGACGCGAATGCACATTTTACCTCTGCAGTGCCTCAACAAGTGATAACGTACCACATTTACACAGGATGGTAAAATGCTTCTAGACCTACAATAATGATAATGATTGATATTGTTCATGTGTCTTCTGTAGATGTTTATTACTTCTTTGAGTTTTTGTATGCACTTCAGTTTGTATTTATTTAGAGATTTCTTTTAGAGCTGGCTCTATATTAAAAATGTCATGGCTAATAAAAATGTTCCATATTCCCTCGATGCTTGGCCATCTTATGATATTACAGCAAGACTCAAAACAATGTCCCCGACCCCTCTATTTGCCAATGGCTGTGGTTAACAATGCTGATACGCTGAGTTTACATGGCAACAGTGTGATGCTCCGAGATAAACTTTATCACAGGTGGAAGACCCTACGCGCATGACAAAAACATGTTACCGTGTTCTGGCAAACCTTCTGCAAAAATATTAAAATGAATGGAACAGGAAGGGGCGCAGATGAAGGAGAGATAAAAATGGGAAAACAATCAAATCCTTCATTTGTGTCTCCGAGGGTCTAGTTTCACTAAGCCCCATGTGTATTCAGTTATGTTCACTTTGCTAATTACAGCTGCACTCCACAGTTAATTACCCAGGTGGGATGTTGAGATGCTCACAGATAAGGAGGAGGTACTGTATCTCATGATCATCATCAAGCTTTCTTTATATTTTGTACTTAAAGAAGCCAAAAAAAGTTTGAAGAAAAAAATGATAATGTTTTTTCAAGGAAGGAGCATTCAATTCCTAAATTTCCTTCACTATCAATAACATGTGTTTGTGTGTGTGTAAGCTACGACTCAGAAATCCTAGGAAAATCAGACAGCAAGGCACGAGGCTCTAAGCAGTACACAGAACATGTGCTTAATCTCTCTCTCTCTCTCTCTCTCTCTCTCTCTCTCTCTCTCTCTCTCTCTATCTAGTGATGTGGGCATATATTACCACCATCTGACCCTTCAGCGTTGCACTTTCCAACGCTAGCTCACAGTCCATAATAAGCAAGGGTGAACCAAGTTATAATCTCACTATTATATTATAAACACACACACACACACACACACACACACACACACACACACACACACACACACACACACACACACACACACACACACACACACACAGGGCAATGCCTAATGTGACATATTGATTTGTCCTGAGCTGTTTTCCCTTTCTGTTTTGCCCCATCATGAGATCCCCATCACCACCCTCACCCACCCACTAATCCTGCCCACTCTCCGCAACCATAATCCCACATAAAGCCTGGCTTCATGATTATGTGATTATGGAGCTCTAGGATCAATACAAAGAATACAGTGTGTCAAGGAAACGAATTAAGAGATGTGATTCGCTTTGGAACGAAAGGAAATCAAAATATGTAAATAGAACTGTTAAACCATAACTTGAGTGCGTTTTAGAGTAATACTCTTTAATGTAGTTAATGGAACCAACCAATACAGGCTGGTGGGTTTCACTTTAATCCTGTCAAAGTTGTAACCAAGGGCATCAATTATAAAATGCCCCCCGAAAGAAGACACACACACACAAACATCTGAATGGCTCATATGTAGAACACAACCAGAGAAGTTCCACAGGGCTCTACATTCAGACCTTACTTAAAACAGTTTCTTCCTCACAGCACCTTAACAATCCACACACACACACCAACGACAACAACAACAGACCACACACTCACCCTTTCTCATCTCCCTCTGAAAGGTTTGAGTCCTGCTCTTTGGGCATGGGTTCCGTTCACCTCAATTCCATCCAGTGACCAATCATGTGAGACTAAGGTGGTCCCCACCCTTCTCTTCTTGTCCTGCATCCACCACTAAGTCAGTCAACAGCCATTAGAGGATTCCTGTTGGCACATCTGTAGAAGAGGTCCCCAACTTCACCGTGCAGTCAATCGGCAATGGGTTGGGATACCTGCTTGTGGAGCCTGAGAGAGAGCAAAAGACCAAAGCAGTTTGTCATGACCTACCCTTTTAAGGTACTGAAAAATCAGCCAAATATGAGTAGCCTATCAGACAAAGGTGTACAGTGACCCTGTCCAACAAAGAATTGTGATTATGGTTATGATGTGTTTACTTGGTTCCTTATTTGTTTTTATTCAACCATTTTCTGTATTTTTTCAGACTTCCCGCCTTTGGTAGTATTGAATTCCAAGGGCGACTTTGTTAGCACAAGAGATCATTCACATTGATTGAATTCTACAAGAAACATTGGAATTTGAAAGTATTCATAGACAAAAACTTGGGATATTGTGTTTTTGTGTTTTCTGTTTCACTTTCATTTACAGAGGCTGACAGAGATCGGTGACCCGAAGCTTGTCATTTTGAACACTAGGTGGCACAAATGAGTGGAAGTTACCTAAATCAACCTCACCCTTGACCTGATCTCTGCTGTTGAACAGCTGGATGACAGTACTATTGTTTTAGTTCTCCAGTGGCAATCCATCTAGTGCCCTTTTGAGTCATACATTGTGCACAAACTACACTTATTCTTAAAGAAGAATGGGTTACATGAGCTTTGGATAAAAGCTTTGGATAAATGACTCCTGTATTTCATTGACAACTCTATGCATTTTATTTACTATTTGGGATCAGAGACATGACGTGTCTTTGTCACCACATGCCAGTTTTGTTTTGTTCAGGTGTAATCTCAACTCATCTTGTGTGTAGAGTACAAACCTTGAATTAATCTCTATGCTAATGCTGGCTTAACCACACACAGCCGTGTTGGTGTGATTGTTGTCCATCACTGGTACGATTTTTGATGGGATTACTTCCCCCCCACAGAATATTCTGTTCTCCAATCTAAACATTGGGTTCTTAACAATGTTTTGCTACATGGCAGGATACGCTCAAAACAACATACCAGAATGTTTAAGAAAATGACTGTGGATTAGTTCACATACAGGCATATGTGGAATTACATAAATTGATTTGAATTTGTGAGAGAAGGAAAAAAATTCAGGTCAGTGTTGCTATGTGCAAACATCTCTGTAGTCTCTCATGCACACAAAGCTACAAACAAACACACACACACACACACACACACACACACACGATTACAAAAATGGATCCGGACATTTGAGAGAAGGAAAAGATATACATCCAGAAAACAAGTTGAAAACATTTCTCTCACACTCTCTCTCACTCACACACACACACACACACACACACACACACACACACTCACACTGTTCTCCCTCGGACAACCTTTGGCAGCACTGTTCTCAATAGCTGCCAAGAATGTGACTGGGTTTAAAAAACAAAACTAGCCTCCCCCCGCCCCCACCCCACCTCCTTTCCCCTTTCCTTCTCTCCTTCCTCTGATGCTGTTCAAGGTGCTCTTCCAGACTACACCACCCTCGTGCACTCACACGCGCTTCGCTCCCACGTCGCTAGGGAAACATAACTCGAGCTGTAGCAGAAAAATATGCAGGCAACGGCGTCGCTTGTGTGCCTGAAGCGCTCCCAGTAAGAACATCCACAAGGACACCATGTTCTTGACTCTTTTTTTTCCTGCGTGTGACCCGCGTCTGCACTTCCTCGCCTAATTACCGGAGGGTCCCAGCGCTGAACCATGCAGGAGGTTCCGTAAGGATCGGGTCTTAACTCGAAGGCCCTGTCTCCAACGGAACTGAGCGCACGACAAACCCTCAAATGCTCCTTCCTTCAGGACATAAAACGTCCAATCTCTCTCTTTCTTTTCACAGGAAAAAAAACAACTGAATAAACCTGGAATCAGCAGGGGATACGGAGGGCGGGCTGCAGGAACCCCTCATCATAACTCATCAACACTCTATAAAAAAGGAGCGGCCGCACTTTCATGTCCCTCCTTTTTTTTCCTCCAGCACTTACCAGAGGCGGATTCTCATATGCCATATGGTACAGAGAGATCTAAGAGCAGCAGCAGGATATAGGCTAGGCCTCGCATATAGCATAATGTGGTCAGAACAGAATACAAAGCCGGCAAGACCTATCTTTATATAGTGTCTCTATGAGTGTGTGTGTTCATGAGCTGCATCTTTGAAAAGCAAATAAGAGAGAAAGAGAAAGGAAGAGAAAGAGAGAGAAATACAGAGTGAGATACAGTGACATAGATTGAAAAACAGACAGAGAATAGAGGGAAACCAAATGTGAAAAGTCCGCACCAACCATTTGCGGCAGACGTTAAGCAGCCATGGACTCTTGTACAGTACTTACCTCTACTTATATAAAAGTTAATTTCCTGGATTATGAAAATAACTTGTTCATTTGACTCTATTTTATAATCATACACAACCAGCTTAGATTCAATTTTCAAAAAGTGGCAAGGCATTCAAACACACACAGAAATTCCATCAAAGAGGAAATATTTGGAGTTGCGGAGTAAGAATGTATCTGTGTTGTGTGTAAGTGGGACTCCCCCTCCAGTCAGGATTCTATCTTACAGATGAGTACTCGCCGTCCTGGCAAGACCTGAGAGACCAAAACAGAACAGGAAACCCCAGACAAGAGGGGTGTGTGTGTGTGTGTGTGTGTGTGTGTGTGTTTGACTAGGGGCAGAACTAATAGCCTTGATCCAATTCCAGAACTCATTCATAACAAGAATAAATGGTCTTTAATCCCTGCACTGGTGATATACAAACTGACTTGAGGGAGTTGAAAAACAGCACCTGATCTAGCCAGCAGTCTGTCGCACAATAATCCCAAAAGTCCAGAAACTCAAACAACCTGCAGTCACCCCTCTACCATCCAATCAGGAAGCTTGACCCCAAATCAAGTGAAACAATCCGTCCGTCAACATCCCTATCTAGTGTTGCACGCATTTTGAAATGACATCAATGGTTTATCTGTATTTTTGTTTGTAGTGAACGTGCTATTGCTACTTGTGGAGATACTGGCGGCTGTATCTTGTGTGTGCGTGTGTGCATGGGTGTGTGTGTGTGTGTGTGCGTGTGTGAATAGACCTAACACAGGAGTTACTGTGATGCGCTGTAGCAGACACTGGCCCACTGATGAAGGCATTTCCTGTTCACCATTCTCCTGTAGCCAACACAGCTCTTTAATTAGGTTGCGTCGTCGGATTAACACTGCTTCCCGTTCCCGTTACAGAATGTAACGTCTGCCTCTCGCTGTCCCAGGGGGGATCAGGGGAACCCCCCAGCAAGGCCCACAACGGTCTCAACTTCACTGGACCAGCTGTCCATAATCTGGTCGCTTCCCCCTCTGGATGGCACGATTGAGGGATATGTGAATGTATGTATGTGTGTGTGTATGTAGTTGTATGTATGTGTATGTGTGCGTGTGTATGTGTGTGTGTGTATGTATGTGCATGTGCGTGTGTATGTGCGTGTGTTTGTATGTGTATATGCGTGTGTATGTATGTGTTTGTGCGTGTGTATGTATGTATATGTGCGTGGGTATGTATGTATATGTGGGCGGAGTGGTTTTGGCAGCGGTTCTGACTGGGAACCTGACTACTGCTCTGTGCCTGTGTGGTCCGGGTGGTGATTATAAGGCCCGTATCCGACTGGACCGAGCTCAACAAGGCTCCCAGTCCCTATGATGGCACAGGGGATGCAACTAGCCAAACTGACTTCACCGCAAAACACAGGGATCAATGTATAGATTTTCATGAAGTCTGAATGTCTGAAAGACTACATGTGTAGGTTACATGTATAAATAGAGTGCGTAGAACATCTAAATACATACTGACGGACATGGATACATACAGAAACAAATCTTCTTGTAGAGACAAATACACACCCACCCACAGTCTCACACACACACACACACACACACACACAAATTACATTATAGGAGAGCGACTCAGAAGCGAAAAAAACTAATAATTAAAAAGAAATAAAATAACCTGGGAGGGAAAGAGGAAGGAGAAGAGGAGAAGAAATGGGGCTGTATGAGGTCTGCCCTGGACCTGGCTGCGTGCCCCGTGGAAGAAAAGCAGAAACTCATTTACTTTCCCACTGCTTGTTTTCATTTCATATCCTTTCCCCACAGACCCCCATCGCTCCCAGTCTTCCCCACCCTGTCCCATCCTGTTCCGGGGACAAAGACACAGTCCAGACTGGGGAGCAGAGCAGAGCAGAGCGCCTGCCAAGTGAGGACAGTCTGTTTGTAAATACATGTGTGTGTGTTTGTGTGTGTGTGTGAGAGAGAGACAGAGAGAGGGAGAAGACAGAGAGAAAAGGAGTGAGAAAAAGGGAACATACATGAAGGGTATTTGCATGCATGTAAAGCTGTGTTCACGGTTAACCTGTTTTTTGAAGCTGTCAGCATCTGTTTTACAAAATAATCCCATGAATTAGAAAAACAGACAGTTCCCAGAAATAACGGAGTTCGGTTGAAAAAAGTTCAACTTCTCAGGACAAAATTGCCCTACGACAAGTGCTTTTTCACAAGCTGAGCAGTGAGACATGTTGTTTCCCCTAACAACCACCAAAAACGGGTTCTAAGAGTTTCTGTTTATTGCAGTCGCTAGCAAAGCTAGCCTGTTACCTAATTCTGGCATAAATTGTTACTTTGTCAACTACTTTTTGGAACAGTGTTTGTTTCAACATGAAAAGGGCTCTGACCAGCGTGTGATGTTATGTGTGAACACAGCCACAGTTTGCTGCTTTGGTGTTGTGGGTGGTGCCAGTGTGTGTGTGTGTGTGTGTGTGTGTGTGTGTGTGTGGGTGTATTTACAATTGTGTTTTACACATGCAGTCTATACCCGAGCTCTTCGTGAGCATTTCTTTATGGGGTCATGTGTCAATGGGAGCAGGAATCAATATTCAGGGATATCCGTACCTCCAATTTCCATACTCAAGATCTAGTAACATTTCAGGGAAAATGCTTGTATGGTTGTGTTGTGAATGAAAGCAGTAACATTGCAGGGACAAGCACGTCAAATCCATCTAGCACCATCTGCTGGACTGTCCGTTGCCCCGTCTAACCAGGCCTTGCCATGGCGTGTGTGGAAAGGCACAAGAGAGACATGTTCCTAAATCGAGCTGCGTGTATGAACAGTGAAAAATCACTAGGAAGTGCCTGAAAGGTTATCCCAGTAATGTACCCGGAGCAATGTTTGTGAGAGAGGTTTACGTCTCTAAAACGGGAAAACTGTGGGCCCAAATTTCATAGTGCGATGAGCACCGCAAACTGGCTGTGCATATCAGCATCCGTGCGGTGGAAATAGAATGGGATACGATACCTATATTTGCTCATTACATTGACACAACGCAGGGCACAATCAAGCACAAATGGGTTGACTAATTAATGGATGTGGCAATGATGTCGTTCTTTATCAGCCAATCACAACGATTTCACAACAAATTATCGGTCATGAACGGAGTGATCTACACCAGGCAAAACAGAGGTTCTTATGCTGGAGGTCTGGCTGACATGAAATCATATTGAAGTTTCACGGAAAAGGTGAAGGAACTCATTTTTACATGAACTTCCACGTCTGTGCACGGGCACACCCCAGCATTGCCCTGATCCACCCATGTTTGCCCTTGCGAGAATCTTGCTCATGTTATGAAATTAGCAAAATGATTTTGCCAAGTTATTAAATTAGCTTTAGGCCATAGCCTACACTGTGGACTTTGCGTGTTGCCAGCTGCGTTGGCCTTCAATGAAATTATGGCCCTCTGTCTCCATGCTGGTTTCTAATTACAGCAAAAATTTTATGAACCCAATCTCAGCACACGTTCCCAAAGGGTCTGTCTTCCTTTGCCACAGAAACACATGGAAAAAAGGAAAGACTCACATCAGTCTTACATGTCTTACCACAGTCAGTCTTACTACACGCTATCACTGGGAAATGTAGTCCTCTGTTGATCACACCAGTCATTCTAGTGTGAAACCTATTGCATATATGTATACCAGGACTGAATGCATAAGTCAGCTATATGGACATCAAACCACATACCAATTTGTGTGTGTGTATATATGTGCATATGAATAACAACTTATTACATGTAAAAAGCCCTATCTGTTGTGCAGTGTGACACTACCTAACATAGCGTGTGTATGACAAGTCCTCTTTACAGACATTCATTCTGTGCGTCCGTATGCTGCAAGTAACAGTTAGGGTTCCGTTAAAAGAACGGCGCAAGGCCCATTAGCACTCAATACAGAGGAAACACACTGGAAAATCACTGCCTTGATGAACTACTGAATCTAATAAAGCAGCTTTAATACCCTCCAATGTGACGGCTGAGGAAACACACACTACTGTTAACTTTTCAAACAGTGTGTCTGTGAGCTGGGTTGGATATTTTGGCAGAGGGAGGCAGTTTTCCATAAACACCCAGCTGCAGGAGTCTGGTCTTTGAGCCGTGAGTGTGTGTGTGTGTGTGAGTGTTGCTCGATCCATACCACACCACACCATACATCATACACACACGCTTCAAACACATCTGATCTGCGCTTGGCCAGCCCCAGGGATGTGTGGTTGGTGTTGCAATACACTCTGAATTACACACACACACACACACACACACACGGTTCGACACCCACACACACACACACTGGCGTGAAGGGAAAAATCTCAGTAAGTGCACAGGCATTGGAAAAAAGGGTCTGGGATAACCAAGGGTAGTAGCTGTGTGTGGATTCTCCAGCTCATTGAAACATGAGCACGGAGATGTTTGGTTGCGAGATGTGGGATAGAGGAGAACTGCGATTCGAGAATGATGGAGTGAGAAAAAGAGAAATGGGAAGAAAGAGGGATGTGGGATCGCGGAGAGATACAGGGAGGCTTCGGCAGAAAGAAAGACGGGGGAGACAGACAGGAGTGAGGGAAAGACGGAAAGCGAGATGAAGAGGTAGAGAGACAGAGACAGATGGCGTAAAGAGTGTAACAGAGAGAGAGAGGAGAGAGTGAGAGGGACAGACAAAGAGAGACAGAAAAAGATAGGGGAAAGAAAAAGAGAGAGAGAGAAAAAAGAGAAAGAGAAAACTGAGCAAGTGTCAGAGTAGCTGCTGTGCCAGCAGGATGCCGTTAACCCCCCCCATCCAACCCGATACAGAAAACACACACACACACACACACCACATGGCACGTTTTATGAAGTGACAGGAATGTTTGCTGCCTGCGATCAGCATGCCAACTCTCCTCTCTCCTCTTTGCCTACCTGGCCCCGCCCGCCTGCCCGCCCACGTGCCTACAGTCTAGAGGGCGTCTGCATCCCATCTCCAACCCCCCCCCCCCCCCCCGGATGAAAAGAGAGAAGGCTGCGAGTCCCAGGCCTCAGACATGCTGTGTCTGCAAGCCTGCCGTTCTCTGGCACTGGGCCACCGTGCAGATCCTAACACCTTCACACACTTCCCCTCCAATGGGACCACAGCTGGCCGCCAGACGGGGGGGGGGCAGAGGCGTGCTGACTGATGTGAGAGTAGAGAGAGGCCTACACCCCCTGTTTAATAAATGGGTAGCATACTTTAATGATGGTGCTGGTGCAATTTATTGGAGATAGTGGAGGAGCTACATGAACACTGATTGGCACTCATCACTTTGATTGATGTATTAATGGTGTGTGTAAGACATGTGCACAACGCTCTTAGGAGCCGTTTAATAAACGTGTAGGACAGGTTTTCGTCATTTCGCATTCGTCAGACTTGGCCACACCTTGTACATGGACGAGTTTGTCTCTGAGTGTGTGTGCGTGTGTGTGTGTGTGCGTCCAAGGCTATGCCTCTGCACAGGATGTTACTATGACATTACTGGGTAATTATACTGCCGTACAGCAATAGAATGGAGCACAGAAGGAAAATTAAGCTTATTAACAAAGAACATTCTATGATCAAATCAGCTACACCCTGACATGTAAAGCTGTGTCACAACACATGCAATCTAAAGTGTGTATGACAGAAAAATCATCAAAGCCTACCCTATAATCTGTATGTAGTGTAATGTACTTAGCCAGATTTATAATGGCACGTTAGCATTACAGGTAGTTGTAATGATATGGCTGTCATGGTGTATTAGAGAGCTGTCATGACAAAAACTGTCATTGCAATTCATTTGAACACAACTGTAATGGCAACATTACACTCATGACAAGTAGTGACAGAACACAGCATTTGTGGTGGCAAATTTTGTGATGTTTATGACATAATTATGTTGACACAAAAGCAAAGTAAAGTTAATGGTAAACGTTATGTTGCTCCCAGATGATAAGAGTGAGATGTGCTTTTGAAAAGATTTCTAAAAAAAGAAAACAGGGCAATAAAAAAAAGACTCTTCTTGTAAACAAGTTCTCTTGTAAACAACCACAAGTAATCCTCAACATACTGTAAATGTACACTGCTCAAGAATGCATCAAAAAGATGTATCTTGACAGACTGATGTCAGATCAGAGTCATATCCAGCCGGAGTCAGCTGGGACCTGTCTATAGGGTTTTCAAGAATTCAAACACGTGTAATTGGAAGAAGACTGCCACTTCATTTGGTCCATTTCACTTGGGTCTAATTAAAATGTTACGGGGCAGCTGCAATTTGAGTTTTGAGTTTCCTTTTATAAGCAAACAACGCATGCAGACATTAAAGTCACGTGTCTTTAGCCCACGCTGGATCTGCGGAGATCACATCGGGCCTGCCACCTCCGGCACTCATTAAAATGTTCCTGGCAGGGGAAGAGGTGGGATACCTCAAGGAGGGCATCAGAGACAAAAAACTTCAGAGAGTTCTATGTGTGTGTGTGTGTGTGTGTGTGTGTGTGCGCGCACGCTCACAGATTGACAGACCTGACAGGCCTTACATCTGCGCCAAATTCCCGTCAGGAGTATACCTCACAGGCTTAGCGATAACGGTGAACGGGGGGGTTGGGGGGGGTAAGGAGTTGAGCGGAACAGAAAATGCATCAGGGCAACCGGTGTCAAAGACAGAGATGAGAGGCAGCTTCATGTGACAACACTAACCTGGCCACGACCCGTCAGAGGAGGAGAGAAAGAGAGAGGGAGGAAAGGTAACTGACAAAAGAGAGAGAGCGAGAGAGAGTGAGTAAGAGAGCGAGAATGTGTGTGTGAGCAAGAGTGAGGGATAGAGAAAGAGAGAGGGAGAGCAGTATTTATCTCTCACATTTCAAGTTATTGAGAACTGTACCAGTCTTGAAGAGCTTGATGCTACTGCTAATGGTAAAAGTCTGAAAGCAAAGCCTATTTCTGTTTCAGCCAGCTCATTATTGATGCTAACTGACCAACATCCTGTGGGGCCCAGCACTTGGTGAACATCGTGCAGTCACAGACTAGGTGAAGTCAGAGGCCTGTAGGGGGGGACAACGTCAGAGGGAAATTCTCTGTAATGCTGCTCCGGCTTCTAAAGAAATCTTTTAAACCGCCTCAGGGCTATCTATCAGGAAGTCTGTGACTTACGGGATATGATTTCAAAAGGAACACACTGTAGCTTTAACGCATCGTAGTCAACTGTGTGAGTACTTGACCGTTGATCTTAACACAGCCAGCAACATAGGTTAACAGTATAACACCTGTTTAACATCCTCTGGGAAAAGCCAAGTATGAAGCACCATGCAAAACCATGGGAGTCACAATACTCACAAGAGAAGGCAGCTTAGCTTTCAATTCCATTTTGAGGGGCTGTTTACTGGCAGCATGGACAAAATGGTGAAAACCAAAAATTGGAAGCAACAGTCATGCTGAGGGGCGTGTGTGGAGTGTAACACATCAAAGGAGTGTTTTGAGGTCACGTCTCTTCTCTACGTTCCTGACACCACTTCCTAAACACCACAGTCTGGCACCTGAAAAGCTTAAATACTTCTCATCTCCCACTACAGAGCGAGAAGGAGGGGTAGAGCCTAACCGTCTACCGACGAGCCAAACCATCGCCATTAGCAAGCTGCTGCTGCTGGTGCTTCATGGGTGGCGGTTGCCAGGCAATGCAGGAAGGACAGAAGGGGCTCCTTTCCAAGAACGAGCATTCATCTCCTGATGTTTTGGCGCAGGCGCCCTTCTCTGGGCTGCATGAAGCGCTCGGGCAAGGTGCAATGGCCACACGGCCTCCTCACTTTAGCCATGGCCATGATATATGTTTTTGTCGAGTTTGGAGTATCCATTTACTGTACATATGGCCTTAGTTTGAGGCATTAAATTACAGCAGTTTGTATCATGACGGCATGCTATCATTTGTGGCATTGTAATGTTGTAGGATATAACTATGTTAATTATTATTATTTATGTATTATTATATTATTTATTTTGTGATGTATTATCTTATTAGTATCAAGTGTATATTCCATTTCTTTACAGAAATGACAGGTTCACAGAATGAAGGTTTGTTATTTAGGAGTACCAGAATATTATATATTAATATAACAGATATACTGTAACTGGTGTTTTCCCAAAAGTCTTCTCTGGGTTATCTTAATGACACATAAATGAGTCAGGCGGTTGTTGAGCACTTGAACAAAAACCTGTTCAGTGGGCTTACAAGGGTTAAAAGAAATGGTTTCAGACTTGACTTTTCCGAGATAAGGTAACTGTTAATAACATCTGTATGCATGCCACCGTGTCGCTGTGTGTGGGTGTGTGTGTGTGTCCCTCTGTGTGTAAAATGCTGAATCTGACATTTTTATTCTCCCAGGCGTAACTAAGAGAAATTAGCACAGCTGCTTCAAACCTCACTTGGTCACACACCAGAGCAGGAAAGATTAGTGAGTTGGTGTGTGTGTGTGTGTGTGTGTGTGTGTGTGTGTGTGTGTGTGTGTGTGTGTGTGTGTGTGTGTGTGTGTGTGTGTGTGTCTGTGTTCCGGTGTGGGTATCTGCCTGACCAACTGCCTTTTCTTGGCACCACAGATGAAGTCCTTGGCTGAAGTTGAACAATACTCTTTGTCTCTCCCTTGCATAACACACACACTGACAGACACAGACACAGACACAGACACACACAAATAACACCACAAAATGCATAGGAGCTAATCTATTCTGGAAAGGAGTTTCACGTAACTCCAGTATGCAGATGCTGATCAGTTCACACACACACACACACACACACACACACACACACACACACACACACACACACACACACATACACACACACACACACACACACACACACACACAGGTCACAGAAGCAGGCCCACAGCTCAATCTAGCAATGCTTTGAAACTGACCAATCCAGAGGCCTCAGCCTGTTCCCTGTGTGTGTGTGTGTGTGTGTATGTGTGTGTGTGTGTGTGTGTGTGTGTGTGTGAACCCTAGCCATGAGACAGAGCCGTACGCTTTAGTCCACGGATCGTTGATACATCCCTGACGCGACAGCTGGAATCACCTGTCTACTGGAATCTCTCCGATTTGTCATAACTGAGCAAATCTTGTGAACGTACACACACACACACACGTTACTCTGGCAATCAGAGGCACAAATAGCAAATAACCAACCAATACTGCCCTGCAAACACCAACAGCAGCTCAGCTCAGCTGGCACTGATTCAAATCTAGTTAGCTGGCTAGCTGCTGAATGTTGTCAATGCATATTTGGTAAGTAATCTGCGGATGTTAGAGACACTAGCTACTTAACTTAAAATGCCTTCAAAAAGAACTACCAGATACAGCACGTTAGCTGTCTGTGAAAACCTGTGTGTGTGTGTGTGTGTGTGTGTGTGTGTGTGTGTGTGTGTGTGTGTGTGTGTGTGTGTGTGTGTGTGTGTGTGTGTGTGTGTGTGTGTGTGTGTGTGTGTGTGTGTGTGTGTGTGTGTGTGTGTGCGTGTGTGTGCATGGCGAGTATATGTTCCCAGGGTTGTGTTCGCACAGACATCTCCTCCTGCCGCTGATCCGGCAGTTTTTCCCACCGCTGAGCCCGAGGCTCCGACACAGCACAGAGAGCAATCGGCGCCATAGCAACATCCACAAAAGGGGAAATGCAAGAGTGACGGGCATGAAGCAGCAGAAGGGCCTCTGCTTTCACCCTGAAAGAGTAAAGGAGAAGTGACATGTAGAGCGGGAACGAAGAGATGGGGGACAGAGAGACAGCAGGGAGAGTGGAAGACAGAGAGACAGGCTGAGATAAAGTCATTGTGTTTGTATGTTTTCTGTCAACATGCTTCCATGACATAAAGGTCTGCTTTGTTATCACACCAACTTTTAACCCCAGCAATAGAGAATGTAACTGCATGCGTTTCTTGCACGGCCTGAGACAAACAAGGGTGTCTACAGGCATGTGTCAAAACACATCAGCATTACAGAGCCTCGCCCCATCTCAGGGTACACTGCAGCACTTCTGGCCTTGCAGTGAAATATGCAGTGGCTTAGATGGTGAAAGCACTGAAGACAAACTCAGCAGCTATTTTAAGTGCATATTAATTAGCAATGACCTGCCCACGCTGTTAGTGGTGGACCATTAGCTCATATAAATAGCAGTCTCCTCTATGAATCAGCAGCTATAAAAGTTCCCGCAGGCCCACTCCTGGTCTAATAGCATTACTGGGCTCTCTGAGCTTTACGCCCCACATCAGAGACACATAGGCCTACATTCCAGATTGAGTTGCTATCAGCGAAATGGGTGGTATGAAGACATGGCCTACTAAAGACCCCCTGAGAACCCAAATCATATCTTATGAGAGCACAGGGAAGTAAAGTCTTGTGGAATCTGGGATTTCCTCTCATCATACGACCACTACTGCAGCTAACCATCCAGTAACAGGCCACTTGTGTGTGTGTGTGTGTGTGTGTGTGTGTGTGAGTAATTTGGAGTGTATTGCACAACAAACCACACATCCCTGCCGTAAGCCAAGTGCAGATGGGATGTTTGTATGATCTGTTGTGTGGTATGGACCGATCGCATGCCAGACCAACAGCTCCCCAAGCAAATCTTCTATGGTGAGCTACTTAATAGAAAAACGAAGGAAGGAAGAAAATCTTCCTTCAAAAAGTCTGTACTCAATCCCCGACACCTGGGAGACCAGTGCTCCTCTTCTCACACAGGAGCGGCAGCCTGTGAAGAGGCCAGGGCAGTGGTAGCAGAGGAGAGGAGGCAAGCCAAGAGACAGCCCTCTCCCTGGTGTGACTACCTTCCCTTGTCCTTAGGTAAGCTTTAGGTACATCATAAGAGCACCAGCTAACCCAAAAAAATCACACTTAACACCGGCGATCCTTGTTCTGATTTGTGCAGTGCTGTTGTGAATGGTGCATCCCATCGGTAGCTGTACCGATGCTGCTGTTCTAGCTGTGGGTGTACCAGTTTCACAGCTGACACGCTGTCCTGAAACAGATTACAGTAGCTGTGCGAGGCCGACTAGGGAGCAGTTAAATGCGCTGGGGCTTCAGGGGTGAGACGAGGCTAAGGCCAGCCATGACTCACAGCCTTTCTCCCGCACCTGCCGTGAACTTCTGCCCCGGCAGCTCGAAACAGATCTGGGACAGGAGAGAGAACCCCATATTGATGCCCCCAACCCCCCCCCCCCCAATGGGTTCCAGGGAATCCTGAGAGAGAAAAGTGCTTATCCAGCAGCCACTGGAAGCAAGGACAGTGGGGGCCTCAGAGCCTTGGGCTGCCTGCCAACAGACAACCTGCGTCTCTTTCAGCCGCTCTGCTTAAAACATATGCAGAGTCCAGCACTGTGGCCACTCTAGCAACAAAAGCTGAATAAAAAGTTCAACGTATATAATAAATGCACATTGTTTCATATGTTCAATGTTTGACGGAAAGTATGACTAAAATCAATGAAATGTCTGTAGGACTGTCTCTGAAATGCACAGAACCAAAAGAGTAGCTTACAACAGTTCAAGAAGTATAAAGAAAGAGGGAAAATACTTTTCCCGGTCAAAGCTTCCAAACGGTCACAACGGAGTTTGAGGAATTCCAGCAGTGATCCCACTGAAGTAAGAAATTAGCTGTAGTGTGGAAAGGGCCTTATCATCAGGCTAAATCCCTGCTGCTTGCACGCAACAGACTAGAGCAAAGCTCAGAGGAGCCCCGTGTACGTTAATGCTTCTAGAAGTTAACAAGGACACTGTAAACAACGCAACAGCAGGTCTCCATGGGTGAACTCACCCCTGTCACCTCAGGGACCTGACATTGGGTAGCAATGAGACAGGGACAAAATAAACATAGCAACAGTATCTCTGCCTGAATCGTTTCCCTCAAACGTCCCAAGGGTGTTGTCTTGACAACGAGCTTCAGCCATATAGCCCATTTCCATTTGTTTTCCCTCAGTTTACATTGCAAGTCATTTTGTCCCCACTCATGTTAAAGACACTATTCACGAAAGCCAGAAATCCACAGCATTCAAACATTAAAACTAATTTAGTACGCTAAATTCACCCTAATATGATTTGCTAAAAAGGCACTTTTGTCTGGACGTTGTGGACTACCGACTGTGCAGAAATAAATACACCTCAGTTTGACTTCCACACAAGGCAACAGACAACAGACTTGATTCTCATAATCAATGGAGATGTCTGCACTGCAAAAGAAATACTTGTGGTGAGTCTGTTAATGTTATTTACTGGACTATTCTGGGAGTAAAACAGGAGGGTGTGCATCTGATTTTGCCTTGTGTTTGGTGGAGCTGAAAGCTCCCTCTGTGTCTGTCTTAAATCACACAGCACCTGAGAACACAGTGTGCTTACTGAGAGATAAGGGATCACCTTCTGAAGCGGAGAGACGGGAGAGGAGAGGAAAGCGCTGCAGAGCAGAGCAGAGCAGGCCAGAGTGTCCTTCAACCCACTGGAGTTCGGAGTGCGTTCATGTATGAGACGTGGTGCTGAAGAGCGTTTTGGAGTACTGTGTGTGTGTGTGTGTGTGTGTGTGCGTGTGTGAATCTATGTGTCTGAGAGAGAGAGAGAGTAATTGGTTGAAATGGTTGGTGGCTTTGTTACTGTACGTTCTGTAATGTCACAGTGGCAGGGAGAGTGTAGGCTATGCGTGTGTGTGTGTGTGTGTGTGTGTGTGTGTGTATGTGTACGTGAGTATGTATCGTGTGTGTGTCGTGTGTATATGTAACAGCGGTGTGTGGCGGAACGGAATGTTCTCCCAGAGGGGCGGGAGTCAGAGATACCCAACGCACGGCTCGACTGCGGCTGGTCAAAGGTCACCAGAGAAAACAAAAAAAACATGTGTGTGTGTGTGTGTGTGTGCACGCAGCGTGAAGTGATGGCAGCTCAACGGGAGAGATATAAGAGTGTGACATTATGTGTGTGTGTGTCCAGAGCACGGCGAGTTCTCGCTCAGACAGAGGCAGTCAAACAGTCGGTCTGGACACGTTCCAAAAGAACAGGCAGGCAAGTCAGACGGTTTCTGGCGACTTTTTTATGTCTTAGGTGCCCCCCCCCCCCCCCTCCGTGCCCTCATATTACCCACCTCCATGTTGCACAACACAGATAGCCACATCACTCAGCCCTCATAGCTGGTGACAGACACATGATGGGAGGAGTGGGAGAAAATGAAGTGGAGGGAGGGAGGGAGAGAGAGAGGGAGTGAGGGAAAGAGGCAGAGAGCGCAGGGAGAGAGAGAGAGAGAGAGCAAAGAGGGAAAGAGGCTGGGTCCCTGTGCAGCTTCATATTAACATGAGTTCATATTACACACGCTAGCCATTACTAACTGTTGAGATGGTTCCCTAAGCTCGATAAGATAGCTAGGATAGTTTATAGCCAGGTTAACTGGCATGAAACCTGTTGTGGAGGTTTGTGCTCCATAGCATCCTGTTAAATACAGTCTGGTAGGAATACATGACACACCTTACTTCATTTATGAAAGACTGAATGTGACTGTTATGAAGCTAGTGTTGATTTTTTTCCGTATGTGAAAGAGGGAGAGAGACCCATTCACACTTTATATGGGAGAGTTACTGTGTTCGTTACTAACTACCAGGTGGGAAAAAATTGGACGCATCCTAGTGTTAACCGCAGGACTGCAGAAATGTTGCTAAACAAATGTTTAAACCGCAGGTAATAGTCAGGAAATTATGGTAAACACACAAAGACACACACACACACACACATATACACACATATGCAGTCACACAAATGCCAGCCAGTCAGCCATTGCTGTATTGTTTTCCCTGAGCCAAATGACCCAGAAACCAGCTGGAGACTGACAGTGGGCTGATGAGTTGTTACTCATTAAGCTGTGTGTGTGTGTGTGTGTGTGTATGGCCCTGTGTGCTGTGCTAGGCTGCGGTCGTGTGTCCTCATATGTGCAAATCACTATCAGCTCATAGACACCAGAGGGAGGGGAACAACAATACTGCTATCACTGGAAAAAGTTCCCTGGGTTACCCTTGACAAATAACTATTATAAACAAGCAAACACACACACACACACACACACACACACACACACACAGCATTTGCATAGAGACTGAAAAAAAAAAGAATGGACAGAAGTAGGGGTGTGTAAAAATATTGTTTTACAGATGAATTACGATTCAATATTGATCTGTAAAATTTCTGGATCAAACATTTAGGCTACTATCTATTATTTTCTGGTTTCTATGTTCATTTCCGCAATGACTTTATATTAAAGGAAATCCAATTATTACCAGCCCTTCCCATTAGATGTTGCTCTCTCGTTCAACTTGTGAGAATGGTGAACTGTGAAGGAAAACCTTGTTACGATGTTACAACCATTTTCACTGTTCCCTTGTTAAAGCAACTATAATCATGCGTGCCTCAAATAAAAAAAGACTTCATACAAGCCTTTGGCCTTTTCTTTAGGACAGTTTATCAGCTCCGGTTTAAGACATCCCACTTATTCTGAAAAAAAAATATCATGATTTGTCCCGTATTTCCTCTTTCCTTAAACTTTAATATCAGGTTTGAGAGCCATGAAATAAGGGTTATGGGAACAGAATTTTCTCACTCGAACATTTTCTTTTTTAGTACTTTTTTTGTGCATGTTTTTGCCTTGAGATGGGACAGTAGTGATTGACAGGAAAGGAGCGGGAGAGAGAGATGAGAGTGGGATCGGGATATGACCATTAGTTGGCGTTTTGGTTCTTGGACCTATATATGGTTGGGATGCTACTGCTTGCGCCACAGCTCCCACATGAAAACATAACTTACAGATGATCGAGAAGACATTGGTAGCGCAAAGGGGTGTACACCCACCAGAGTTTGCTGAGCATTGGTCTAGCTGTCCATTTTTTACAATGGCAAACAGGTGGATCTGGTCACCCTACTTACACTAGATGTTCTTCAACAGAATATGGAATATGGAAAGCTGCTATATAGCATTTCATATCTCATTCCAATCGAATTGGAATTGAATTCAATCGTATTTAATCTAAACATTAGCTTGTGAATTGGAAATCGAATCAGTGCATCTGTGCCAATCATATCAGGGCATCTGTGAAAATACCCATCCCTAGACCCAACATCAACCTATCCCATCCTATTCCCATCAACACTATGCTAAAAACAAAGAAGATGTATATTACCTCATTTGCATGTCGTTCCAGGACCAAGAAGTAAGCTAAGGCCTTGTGTCGAGTTTGTTTGCTTTCTTGTATCCATAACAACAAAAGTCATCTTAGGCCCAAGCAAAGTAGGAAGCTATAGCGCCCTGCATATGCCCACTTTAGAGAGAAAGAGAGAGAGGTTATGTCTCCCCATATCCAATTCATAGCTTATATAAAAGGAAATCCAATGCCCTGAACAGCAGAAACCATTATGAAATCTAGGTATGTGTCGCACATGACCATGTCCAGCCTAACAGGCTGTCCACACAGTCTGCATCAACCATTCTGCTTTAATCTGAAACAATGTGCCGCTTAGCATCGGAAAAGACATAAAAATCAACCCTTGGACAATCGCTCCCGCCAGACATGCCGCATGAGGTCCAACAATGTAGTCCCACAGCAGTGCCACGCACGTGTGCTGCCCCACTGGCACATAACAGAGTTAAAGTCGCAGTAAATCTACACGGCGCCAGCACATGTGGGGATTTCTGCACCCTGGCATGTGACATTAGAATAGAGAAAAATGTATCCTAGAGTCTCCACATGCAAAACCATGGGCTGCTCATAACTGCTAATAGGAAAAGTGTCTTGGATGGGAGCAAATAAATCCTTGTGTTGGGGATTTTGGCCTTGCAAAAAAGACAATGGGTGAAGGTGGGTGAAGGTTCAACATCTGTTTTAAGCTTCTTTGTGGTGATTATGCAATGCTAATTCAGTAATGTTTCATTGCACCTATTTTGAACTAGGCTCTTCCTGATTATAAAAGCGTTGTAGTACATATCTATGTATTGGTATATAATAATAGATTAGATACAAATATACTACAGTAGATTAGATAAGTGCGCTCTTTTCACTGATAAAATATAGACCTTCCCTGTACTGTAAATTGCTTTGAATTTTTGTCTACTATATGAAAAAGTTATAAAAGAGCAACATACCATATTGTACTATATTGCCAGCCTGAAAGGTATTATAGTTAGCATTATATTTTGTGTCTATTATGTAAATTGCAGTAAATTATGTATTATGTATTGTTCCACCATGGGAAATCTGTGGTACAGTAACAGTTAATGAAAAGGAGATAAAGAAAAAAAGACCCACTTTGCACTGTCAGCATAACCTTGGAGTGCTTCCCGCGTTGTGTGTGTGTGTGTGTGTATGTGTGTGTGTGTGTGTGTGTGTGTGTGTGTATGACCATATAGCATTGCTCAACACAGCCATCCAGATCACATAAGCACCAGACGTGAAGTTGCCACCTGTCAGTGTTAAGAGTGCTGATCCCAGCACTATGAGGCCAAAGGGTTCATAAAGGCTGTGCCAAAAATCAGTTCTATATGGCCTACGTATTTCAAATGCAGCCGCATGCAGTTGCCAGAAAGATTCTCAGGGTCCCATGACATATTGCTGGAAGCCAAAAACGGGTACAGTATAGAGCTCAGAGAGATTGGCAAACCTTTCAGGTCAAAAATACAAGGGCAATGATAAACTAACATGCATATGGAGAGAGCCTGACAGCATGGAGACATTTGTGTTAACTGCTTTCCCTTTCGGAGTCGTTTTTCCCCGTTTTCTTTTTAGACTAAAGTAGGCCTTCTCTGCTTCTTATTATGGTTCATTTGATGTTTATGGCTGATCTTTTTCTCTTTCACTGAGGAGAAATGGTTGACACGTTACATATTTAATTTCCATTTTGTATTACTTTCCAAATATTTTGGTGGGGAGTTGCACTATTTGTAAAAAAAATGTTACCTGAATGCATGGCTACAGTAGCAGAACCAAGTTACTGCTTAGCTGAATTTAGAGAGAGAATATGAACGACGGATGCTAGATTGCCACATTTCTTTCTCATATCTAATCGCTACCGTCTCTGCAGTAATCTACCTACAGCAGAAGCTGCAAGATTGCATCACAGTGTCATGCCCTCAACGTACCATATTTGTTGAAAGGGTGGATGGCTACTGCTTTCCTTGTGTCAGATGCTTATCGTCAAACACATCTGTGTACTACTTGCTTACATGCACAGACTGTACATGTCAATAGCAAGCAGTCCTGCTAGTCGTGCAGTCCTGCTACTAAACGGTTTGATAAAACTCTCAGGAATATGTAGACATTTACAGGCAACAAGCGTCATTCTTCTGCATTAACAGACCGCAATCATTCCATTGCTGCTCCACTGCTGGGACAAACAAGAAGTCTGTGTCCCTCCATCAAACCAAATGGAATAACACGTAGAATTTAAAGGTGTGCTAAAGCATTCTCAGACTAACAAACAGCATTGCACTACTTCCTTTCTCCCTTTGATGTGGATGCTGACTTCTAACACATCGCTACTAGTTCACACACACTCACCCTTGTCCATGTGACACTAGACGGTAACTGTAAACAACTCCTTTCTCCTGGTGAAACATGGAGGTGCTGAAACGTATTTAACCATTCCTCTCATTTAAATCTCTCTTTCAGGACTCACACAGCTAATTAACTTCATAATATGTTGTTTTAACATATTTTGTTTCCTAAGACTCAGACCATCCACCACAGTAATCTTAGAATTTTGCTGAGCTGCTTGGATTAGAATAGACTTTACAAAGAATGCACACGCGCTGGCTCTGGTTTAGGATGCATTCCAATAATTGCTGTGGACTTCTGTAAAGCGAGATATAAAGGTGGCGATGACTCTGGAACAGAACTGACCCAAACCTGGCCTAGATTTTGATTTAATGATTTAGAGAATTATCTAGATATGATCTCTCTCCTTTAACATCTGCCGCCCTCTTTGACTTAAGTCCTCAGATGCTTTTGAAGAATTGTGTTCTCACCTAATTCACGCTTCTGCACTCTCTGAAGGGCAGGATCTTAAAAGGGCACTAATAATCAGGACTGCATTTCCTGAGGGTGTCATGGAGCTACCATCGTAGTGACTTCAAGAGAGAGAGTTCAAAATGATAATCTCTCCATCATTCAACAATGGTGGTGGTTCAACAAAAGTCTTGGGAAACGTTTCGATTTTGTGTTTTTATTTTACCTTTCTTTTTCTTTTAAATGGGCTCATATAACCTTGGTATAACTAATAGGCATGTAGCATAGCAATGGAATTTACTTAGCTTGTATATGAAGCCAATATTTTGAATCAAAGACACCATTTGTTCCCCACAATTGTATGATATGTTTAAATTTTGTTTTAATCTATTTCACGTATACTCCAGCGGCCATTGCTAAGCACTGTTTAGAAGTTTCTAACGATGATGTTCTCTGTTTGCAAATGTTCCAGATATTCCTAATGTAAATAGAAGACAGAGGCCATCCACCGGTGCTTAAGCCCCAGGAAAATCCTCTTTGCATTCACTTAAAAAATGCCTGGTAAGAACAGGGACATTTGGCAGGATATACATTCTGCAGATGTCAGAGGCATAGCAATTACAAAATGCTGGTCAAAATCAAAATCAAACCCTTTCATTTGACTCAAGTGCTTACCAGAGGTATTATCAATGGAACATGCCATCAGCTGCAAGTGTAGAGATATACCCAAACCTAGACACAACCCAGACAAGACACAAACAATCCCCTTATAAGAAAGGAAAACATCCACTGATTGTGACTGGAGAAGCAGCCCCCAGCTTTAGTGACAGCCTGGCAGCATCTTAAACAGAGGCCAAGACCAGCTGGGGCCTTGGACAAACTTGACACCGCAGTGTAGATATTTAAAGCCCCGCTATTCATATAGCTCAGTGAATATTTAAACAATGTTCCCATGCGACCCTGTGGATAAATACTCCCTGCACTGAAATCCAAACACTGTGGCAAATGTATAACTTAGAGTCCAATATTAAACAGGTAATGTTTAATCTCCAGTCTTTATACAGCTTTGCTTTCATATGGCACTCTGAATGGTTATCTCTGGCTACAGTAAATTGTTCAAATCCTGGATCCTTGCTCGGTATCACAAATATTTGAACATGACTTCTTCTGGATGGGGAGTGATACTGTATATCAAGGCCGCATGTGAGCTTACCTTACACTCACTTCCTTGAGGCTTTTTTAATACATCAGAGCATAAAAATCAGCAACTCATGTTAAGTGTCATGTTGAATTTCCTCTTTCCTTTCAACATGTCAGAATTTAGTACTCCAAAATATCTGCAATACAGTGGTGTTGAGTCACTTTGAGCAAAATATTTGCAGTACATTTTCAAAACCTCACATTTCTGATCTCATTTTAAACCGCCATTAACGCTAGCGTCCTTACAAATATGTCACAAACCCAGGGTGTGAAGAGACATATGCTGCATACTCTAGATATAGGTAAGGCAAGGTCTAAATATAAACGCGCGAACAGAAAAAAAAAAAAAAAACTACCAGATCATGCAGGGCAGCTAACTGGGGGAACTGGTGACACCACAGAGGCTAAATTAAATGGTCAATGACCCTGGAGAGTCTGTAACCTAGCCTACTGCTAAACTAATGGCCCTATTAAGGCTTTCAGACCAGCGTTGTGGGCCAGTATTGAAAAATATGATAACTTGGTATGAATGATTAACACTGTTTAGTTCCTCCTGATGATAGACTGGTATAAAAACTAGGTCACTAGCTGCTACCAAGTTTGAATTAGTATCATAGGCTTCATTGTAACCTGAAGTTAACCCTTCCTACAAACTACCCAATCACACACTCCTGCCTGGGCCAGGCAAAATACCCTGCAAAATCCTGTTCCAGTTTCACATGACTACGTATTTCTTATTTCTTTCTTGTGATGTATTTCTTGATGGGATGTGATCACAAGATCAGACCCTCTTCCCTTCAATCAAGGCCAGTTTGTAAGGCCTGGTCCCTACCCAGAGAACCGGTCGTAACTCAGATGTTCTTGCAAAATATAAGGTGTAAATGGTATGCCATCACAGCAATTACAACTTGACAAACAATACATCTTGCAAACAGGCCCCAACTGTGTCAAGACAAGACTCTTCAGTTAAAGAGAAAATCTAATTTTGTTGAGAGTCGGAACATTCAACATACCTGGCTGGACAGCAGTAAGTGGCAAGTCTAAAAGCCTGAATGCAACACTGAAAAGGACCCAAACGGCTATAATCCTGCCAGGTGAATACATTTAATAACCAACATTTATTGAGTTAGAGAACCACAATATTCAAGTCTACAAGTATCTTCGCTATGACAACACAACGATTTAATTTCTTTCCATGCATCCACTGTCTGTGAGATCATTAATGAAAACATGTCTGTGTTCTAGACTCCCTGTCCCAGTTTAATTTGGGCTATTTGCTAACAGTCGTGTTTGCTGACTTTACTTTTTTTTCCCATTCTCTTTAATCAAAAGCTTGCTTTCGTTCCCACAGCGCTTGTCTATATGATACGGGCAACCAGACTGAATTGTTGTGTCAATTCCCATGAATAGAGTGAATGTGTATCATAACCCAGATACCCACGGCCTCTGGTTCAGATCTGGCCCTGTTTTGGCGCAGATCCAGCAGCCGGAGTCTAGGATAACTGTAGCTGCTGGTTTTGGAACAGATACTTAGTTTCAAGTCAGTTGGTATCTGGCAAGGATCTAAACTGTTCTCTGCTCCTGTGAAAAATGCTCTTTAGCATAGAAGTATTACTTTTAATCTTCACATGACATTACTCTCATTTGGGCTCACTCCCTTTTCTGCTTAAGTCCGCTCAGCTTTGATCTGTAATATGTGATGATCCTGAAGATATTTAAGGTACACTCTGCCATTCTAATCCAATACTACTTTTGGTCAAACTGGTCCTCATGGTTTTCTGGCTGACAGTGTGTGTAATGAAAACAAAACCTGAGGTGTTAGTACACAGTCCTGACTCTGTAAATGACAAACAAAAATAGCGGCTTGGACCAAGCCATTACCAATTCCAAACAATCAAAACATTCCTTCAAGAGCTCAAAAAGGCTGTTGAGCTGTTGAGCTCAAATATCAAGAACCTTTGGGCAGAACCGCAGGCTCTACCTTTAAATGCACTGGCAATCCCTGGGTCGGGTTTAGTGAGTGGACTGTGTTAACTGACCTCTTCAGAGGCTGGCCCACAGGAGAGGCCAAACAACACATTTCCCCTTCCTGGGCCGGAAGTCAATCCATTAACCCAGCCATTAGCGAGTTTCACCCTTATAGTCTGACAGTAGACATGGGCTGTTACCACGCCTGATTATTCAACCAACATATGGGGGAGAGTGAAAGGAGTGAGCATCTCTAGTGAGCATCTCTAATGACCAAACATCCAACTATCAATACAGCTCAAAACATTGATGCTAGCTCCACATCAAAAGAACCCGGTGGGAGAAATACAAACTATTACTGCAACGCAGGCTGACCACTATTTTTCTAGAGGTCACAATTCAATTCAATGTTTTGACACACTATTTTTCTAGAATTAATTAGCTGAAATGATTCAATTTTGTTGTTTTGTTATTTTGACAATTCTTCTTTTTTCACACTGACCTCAGTATCAACTCCCAAACATCTTCCCAGTACATTTTTTTTATAATTAATGTCTCTTTGTCTCTTTTTTATAATTAATGTAATCTCTTTGCATCAGTCTAATGTGCATCACCAACAAACTGATGCAGAACCACGCATGTCATAAAGATATATAGGCTGACTCATATCCTTCAATGAATCCAACATGAGAGGAATCAGCAGTCCATTAAGTTAAACTTAAATTATAGGCTTTACTTCCATGGTAGGCAACAAGAACACAGATGTCAACAATTACTCTAGTAGAAATCCAATCATAAGAACAAGACATTGGGTAAATAAAAAAAATTCTTGCTTGAGCTAAAACAGTGCAGAAATAAAAGTACTCATTCTGTTCAACTTTAGTCAAAGAGTGTAAAAAAAAAAGGGCTCAACATAACAAACGTTATCAGCATGCACTACCAGTTAACAACACAGTTACATTTACTTAACCTGAAAAAAGAGATCCTAAATCTGACAAAAACCAAAAGAAAGCCCCCAAAAGCATTGCTGTAAAAATAATCCCTCAGGTAATAATGTAATGCTGTGTTCAGAAAATGTGCAGCACTGAGTGGTATGGAGTGAGTTTTACAGAGCCATTAACCCTACACTTCAGCTTGTAAGATTTGCTCCACTGACTTTATAGATGGGTGACTACAGGGAGAATACTGTTCACTTGCTTTGGAATACACGTAATACTACACACATTAAACGCTGATAAATGTTGTCGACTTAAAGCCTTTAAAAAAGGCCACTTCTGTCAAGTGTCGGCTACAGTGTTTCAGTCCATAGTTACTGCAGTAAAACAAGTGTGTTATTTTCAGTAGGCCAACACTAGTAAACACTTGAACGTGGAGTTGAAAAGACACTTTAGTCATCTATTATAACACACATTGCCATGCACATGATTTTGCACCTACAGTATATCCCTTATGTGAAACATGGCATGACATATTATCTAAATGAACTACTGCGCAAAAGATAATGTTACACATAAAAAACAGTCTACGTGAAACAAAGCTGAAGCAGCTGTCTGTGACTAGCTCTGCTACGAAAGGCAACAAATCACCTAGCATCACAAGCTCACAATGCTGCAAAACACTCCTGTTCTTTTTTTATGCAACAGAATTATAATTCAGATCAATCTGATCAAACTGTTCATGTACCAAATGGACAACACTCAACAAAATAACCCCCTCACCACCCCCACCACACAAACAAACGTTCAAACCCATAATATCCAACCTGCATTAAGTCTTACACAGACTTACTTGGCTTTGAAAAAAGGCAAAGAGAAAGCAAAGGGTTCTGGCTGGCAAGTCTAATTTATTTGAAAGGACAACACTTGAGATAGCAAAGTGAACAAAAAAAGCAAGCGAAATGTATTTGTGCAGCACATTTGGTTCCAAAAGGCAAGGCCATAATGTTCCACAATGGCATACGTGTATAAAGACTTGATTTGCTTTTGCTTCTGTTTTTTGCCACCATCCTGTCTTTCTCCTGTTTACAGATTGGACCCCATTGAGGCCCTCTATGCTCTGTTTGTCCTGGGGCCATTTTAGGATGTAAATCACATAACAAAGATGCCAGGAGAGTTAACATATAAAGAGACGTTGATACAGTACATAGTAGGTATTGAAAAAGATAAAAACAAACAGAAAACCGACTACACAGAGTCATTCACAGAGGTGAAGAGACAGAAGAGGAGGACTGTTTACAGCTTTAGGGTTTGTTGAAGTTAGACTTGTATTGTTATACCTTTATAGGAATCATTGAGGGATATAGACAACAGTGGCCTGATAGTTTTACTTGCATTTGTGTATAAGGTATTTTGCTAATAAAAATATTAAATTGATCATATAAAATATATATTATTCTAAAGGACTGAGTCCTAGAAGCCTATTAAACATGTGTAAAGGAAAATGGTGCATAATAACCTTAGTAGATATGACTACAATTGTGGCAGCAGAACCCAAATAAGTGTAGTGATGTTTCAGTTAACCCTTCACAAAACGATAATTTCTCATCTAGAGCTTTCTTCATTCTAAGAATACAAATTATGGCAGGGTAATATATATTTATAAATTTAAAAGAGACCTCTCTCAATTTATTTATTAGAATATATTTGAAAGGGTCCAAACACTCTTCCAGGAGCCGTCATTGACAAAACCAGTCCAAAAGGAAACCCCTTAAAGAGCGGTCACAGTATTTTCCTGGAGCAAGGTCCAGGTGGCAAATGTGTCCTATACCTGAGGTTCATGGGTCCAAGTCTCGTACATTTGCAACCAGTTTTCCAGAATTTGCCAAGCTCATATTTAAAACATTCCCAGTTCTGACGATAAGAATTATCTATTAAAGATTTTATCCAGTTATAAATACGTTTTCCTTTAAAAGCATATTTTAAAAGGGAGTTGTTTACCAGACTGGGGGTTAACTCCGGCTTCAGCTTCGGTGGGTCAACCCCTGACGTCATCGTACAGTGGATTCAAATCAGGACATCGGCTGCACAGCTGGGTTATGTAACTGAACTCTTCCCCCCGCCCTCCTCTCTCTCTCTCTCTCTTTCTCTCTCTCACACACACACACACACGTCCCGGTAACCAACCAACAACAGCGATCACCTCTGAAGACAGGACACAGGCGAGCCGCCGGCAAGCGCCATGTGAGGTCACACGCGTAGCGTACAACAGAGGACGTTATCTCGCCCCCCGTCAGAACGGTGAAATTAATGCACAATTCCCACTATATGATCAAGTGAACACGTCATGGGAGTGGGCTTATTAATTTCGTGGCCCTTTCATCACGACGACGTAGTTTGGTTCGTTTCTTATCAGCACGGCTTGTGCTTTTCGTTAGTCTGATCAGAAATCGGTTTATATCCGCAAGACCCATGACCTGATCAAATAAATGAGTATGGGAAAGCTTTTATCATGTCCAAGGTCAATGCATTTTCATGCATGGTAGCAGTCTCATCATAGAAAATGCCACTTTCTACGTACTGCTGTCATTTTAGCCTATAAAGTTAAATCATCCAATTAGCTTTGCCTTTGGCCTACCTGTCGAACTGTCACTAAGATGATTTGTTTTGTAGCCTTCCAAAACAGCCCTTTGGTAGTCTGACCCCTTTGGAAATTGGAGAGGGGTAGGCTTAGCCTCAACTGACTCGTGAGAGTCAAGTTTGAAGCGCACTACCATTTAATTAACGTTAAGCTTTGCTCCACGTGTCCAGGAGAGCTGTGGAAGTTACCTCAAGTTTGCTCTATGCAATCTAGCATATTTATCAGTTCTGTGTAGTCAAGATAAACCCTTCATTTAGTACCAATTTCACGTCTTGTTCCTTACAATCAAAGGCCTACAAACATTAATTAGGAACGCCTACACTACCTTTTTGCATGTCTACTCTACAGCATGCAGGTCGCATATAATGTTATAAGCAGCTTGTTTTACTTATAACAGAAACACCCCACTAGAGGCAATGCTCATATCGGACCACACCGTATCGATTTCACTAAACTGTCGTTCGGATGAGGCGAAGCTGAATGTTGAGAGTTTATGATCTAAGGCTTACCGTTACAGGCTTCAAATCATCAGACAGTGACAGCAATTTAGAGCTCATTCGCTGATGAATTAGTCAACGATAAAATATGTTAACTCACCTAGCCTAATGGTAAAGGAATCTTCTTAACAAACCCGGTCGGGTGCATGGGAGTCCTGGCAAGTGGTTCTCGCTGCTCCTTTTTGATTAGGCTACAAGTAGGCTACAGCCTATGTTATGGCAGCGTACATCAAAACGTTTCGCAAGAAATGCTGCTTACCACAAGTGAGAGTCTGCAGTATTTTTCAGGAGGCGTTCTTATAGTTTTTCGAATTACGATGTCTGAGAAAACAATATGCTCCACTTCATGTAGGATTGCCTGCCGCTCCGACAGGGAAATGCAACAGCATTTCTATAGTTGCTCCTCCCCTTTTTACAGTATGGGCGCTCTGATGATATAGAAGAATGTGATCAGATTGTAGCCTATAGCAATTCACGAAATTGTCCTGCTTTTAATTCCCAGAGGAGCTTTTTAATGTTTCAGCTGTCAAGTCCGAGGTGTGAAAGATTCAGTCTTTCTGATCGCATTGTCACCCGGCTTTGACAAGCTAAATTAATGTAGTTTGATATCATTTGAAAAGACGGGGGAATGTATTAAGCAAATGCTAACATTTATAGGCGTATGTGCGTGAACAGTTTAGACTAGAAAATCATGTGTGTATCTATCCATCTATCTGTCTATCTATTCTAGACATCTATCTACCTATCCAGTGTCGTAGGCTACCTAAGGTATGGCAGGTATGGCACGTGTCCTGGGCTCTACTTGAAGGAGGGCGCCACTGAGCAGGTTCTATTAATGTCAGACAAGCCATCCTCAAATTGTAACAAAACTTATTCTTTACATGTATTTTCAACACACTTGGACTGAAACGACTGAGGTCGTATCCGTGAGAGCAACGGCTTTGTAATTGGATGTATTACTTGGCTCGGGCGACCGGGGCTACAATAGTCCAGGCAAAATAGCGTTTTACGACAGACAATTATAATTTTTTTTTTTTGTAATCATTTATATGAGTTTTTTTGTATCACAAGTTTCTTTTGAAATAAATTTGAATATGCACATGAGCTCCACACTTATTAAATATGTCCAAAGGCAGACACCATTATATGACAAATACATCGGCCCAATCTTCATCCTTTCATCCTACTGCCAATGGGAGATGGCAATGTTGCTTTTAGACTGGCCTCTAGCCTGAAAACTGCCTGGCTTGGTAGAACCTGCCAGGGGTATGGTGTTTCTGCCTATGCAATCAGGACATATTCAATAAGTGTGACGCTCATGTGCATATTCAAATTAATTTCAAAAGAAACTTGTAATACAAAAAAAGTTACTTTTTATGTATACTTTTACTATGTAAAGTTTTATTGTGGTAGGAGTAAAGGAGAAAATTAAGCCTATTGGGTGTATTTTGGGCATATTCGATTAGTGTATAGTTCATTTGCATATCCACATTAATTTTTAAAGAAACTTGTAATACAAAAAAAAATTCAGATTGATGAGAATTAAACATATTTCCTTAGGACTTTTAGTATGTTGTTCTGGACACATACAGAGAATATCGGAGTTTCTTTTCATAAATGTACGATTTATGGCTCCTCAGAATGTTGCAAAAAGTTCCATGGAACTGAATCGATTATTGACCGCTGAAAAAAAAGAATGAGCGCTGCCATTGGCAACAGGTTGGGTGCCTCACCTTTTTCATAGGATGGACTGGGGAAGACTTCATAGGAAGACTGTAGAATACAACTATAAAACGGGAGTAATAATAAGAAAATGCTGGCTGAAAGCGCTGGGCTATGAGTAAATAAAGGAATGTCCTCGACCTCGGCCATGAGGAGGATTGACAGTAAGAGAAATTAACTTGTTGTATTAAGCTAGATGATACAAATCTAAAAAACTTGAAGAAATGTAGTTATCTCGGAGGAGTTGACCAAGCAAGGAGGAGAAGACATTGCAAATAGAATAGGGAATGCAAGGGAGTCATTGTCAGAAAGTTGAGGGAAATTAACAAATAAGACAAGGAGTGTGATACAATGGATGGGGTAATGTTCATGTGAGTCAGACAGACAATGGGCCCAACTGTCCCTAGGCTTACTGTCCCAGTCTAAAACTTTGTGGAAATGGTGCCTTTAAGTTGCCAGAATTGCCCCAGACCCCATACAGGTCTGGGCTAAGCTCTGAATGTGTTCAGGCCCTGCTAATGATGCTCTTCCGTAGAGCTCTGTACATCCTGTGCTTGCCAGCACTCATTAGTGCTTGATGTCAACATTTGGGTCCTGTATTTTTGAGCTGATGTTATGGTAAATGTGTTATGTCAGTTGTTTGGATAGGGGCGCAATTTCAGTGCCTGCCATAGGCACTATTTTCTGTGGCTGCGCCCCTGTATCTACAGTATATATCTCCTGTGTGTCCATGTGTGTGTGTCTTTGCTTTTTGAGAGGACCCAAATCAGTGACTGCATGCTTAATCTACGGACAAGGAAACACTGCTGATAAAGGTGATGAAAAAGTACTTTGAAACATTTGAAAGGTGACTAATTCAGATTATCTGTAAATGTCAGAACAACTCCAAGAGTTCACTCCATGTTTTACCCCATACCCTGTGCATTCCGTTTCTATGGTTCACTGACTGGTAACTGAGCCTAGCCAAACTCATGTGTTTATGCCTAGCTTTATTCCAAGATTCTTGCGTGATTGTTGCTTTTTTGCCTGTGTCTGTTTCTGGATTCTGTGAATTGGATATCTCTCCTCTGACTTCAAGTTACAGTTCTAGTGCTCATGCTAGGTCTCACTGTTTTTGACCAAGCAGTGTTGCCTGGATACAATTTTTTTTTGCCTGTTTTGGAGATCTGGCTCTTCGGAGACTTTTAACTGTTTTCTCTGCCTGGTCTGTGAGTTTCCTTCTGCCTTAGTTTTGACCAATGTCGATGTTCTCTGGATTTCCAGCTTAGTGATCTCTGTGCTGAACACATTTTGGGATCACAAACTCTGAACAGTTTTTTTTTTTTAACTTATGATTCTACTTATGTGAAAAACAAATACATTAAAACTCTTTTGTGCACTACATCTGTTTATTGTGTGTCTGCTCTTGGGTCTGTAACTAACACTTCTTGCCCTACCGGCCGTGAAACATAGCTTACTCTTGTCCCTTATCTTCTCTTCTCCCTTCTCTTCTCTTCAGTACAGCTCACTTTTCTGGACCAAAAGCCAAAAGGAGCGCTCAAATGATTGAGATGAGCCATACATCATTTAACTGCTATCCATAAAGGGTCAGTGGGAGAAGTATGATGTTTGTTTACTTACTGGCTAATAGAAATGAGCTACCCCTGAAAACACATGTTATGCGTTTTTTTTTTTAATTCAATACATGTAGGGCTATACAATATATACATTATAAATATTTACAAATGTTTAGTTTGAAAAATATTCTGTCAGAAGGATGTATAAAAAAGCATAATCACCTCCCAGAGTCCAACCAAAAGTAGACTAATTGTCTGAAGCTGAGCACCAAAAAGCCTGCCATCACCCTACCCCCAACACATTCACACACAGACACACATACACAAGTCAGGGTGCATTGTATCAAAACTGTGACACTTGTCCTAGAAGCTGTTTGCCAGTTAAGCAGTGCTGGTTTTCCACCAAACAAATCAACGACTATTATTCATGAGTTAGCAGGAGATATCAGGGGCGAATCAAGCATTTTAAAGGGGAGGGGTCTTCTGGGAGAGGGAGGGGAGTAAATTCCCCTTGCAAAAATATACAAACAAATCATACAAATCATAATCGACTTACCAAATTTCTACATTTTCTTTACGTCAATAGTATGTAAATAATATCAAGTTTTAATATAAATTCTACATTACTTAATTTCTATATAGCCTGATGAGCTATTGTTTCATACCTTTAAAATTCTTTGAGAAGCGGTCTTCTCATGCAGGTAACGTTACTTCAGAGGACTTTGAATTAGTTAGATCTAATCGTGTTTCAATGAAAGTGGTGGTGTTACAAAACCCCTATCCTCTGTGTTTGCACTGTCCATATGGGATATCATCCTAGTGGGCTGATACACCTGATACTGAACTCTGAAGATGCTCTGCCAGGAGGGACCAGATGGCTAGGTTCTTAGAAAGTTAGTGATAGTTAGAAAGATAGTGAATCGGTAAGACCGAGCCACTTAGATTGTTTACAGAGCCACGACTCTAATTGAAGGAAAAGCACAAGTATTTTGGCTGTTTCTTGTTTGAATTGTAAAATATCCACAGAACATTTTGAATCATGTCAATCAGAATCTGTCCCTGCAAAACAAACTGCACTTTGTGTGCCGCAACACACCACATGACACTGGCCATGCTGCCATTAAATAATTAAGCTATTGTTACCCTATGCATGACAGTTATATCCAAAGGGTATGCGAGCATAGACTGTTATTTGAAGTGCAGCAGGCATGGCATGGCCTAAAATCCATGACCAAGTTAACGAGTGTAGTGACATCCATTTAATTCACCCAACAATAGCTGCTTTGTTATGCTAATGGCGTGTGATCTTCCATGGCTTATTCTGTGTTGTTTCTGTGGGTAAACTGAGAGCCTTTAGTTAGATAACTGTAAAAGGCACACACAAACACACACACACACACACACACACACACACACACACACACACACACACACACACACACACACACACTCAAATACACTTCTCACATATACAAAAGAATAAAACAATACCTCCCACGTTCAATGAGCTCATGTGATTGAACTAGCCACACAGTCCTCTGGTCTGTCAGATATGTCAATGACAAGTGATTTCCAGAATCCCCTCTAATCCCTAAGATATTATATGGCACAGCATAATCTCTCACAGGCAGATATTACTGCTGAAGCATAACAAAATGGATATCATGGCATAATCTAAATCCACATGTAACAAAGTAAATGATTCTGTGGAATTTTTGTCTCTATTGCACTATTTTTTCATACCTCAATTTTGTTGACTGCTTACAGTGTCTTACGATTGCATGAAGACTGAAATAAAAAGTACACAATTATCAAAACTTAACACTCAAGGAGCAAAACATTGGCCCAGATTTGCCTCACTATAACACAATATCAGCTCACACACAGTATACACACAGTAATTTGCAAAACACTAAACACACTTGTATACATTACACACAGAAGAATATCAAGATGACAGTTTCTTGCCATTCCAAAGCACTGACTGTCCATACCTATTACCACACCTATGAGCCAATTGGTTAAACACAGCCATCAAGTGCGCTAACACATGAGTGCTTAATTGTAGACACACCAAACAGGTTTAAGCACTTTAGAAATGCAGCAGGTGAGTTCTGTCATCAACCAAAATGGAAGGAGTTAGAAGAAGAAGAATGAGGGTGAGACGGGGAATCGTCGGAGGAGGAGGAGAAGGAGGAAGAGAAAAAAAAGTCATATGCAACGTACAAAATATGGTTTTGATAAATAAGTGTATCATTCTGCAAAGGATCTGAGGTGTTTTGCTTATTGGGTGAGTGGTTGTTGTATTGAAAACTATTTTTATATCTCATTGATATATGCTTCATTTTGTAGGTCTGGAATGGAAGCATTTAAGTTTTTTGACAGGAAAAAGCATTGCACGAAATGAGTAGAAATCGATGGTTTCTTTCTCTTGTTTGTTTATAGCTTGTTTATGGATGGATGTCTACATCCCTCGGTTTGTGCCTGGCAAGAATTTATTTAGGCTCTATTGAAGATCGTTAATCGGTGTCACCCTTTAGACTTCTTACGCATTGATAAACAACCCATGACATTTTAGACACACACAGAATGAGAGAGAGAGTGAGTGAGAGAGAGAGCAAATGTCAAGCGTAGGTAGCAACAGTATAGTACAAATTTTGATGTGTGCGTAACAAGTGTCATGTTAGCAGCTTTCCAATTCTGTACAGCTTCTCTGTCACTTTCTCCCTCTCTCACTCCTTCTCTTCTTTTCACCCTGTCTATCTACTGTGTCTTTCTAAATGAAAAATGATGGAAACAAGGAATAACCAGCAGAGTAAGAACCAAAGTAAAAAGCATTGAGTGATGGTAGGTCTTGTGATGAGGTAAAAACAGGAGTTGCAACTTTAGGGCTCAGAATTGAACTAGGATTGCTTTGTTTCCCCTGGGGGCAAAGAGAGGAGACGAGACCTTGTGGTGGAGTCACGACCTCGTTTGACCGAGTTTATTTGAAACACTTTAAAAGTTAAACAGACAAATAAAAAAATATCTGTGAAAGTGATGGTGAGGTCCTGGGGAACAAGCGATCGAGGACGGACATTTGATGCTCTCAGTTCTCCCAATTTTATCACTGCCAGGTAGGAGATGAGAGTACTTTGTAACTCCTTCTCATGCTCGATGCATTTTCCCTACCTGTCCTCCTTTTGCAGTGCCAGCATAACTGTGTCTAATTTCTGTAGCTTCTCTATCATGGTCCTAGTCCAGGCTTCAGCCACCTGTTCTTGTTTTCTTCTGCTTCCACAGAGGTGTGGTGTAGCATCATAACACAAAACAAGAAGAGTGATTAGACAAGCTCAAGCATAAACATAGGGTGACCAGGTTTGAGTTTGTGAAAAAGAGGACACTTAATCGCGGGGGAGGGGGGGTAGTGTATACTGGATCTGGCCCGCGGGGCATAAAGATGACCCCGCCCCCTCCCCCATGACAAAGTTTTAACATCTATTTCACATGCAGATGACCCTGCCCCCTCCCGCTTGACAAAGTTTTGACATGCAGATGTCATGTGCTCTTGTAAACAATGCAACTAGAAGCAGCAAGGTGCTCAGTGTTGCCAGATTTAAAATGGCGTATCATACCAAATGCTCAAAAAAACACTGGGAGGGCGATCTCGCGCAGGAACGTGGAACGTTATGGAGGTACCCCTTCAAAAACTTTTAAGTGTGTAAACAGTAGTTTAGTTTGTGAAAGACCCAGAGAAACACAAATATCCCACAAAATCCCGGACAATTTTGGAATCCCTGCCGGACGCATTTTTTAGGTCTCGAAAAGAGGACATGTCTGGGTAAAAGAGGACGTCTGGTCACCCTAATAAACATCTATAATACCATGGGAAGCAATTCAGAACGTTCTGCTCTCTGTGCATATTAACCACTTACCACTTGATTCTATGGGGGCATGTCAGGTCGGATTCCTCTACGATCTCTGATGAAGACATGTCTGACATCACATGTCACTTCCTTTCATGAGACCAGAGGTTCCCAAAGTGTGGGATAGGCCCCCCAGGCGGGCACGGGGTTACAGCAGGGGGGGAGGGGGGGGCAAGGGTTGGGGGCAACCATAAAGAACGAGAACAATAAACAAACTACTGGTCAAAATAAGTTTGCCAATGCTTTTACAGCTTAATAAATTGTCATGCCCTGGTCATTAGGGTGGCTGGGAAGCAGACACAATGGGTTAACCCTTTCAAACACAAAATGAATGGGGGTGTAACCTTGTTTGGACCTCGGATTACAAAGGCCATTTGTAACATCTCGACCTGAGGCTGAATCACATGTCAATTTAATGGACTACCAGTGATCACATGTAAATGAACGCGTGGGTCTTTCAAACGTGCCCTCGTCTTTCCCCTTCTCTCTCCCTCTCGCTCCATCAAACACATGCTTACGTTCAATACCGGTAAACAAACACAAACACACGTACCAACCCCCTAGGACTACACCTACTAGGATTTGTGAAATATGATGGAGGGAAGTGCTTTATAGAAGCTCCCTTTACGTAAGTGTGTACACTCTCAGCTCTCAACTAGAGATATTAATATCCTCCTTTGTGAGAATGTTGCTTTATCACATATCCCTGATAAAGCATGTTTAGTGGAGGGCATGTTGAATTGAGTCCAGCTCCATGTCTTTCCTCGCACACAACACAACTCTTTGTCCAAAAACATTGTGCCATCCAGAGACACAGAGGGATTAGTTCCCACTCAGTGCATGGTTTCACAACACACTTGGCTTGGGATGGTTACAGGATAGTTCAAAAGATTTGTTTTTACAATGTTGTGCATGTACAAGAGAGTGCGTGCCACATGCAATTTCTGCTTTTCAAAACAACATACTGTATATAATAATTTATTTCTGAAAACACAATAAGAAAAGAATGTTTCTGTGTTTTTTCTTGACATAAAATTGAAAATAAAAGTATGAAAAACTGAAACAAAGGCTAAAGACGAAACAAAGACTGCAAACAAACCATTGTGGTAGATATGGTAGTTCAAATCTATTGAACACTACAAATAAACTTCATATTTTTTCAGGTACGCCATAGGGCTTAAAGCCGAGCCGCGCGCTTGCGTGTGTGTGTGTGTGTGTGTGTGTGTGTGTGTGTGTGTGTGTGTGTGTGTGTGTGTGTGTGTGTGTGTGTGTGTGTGTGTGTGTGTATGTGTGTGTGTGTGTGTGTGTGTGTGTGTGTGTGTGTGTGTGTGTGTGTGTGTGTGTGTGAATGAAACACCTGAGTAGAGAGGAAGGGAGCGCTTCCTCCCACGTCTGGCAGGTCAGGGTCTGGAGGGAAAGGAGAGGAGAGGAGAGGAGAGGAGAGGAGAGGAGAGAAGAGGAAAGGACAGGAGAGGAAAGGAGAGGAGACAGGGCACAACAATATACTGAAAGAGAACAAAGCTTTCTGATGACAAGCTCTGACACCAATGCACAACCATGGAGCACAGAGCATTACATACACACACACACACACACACACACACACACACACACACACACACACACACACACACACACACACACACACACACACACACAAAAACACACACACACACACACACGCACATATGTACACATGCAAACACATAGGCATATACACATGCATACAAATTTACACACAGACACATAAAGCTCATTCCTTCTTATTCTCTGGGATAAAATATTCATTAATGTACAGTGCACACATGTTACTCATACAATGCTTACACACCCCACACACACAATCACACACATACACCATTGTTTTTATTTTTCTCCGTCATTGACTCTCACTCTCTTCCTCACCACTCGCCCACAGACTAAACCAGAGATTTGCCCAAGTGCCCCTCCTCCGATCCCTCACTCATGCCAGCTCCACTGCGCTACCAAATTAGCATTCCCAGCTCTCCGTTTCTGCTCTGCACTGCGGAGGACTTTGATGTGCCTGCTACTCTGGCCAGGCTTGAGGATCCAGGCTTGCTACGGCAGACACACGGTTAGCATGGTGCTGACAGGTTCTCGCTGTGGCTCAGGAAAAGGAGCAAGGTGGTTACAACACCAAGATCATGGGATCATTATACAGTACTTAAGGGACAATAATACTGATGGGAAATGTATATCTGTAGTGCGAGATGTAAGCAGCTTAGGATAAATGAGTAAGTAAAAGTGATTACCGTTTTTCTCAATTGCTTACACACATTTTTTTAAAGCATACCTCATTTTCTCGAAACTCTAAACAAAATCCAAAATGCAAAACTCTACATATCTCCTGCAAAATGCTACTTTGCCTTCAAAACAATGTTATGTCTCCTTAAAATGGTATTTTGTGTTCAAATGACACACACAGACCATCATATGAGTAGACATTTATAAGAACCACTGATGTGCTGAATGGAAAACACTACTATGAATGGGAAAACACCAGTATGAAGGCCTTATCAGGAGCATTATGCATTTTCATTTTTAGTGTTACTGTACACTTACTCCAGTTGTAAAATATAACTTTATAATGTGTTTAGCCTTGGAAATGGAAGTTCAGACATTTGAATGGCAGTGTGTTCTGTCTGAACACAAGGAGATTTGGCATTGATACAAAATAAAAAAGGCTTGTGTGCAGTGTTTTGAAGAAAGTGTGGTTTACAATTTAAATCTGGGTCTAAAGCAAGAAAGTTCAGCAGAATTGGTTTAGGGAGTTGGCACATGAGTAACAGGTTGTTGTCATTATGTCATAAGTTGTCTTTAAGTTGTTAACAATTAAGAAAATCTGTAATGAATGAATGTCAGTGAAAGGCTTTGATGAGGTCAGGCTGTGAACAGGGTACGTTTCAGCTAATATTCAGCTGATCCCTTTATACCCCTTGATAGGTGAAAATTCAGCCTAGTTAGTTCAGGACTCCGGAGCTGCATGTAAGTATATTTATTAGACAACAAACACAAACAATTGCAATCGGGCTCCCCTCCCAGCACAAGGCTGAAAGTGAAGGCAATGATAAGCACTTCGCACAAGGTTTATAAAGTCAGAAGTGTGGTTTTCAGCAGGGATAACCACGTGGTGGATTTCTCACGTCTGAGGCGCCCTGTCTTGCAAGGATGGCAGTTTTGCACAAGGTCGGAAGAAGCAGAGTTCCCTTCTTATCTCCTCTGGTCTAAACATGCTCTTGTTCATATGCAGACTTAGTGGCACCTAATATTCTAGTTACACACTGTGACGAACCCCCTATTTTGTCGGTATGGTTGTGTGTAAATTGGTTGATTGTGTGTGCAGGCTGTGGTTCATTCTCTCTCCTTCCAGGTGCCAGTGATCAACCACCTGGGGGGGGCGTGTCCCTGACCTATAAAGAAACCGGCAATTCCTGCATTTGGGAGAGTTCTGGAGCATGAGAGAAAGAGAGCAAGATAGCAACCTGTTGACTACATGTACTGCGAGAGCAGATTTTGATTGCATGTATTGGATCTTTGTGAAAACTTGTACTTTTTATTGGAAATTGGAACTTTGTGTGAATTGGACCGGTGTGGTAATTTGAACTTTGATGATTAAACCTTTGTGTTTTTGATAAATTGGTGTAATTTCAGTTCTTGTAACAAGGCCAAGAGCCAGCTTTGTTACACACACAGAGATAGAAAAGCCATGCTCCTGCTTTCAAAAGCATGATTCATACAAGGAATATATTAATACAAGGCACTTGATTATTATATTCTTAAGTCATTAACCGTGTTTGGAAAAAATCTCTATCACCCCATACCATGTTGCACCACATTATACCATGTGTTTACTCCTTCTTACATACAAAGCCCTAAACGGCTTAGCTCCCAATTACCTTAAGGAATTCGCTCCTTCTGCCCACCAAGCTCACTTAGTTCCCAGAGTGCAGTTCTCCTTGTAATTCCAAGAACATCAAAAAGCACAACAGGAGCCTTCTTCTATCAAGCCCCCCTCTAGTGATCCACTTCCTCTGAAAACAGTGTCCTTAGGGGAAGTAAGATGGCACAGTTACCAACAAGAGAATATCAGATATTCTAACATCAGTTAAAAATGCATTAGGCATAAACAGGTCCTCAATGTTTTTTCACTGTATTGCACTTCTCACATATTGAAAATATAGAAATATAATGTTTTTGATGATTCAATAAAACAGAGTAGCCTTTTCACACCAGACAAACCACAATAAAACTATTATCATGAACAACCAGGGGAACCTGTGGCAACCCCTAATGTGGCAGTTGTTACTTAAGCATTAGTCACTGCTAACAACCATGCTGAAATGTATGTACATGGGTTGAATACTGGTAACAGCACAGACAATTATACATAAAATATACATAAAACATTAAGGATATTAAATAACTGAAAAATATATTTTAGACCCTAAGATTTTAAAATAATAGCCTTGTCTAATAGTTGTGGTTATAACTTGTTTTAATATAGTAATGCTCAGTATTTATATCTGTTGGCTTTACCTTCTCCCAAACATTCAACTTGGCAACTCATAGATGTAAACACCTATACCATCGATAGCATTGCAGCAGGCAGTGATTGGAACACTAGGATATGACTGGATTTTACTGTTGTGTGGTCTATACAGCCAAAAGGGTATGTGTTATTGCCGTAGCTGCTTCAGAAAGCTGCTCCTCAGGTCACTTAAAACATGCATGGTCTCTGAGCTGAGGTGATGGTGAGATAAGGTCTAAATATTGGTGGACAGGTTTAAATCTGAAAGAAAACAAATAGCCTAAAAACACAAGTCGAATCTATAGTATTGATTATTCAGAGGAAAAACAAACCAGAAATGGCTCTCATATTTTTTTCATCCTTTCAAACATAGGCCTCATAAATGAATGCATCAGTGTGTTTATCAGATCTGTGGTTTCTTGAGGGCGTACACAGTGATGTTATTCAGATCAGCCAACCAGATATTTGAAGCGGATTATCTCTCATATTAATCCTGTGTCTGTGTGTGCTCTGAGTCGTGTTGGTAATTTGTGTACGTGGGGGGTGGAGTCATGAATCTAAGGAACAAGGGAGAGACCACTGTGAGCAAAATGTTTCTAGCTGTTGTAATTGGTGCACTTGTTTTCCTTGATTGTGCCCTTGGAGTAATAAAGGATACAAATAAAGGTAACTAAATAAAGGAAACATTTGCACACATTTAAAATTGAATTTTGCCCTGAAAGTGTGTATTTTGTGCTTTTTGCTATTTTGCTTATTTTGTGTATTTTGTCATTGTCAAAAACATCCCATGAACCATGATATTGAGTGCTGTTTACTGGCCACGTTGACCACACCCCCTCTGTGATGAATTGGTGTTGCAAGCTGCAGGTTGGTGCCACACCTGTGGCTCAATGAAATCAAAGCGGCTACATGTTAAATTGCTAGAGAGAAGGCCGGGATAAAAAGGATTGGGAAATGAATGAGGGCCTTGCCCTCGATATTCTTCTCTAAGTTCCCCAATTTATATGAGTTGCTAGGTCATCCCCAAACCCAAAGGTCATCCTAACCATGTTTTGCCATAAACAAAGTGGTGCAGAGATTGATAAGAAAAGGGAAGTGATGTGAATGAATGAATGAATGAATGATTAAACATAAAAAAAATCCAGGAAATTTCATGACATACATGAAAATCCTGACCCCCCTCACAGGCCTACATGAGACAAGAATCTACATTAGAGACATTCTTTGAAATCGTAATGCTTCTAGGGACAAGACAAAGGCCTATATTGTGTAGCCTACACATCGTGGCCAACTAAAATGTGTGCACGATTTACTCCATGGTTTACTTATAGTGAGATCATATTTTGCACACGATGTTAAGGTCTTCGTGCGCACGTTTAATACATTGTGAGCAAATTTAAGTAGATCAAGCTAATGATGGTATCATAACATGCTGCGCGCTATTCGAACGTGCCCACAAAGCAAGAAACATTATTTGGCCCCTTTTGCAGAATCTGTGTGCTTTGATAATATTTCTCTGCAGGTTACATTCAATGAAAGCACGGCACCTGCTGTTTTGTAATCATCCAATGACCCCCCACAATGCTCCCAATAAGATTTGTCCCCTCTCCAGCTAACACTGTCCACAGGGAGTATATTGATCAAAACCAGGAGACGAGAGAGGCAGGCCGGTTTGTGAATCTGGCTGTCAAGTGTAATGAGCTCAGCCCCAGCATTCAGCTTTGCTCAAAATGAAAGATATTAATCAGATAATTTACGTTCACCGAAATAATTCCAATAAATCATATTTTGTATCATTAAAAGGAAAAGCAATCAATTACACACAAGCGTACATGTTTGTTTTCCTTGTTTAACAGAATTTGAAGAATGCACAGAAAGCTTATATGATGGTGTATTCGGTTTCTTGGGCCACCCATGGTACAGCATGGTGAACTGTGACTCTACATACCTTTGTTTACTTTTTTTTTTACATCTTTAGATGTATCGAGAAAGAAAAAGAAAAAGAAAAAAGGAAGCAGAAGGATCGATACAAGCAGACCCTAACCCTGACCCTAACCCTGTTAATAGGCCATCATTGTCTCGCTGTGAGTGCCGTGATATGATGGCGTAATGAGAAAGTTCTTCACTCTGCCAAAAGGAGGATAAAAGCGCTAATTCTTATTTCTTCCGGGGCTCTGTACTGTCAGACAAACACAGGAGGCCAGAGCAGCAGCGAGGAATATCAAGTGTCATCAGAACCAGGCAGGGACGAGACGGAAACATCGCCTCCCGTTTCCCATGAAAATAAACCCAGATCACTGCAAAGATGAAGATGATGAAATGCTGCTCGGATGATAACGAGATAAGCGATGAGGCTGGCGTTTGCGTCTGGCCGGGGTGAAGGTTTTTATTTGTGTGTGTGTGTGTGTGTGTTTGTGTGTGTGTGTGTGTGTGTGTGTGTGTGCGTGCGTGCGTGTGTGTGTGTGTGTGTGTGTTTGTGTGTGTTTGTGTGTGCGCGTGTGTGTGTGCGTGCGTGCGTGTGTGTGTGTGTGTGTGTGTGTGTGTGTGCGCGTGTGTGTGTGTGTGTGTGTGTGTGTGTGTGTGCGTGCGTGTGTGTGTGTGTGTGTGTGTGTGTGTGTGTGTGTGTGCGTGCGTGCGTGCGTGCGTGCGTGCGTGTGTGTGTGTGTGTGTGTGTTTAGAGAGAGAGTGAGAAGGATAGATCTGAGAAGTAAACCAGCTTCTGGAGGCAGGAAAAGGGAGTCAGTGAAGGGGATTAAGGGCTAGGGGTTGCTGCTAGCCTGGCAGAGGAGAGGAGAGGGAATGTGAGGCAGAAAGCCGTGGTTGTCATAATTACTGCGCTAAATCCAGTTTGTGCCCTCGAAGCATATATACATCAAAGCCATAGCCACAGACCGGCACTGAGGGGGAGGAGGGTGGGGGATGGAGAATGCGTCATGTGAAGGATGATTCACAGAATGTGTGTGTGTGAGTGTCAGTAAGAGACATTTTGTATGTTTCTATCAGCCTATATGTGTTTTTTAACCTCTGCATTGTTATTGTTTCATGTGTTTTATTTTTTCTGATGAAAATGTACCGACATGGACTGCATTTATATAGCGCTTTTCTACTCATAGAGCACTCAAATGCTTTTCAGATGAATGCATCAGACATCTACCCATTCACACACCGATAGCAGAGATCTAAGGTGCCAACCTGCACATCGGGAGCGCTTGGGGGTTCACTGTCTTGCTCAAGGACACTTTGACACTTGGTGAGGAGGAGTCGGGATTGAACTAGCAACCTTCAATTGCTGAACGAGTCCTGTACCTCCTGAAACACTATCACGCACGCACGCACGCACGCACGCACGCACGCACGCACGCACACAGTGGGACAGGGAGCAAAGGCAAAGGACAAAGAAAATAAATACGGAAGTCTCATGAAAAAAACTGTCCAATAGAAACCAATTCATGTCTGGCAAATGAAATTAGCCTGCAGCTAAAAGGCACATTGCATAATATGTGACTCACGAGTGCTGAAATGAGGGCCACAAATAACTCACACGGAACTATAAAACTATAACAAAATATACCCAGTGCAAAATGATATATGAAGCATAACGCGTCAGATCTATGTGTCAGAAAAATGCAGACCCCCTTACAGTAACACACTCATACAACAAATAGTGCCCATTGATCATTGAGTTGCTCTCTCATTAAGCCAACCTATTCGACATCCCCCCATGGGGTCAATAACATAACACAATGCTAATGATTATTTTCTGCTATTGACCAACCGTGTCCTGTTTTATGTGCGTTCTGGGCAGACTCTACCCATGTAGGTGCTAATGACATCAGCCGTGCATTAAACATAATGTAGAGGTTCTGGACCTCACATCAATTAAAGAGGAAGTGATATCATAATCCATCATATGCACAACATGCAGTAGGGTGTCGGGGGTAGGGGTAGATATTTGCTGAATCTCAGCATAGAGCACGGACATGGGCATTTACAATGACATTTACATTTTTATGGTGAGATCAGGAAACTTTGTTGTACTAGTTTGAAAGGGGGAAAAAAGCTCATCACAAAGAAATGAGAAATTAATTATGTGCTTGAACATTTCTAGTTAAGATAAGAACATTAAACTGGTATGTTTTAATTAAAAATGCCCCATTCTAGCAGCCTTATCTATTCCAATAAGTATTGTCTAAAACAAGACACAGGAAATGAAACCTTCTCATAGCAACTTTTAAATGTTACCAAAAGGCAGCCACCCAAAGGCCAGGACATTCCCATGGAAGATGCAACTAATTGCTTTTCTCTCGCCCTGACAGTGGCATTTGAATTGTATTTTTTAATCATTTCATAACTATGCTCAATGTAATTGGTTTTTCATCCATTTATAAACATCTTGAGGGTTTGGCGTAAAACCTTAAAGTTCCCCCATCATCTGAGGACACTAGTCCCTTGTTTCCTTTGAGACAGGAAGACCTCTTCTGAATTCTGTGCCATGAGATACCCACGGCTCTTAGCGATCATGTAATACAGCAGGATTTGTGCAAAGAGATAGAGACTGAGGAAAATAGGGAGATAAAAATGGTAGGAGACAGGATTCTCTCTCTCACTCTCTCTGTGTCTGTATGTTGGAGGGAGTGTATAGTCTCCTCTAAGGTGATTCTCAAAGATTTAACCACAGGATATTTTAGAGCTATTGGTTCTAAACTGAAGTGAAGCAAATGTTTGGATGTGTATAACTCAACTGCTGAAACAGATGTTTGGATGTGTATAACAGTGTGGCATTGGTGAGGTGGTATAAAAAACAATGTTACCAGGGCTACTGAGCAGCTCTCCATAAGCGTGTCGTCCTCTGGGAATACATAACCATGTAGCACAGATTGTGTTTTTTTAAATTATGTTGATGCTAATCTTCATGCTCATCAGTAAGTTGAGATAACAATACAAGCAGGTTTTTCTGCATCTTCTGATGTACAATTTGAACACATCCTCAAGTGTAACATCCCGGAGTCCTCTGGTGTTTCAGGTCTCACAGCAGACACCCTCGTCCAGGTGACCCAAGGGTTGATCAAGCCTCTGTGTCCAAGTGGGGTTCTACTGACCCTTCTGGTCACCCCTTTTCAGCCAGGGAATTTAGACTCTTTCTCTGCTGCCTCCACATTGTTGTTCATGGTTCTTCTCATGCTTGCACCCGTGATGCCCGGGGTGTCATAGCCTTTGCTTAAGGAATGACTTGTGAATCCCCAACTACCCCCATCTCCACTGATCCTCTACCCATTCCTGGTACTTTCCCCTCCTCCATGCGCTTCCTCCATCCTCTTTTCATGCTGTTCGCTCTAGTAAGGCCTAAGGGCCTTGTGCTTCAGCCGAGCTTCTGCCTGCTGGGCTGCCTCAGCTGACCTTTACTTCATACTTGTCCTCGTGGTGATCCCTGCATCAGACGCTTTGGTGTCCCTTAATCCGGTTTACTGCAGGTGAGCCAGTGCCATGATGAACTCCTCCCTGACAGAGCTGAATGGGAGCCTGAGCTTATTGCTGTTCCCATACAGCCCACTGCCACTCAGGCTGCGTGGCAAAGCACAGCCATCTGCGAAGATAGCTGCTCAATTTACTCTCTAAGCCTTCCACTACAGTTATGGGGACTTCATGGATGAGTAGGGACCAGAAGATTCTTGGAAGGATCCTGTGCTTGTAGACCCAGGCCTTAAATCTACTGGGGAACCCAGGCCTTAAATCTCCTGGGGAACCCAGACTTGTTATGAAACATGCTGTTGTCTGAGGCAACAACCTTGACTCCATCACCATCCAGGACTCATTGGTAAAGATTCCTCTGTGTAGTTCACTAAATGTCTGTTGAAGTGCTTCGCTAATAACTTTTAGCTTGATTTAGGAGAACTATGGGTGAAGAAATAGAATTCTAAATCATAGTATATGGAGAGGGACAAAATGGCACAACGAACTGTGATATCAAGCCAAGAATGGGATACCAGTGATTCTTTTTGTCTGTGATCATCTCACTTTGAGTTCAGCAGGAATGTTCCACCTCTTGATGCCTTCCTGGTGGACATCAATCTGTTATAGTGGATGGCTTTCTACTGCAAATCGATTGAAAGGAGAGTCAAATCATATGCTTAAGTGCACAAACTTAATATCTTCAGCAAGAGTAATTATGCACCACAGACCCATCCAGTCCCCAGTCTTCAGAGTTCACACGCGCCATTGTCCAGTCTCCCTCTCTGAGGCACATACAGTCACATGCACACAAAGAGGCACACACAAACATACAGAGGCACACACACAGAGGCACACACACACACACACACACACACACACACACACACACACACACACACACATACACACACACACACACACACACGAACACACACACAGCCACATACACGAACACACACACAGCCACATACACGAACACACACACAGCCACCCACATGCACACAGTCTGACAGTCACACACACACACAGGCGCACATACAGGCACAGAGACTCTGAGCTGCCTAGTGGTGCCTAAGCTGGCAGGGGATTTCCCGAAGACACTTTCCCACATTGTGCACATCTATGGAATTTATATTCATAGCTTACAGCAACCACAGAAAGACAGAGAGAGGGGGAGAGCTAGAAGGAGAGAGGATAGAGGGAAAGATGGAGAGACAGAGAGAATGTATGTATGTGGATGTGTGAGACAGAGACTGTGAAAGAGGGAAAGAGAGAGAGAGATGGAGAGAGAGAGAGAGAGAATGAATGAATGAGAGAGAGTTAGAGAATGTATGTATGTGGATGTGGGTGTGTGTGGCAGAGACTGTGAAAGAGAGAGAGTGGATCCATAGGTGTGAATATATAAGACAGAGATATTATATGTGAATGTCTGTGTGGGTGTGTGTGTGTCAGAGATTGTGAAAGAGTGAGAGAGAGGGAGAATGACAAATGGAGAAATACGAGAAAAGAAGGCAATAATGAGAGAGTGAGACTGAGAGAGAGCGCTATCTATGCAGTTTCTTTCTTTCCATTAGTCAAATAATACACTGTTAAAGATAGAAAATATTCCAGATGCTAGTAAAAATGTAAAGCCTTGTTTTGTTTTGAATGGGTAGCCACCTTGTTCTCATTATAATGAGAAAGAAAAATGATAAAGAGAAAGCAGATTTGATTTGACACCAATGGAGAGAGAAGGAGACGGAGAGAGATCAAAAGAGAGTCACTCTGGGGGGGTGGGGGTGTTGAGAGAGAAGATTGACTGATGATACTCATATAGAGGCAGCTAGGGGCTCTTTCTGCTGCCGACTGCAGTGTGGAGGCTGCAGAAGGCATGGCATGAAGAGGAGATGCCTAATGAGGACGGAGGCTTGGCACCTCACACTTCAAAAGAGCGATTTAACCCAGTTTGGGATCCAGCTCCAAGGACCTGCTGTGGGTCTACAATCACCTTGCCGTCACGGTAGACCCTGCTGTCTTGTATGCCTCTTATGATAATAAAACGTCATGGCAAGGTCTCTAATGTGTTTGAATGACATGGTGTGCCTGTCATATTGAACACAATGTCCAGAACTCAATGTGCTCTTTCCTAGGGTGGTGCTGGTGCTGATGGGGGGTTGTCGGGGGGGTTGTCAGGGAGTGCCTGATGGTGAAACGGCAAGATGCACAATACCATACATTCCTCTGGCACTTTACAGTGCAATTTGTATGGAGATTAAAAAAGAAAAATGACATGCATAATTACAAATGACATGTTAAGATGTTCTTACTCAGATTTTTGCTGCCAAGTTCGTGGATATAAACGTGTGTAGCACTTTAGGATTAATGATTGGATGTAGGTAGGATAAAATGTACATAACTGCTAACACATGTCAGACCACCTAAAAAGAATCGCTTACAGTCCAAAACACTTCTCTCCAGACTAAAGAAATTAAAACACAAATATGTTGGTGGCTTTTTCAGCAGGTATATGTCCACTTGAATGCAATGGTGAGTTCAATGTAAACTAATAAACGTCACTAAAACAAACTGTGTGTCTCCCTTAGTCATACTGAACAATTTCCTACCTCCTAAAAGTAATTTAGGATGTTTTGAAATCAGCCACAAATACACATATATACACACTGACACACATACACACCAGAGGATAATATTTACTCTCAGCTGTCTCCCAGTGACATAAGGTCCTTTGGAAAAAGGTTCCTTGAGTAATTCTAAACATAGTCATTGAAGTTAGTTTGTTACCAGGTGGAAGAATCCACAAGGAAGAATCCTTTCAACATTCTCCTCACAATCCTTTTTATCCTTGAACCTAGGACTAAGGGCACCAACAGCTTGAATTCGTCTGGCTCAAGGTCATGCTTACATCTAACTCGAAGACTGCAATCAGGAGTTCCAGGTTTGCAACCAATAGAGCTGGTGCCATCCCATAATTGGAAACGATCCGATGAGACAAGACTGGGTTGAATAGGGGTATTTTCAACATGTTTATTCAAAACATGTGGATGAAGGCCTTATCGAGTTGGTTGAAACTTCTGTTAAAAATTCAGAACATTAAAATTTAGCTGGACATTTCCTTCTATATATTATTTATACATCTTGTTAATAATGCATCTTGAGTGCATTCCAATCCAAAGCTGGAAGTCAAGCCTTACTTACACTAAGATGGCCAATTTTAATCAGGCAGCGCCCTCTACTGATTGAAGGCAAAAGTGGTTGATTTCTCCTCATTCCTCAATTGACTTTAATGTTTTCATTACGTAATGTGTACTGAATATCATACACGGTGTGAATTAAAACATGATATGCAGTGCTTCATTTTTTGGTGCTATTTCAAAGTTAATCCACCAAGTAGGAAACCCTGGTTTATCCGGTTGATGCAACACTAGGGTTCTGCCCTTTGTTTGTTTTAGATTACAAGTACAGAAATGTCCTTGCCCGAAAGTTGAACATTTTTGTCTGTATAAGGTAGTCATACTGACTACACTAAAAAAAGTACAGGAGCAAAACACTTCTATGATTAATTATATACCATCTCAAAATAAACCACCTCATAATTTTCAACCTTTTGTAAACCTATCAACTATTAATCAAATCATCATAATCATTTATTAATAAATGTCAAAAACTTTTGACATTTAACTTCGTGGTCACCGACAGAACATTGACAGTTTTTCAGCACCTTCATTTAAATCTTAATTAAGTCTTGTATATCACTTACCTCATTTTGAACAATGGCTGTTGCCATTCACGTTACCTGAAGTAGGTACTCCAAGAGTAAATTCGTCCAGGCTGGTAAACATATGTCTCTATACAACATCAAGTGCTGAGTAGAGGATGCACATTTAAATGTGCAAATGTAAGTGCTACATATAATTACATACAAAGGAATACATTTAGATCTGTTAAAACATTCACTACGCAGCTAGGCAGTATGAGGAATTGGGTTAATTTCAGTTGAGCGCAAAAATGACACTCTTTTCCTTCAGACGTGTGCCTGTGCTTTTATTGCAATAATACATCTGCATCCTTGCCATCCATCTTTAATGGTTAGAATAAAGAGCTCTGGACCACACACGATAAGAAGAAATAAAAAGATAGTGATTTAAGAACATGAGGTCATTAGGCAGGCAAAAACATAGACAAAATTACTCACAGTGTACACACACACACACGCACGCACACACACAAACACATACACTTAAAAGAGACAAACACACACTGATTGAATCTTCATCTTCTACATTCTTTCTGAAGTGCAAACACACACACACACACTTAACCTAAACATTCATCCACAGTACATGAGTGCAAGATTGAAATCTAGTGTAGAACTAATTTACGGTTACGATTAAAGGTTGGTCTCTTGGTTAAATCTCACTCATATTGAAAAAAGTGCTGTATTTTTTCAAACACTGACTTTTAAGGTATGCATCATACAGAAGGTACACTGTACATTAACACTTCACCCAACTGCCATTTAAAACCAGAATCTACACAGGAGCAAAACGTATAAATCTGATATGTAAACTGTAACTATACATAAACAAATGTCATATGATGGATCACCACATTGTGTCCTATGTACAAAAATAAATAAATACATGACACTTTATATAGATACATATCACTGACAGTAAATTAAATGACCACTTCACACAGACTATAGGCCTTCTCAGATTGTATTTCTTCTCTAGATATCGGTTTGAAAGACTTACTGCTCATATATGCATAATGTATATATATGTACGTACAGTACATATATGATATACTTTGATATACTGTTAAACACCTTCTAGGCTCAGGGTTCACAGAGATGCATGTGCTGTATCGTTTTTCTCGGACTATAGATAGAAACACATCTAGCAATAGACACGGCACACTAAAAGCACAAGACGCCACTTTGAGATCGATTTTGCGTTAATACTGACAACTTGGAGTAGTACTGCTCCGACTGTAGGTGTTTTTGCCCCTGGAGTGTGGTTGAGCGGTGCTGGACTGTAGCAGAAACAATCTCGGTTTGCCATCATAAACATGCACAGCAGGACGCCCCTCTGGCAGGGTGGACCCGCTCTCCTCTTCTCTCTTCATCCTTTCTTCTCTCCTTACTCTTAGATCACTCCGAGATCACTGCAGGGGGACACGAGAGAGGTGATTGTAAAGTGTTTGTTTGTGTGTGTGTGTGTGTGAGTGTGTACACAATGCATGATTGCAATGTGTGTGAGACCTTGTAGTCTTTGCATGAGTTTACGCACGTCTTAGTGGGTGTGTGGTGTGTGTATCTGAGGGTGTGTGGTGTGTGTATCTGAGGGTGTGTGTGTGTGTGAGTGTGTGTGTGTGTGTGTGTGTGTGTGGTGACCTCCATGTCTACCTCTGTTAGCCTGCCCTCACCTAGTCTAACCTCCGAGCCAATGTTTCTGTTGAGAACCCTTCTCCCCTCTAAACACAGACCCTCGCACAGCAAAGCACTGGCCCTTTGGGTGGATGCCACCTGGGAAAATGACCCCATGAGAACCCACAGTCAAAGCCCTTCATCTTTTATACAAAACACACTGGCCACTGTAGAGCTCCCTCTTGTGGAGGCATGTAAAATGTGCATTTCAAAAAAGGAAGTGACAAAACGCCTTCTTCAAAACAATTTACATGAAACGCCTACCTTTTTGCCACCCAAAAGAGGCAAAGGTCTGGCCTCAAAGATGCTTAGATCTGTACGAAATTACCAAATGAATGTGCTCTATTAATCAAAAAATAACTTCATGCAATGTCCCTTATTTGTGGCGTGTAAGAACCTGTAGTTCGCATCTATCAGATTAGGGCCTAAGGTGTGTTACGGGCTCATCGAACACTTTTATCCAGCAAGTAATCAGTTTTGAGTTATTTTTTGTCAGAAATACGTATATAATTTTCTGGCTTGTATGTGTATCTGTGTATGTGCATATGTGAGAGCATGTACTGTGTGTGTGTGTGTGTGTGTGTGTGTGTGTGTGTGTGTGTGTGTGTGTGTGTGTGTGTGTGTGTGTGTGTATGTGTGTGTGTATGTGTGTGTGTGTATGTGGGAGCACGTATGTGTTTGTGTGTGTATGTTGGTGGAGAGTCAGAGTTTAGCGGAGTTGGTAGTGAACTGTAGTGAACTCCTATGTGGTGTCTACCGTAGTAGACTACTACTCAAACTAAGGTACTGCAGACATCACAATATTACAGACATGGACATGGAGGCACTGCTACAGACATGTAAGCTTTTGGAAATGGTTGCCAATGAAATCAGGATACAGGGGATTCTCATGGACTAAAGGGAGACTGACACAGTGTAACCACGGAAACTAATAGGAATACAACAGCTATTCGATTATGACTGTAAGAAGAACATTAAAGCAACTATTAGCTTCTAAGTCTGTCTATCAGATTGGGGCATGGATGGGGAACTACAGCTAATATTAACACTGACACTAGCGCAAGGGGCAAATCAACGAGACTTCGCCAACTCTCTTACCATACAGGACACATTTGGCAGAACTGTGCAGTGAGACAAAGGGCCCTATACTCGAATCTGATTGCCGTCGTCCATCCTAGTGGAACAGAATAGATGGTCAAATCGACCAGGCGGACATTTTGGCATCGTAGTAGAGCAGAAGACTTCCATTTCAAACCAGAGTCATCATAGCTTCCAATGGAGAACATGAGCACACACAGATACTGTACCTTGTAAAAAAGATCTGTTTGCAAAACAGAACTAATAGACACAACAGCAGAACAGAGTTGACAGGCAAGAGGTAATGACTTAGTGAGAATGTGATGAGTCATGGTCAGCTGAATATTAAACAGGCGGAATAACGACACTTACGCTCCCTCATCTCTTAACAGTTGCAGGAACTTGCTGACTCTGTACTCCTGTTCCATCTACAGAGAGGGTGAGGGAAAGAGAGAGAGAGAGAGAGGGAAAGAGCGAGAGAGAGAGAGAGCAATAAACTAAATATCATTGCTTTTCTAAGTGAATTGCAACACTTACCAATAAATCAAGCTGCTGCCAATTTCAAACTGGCAAATGCTTAACCAATTATGGCTAGGCCTTCACACGCTATACATATGACTACACATACACAAGAGGTCCAGGAGATTAAAATGGAGCAGAATATTCAGATAGTCTAATGACTTCTCACCTCCCATAATTTCACACTTATGGATAAATACATGTTAAATAGCCAATGACTATACTCTGTGTAGTAGGAGGGTGTAGCACTGTATTGCAATGGGACACAGGCCTAAAAGATTGTCTAGCACAATGCTTTTCCAATAAAAAATCAGTATTAATGTGGTGAGTGATCATAAATTCAACAAAAGGACCCTCTGATGAGTGTCTTCATAAAGCTCCTGTTTATTCTATTCTAAAAGTCTATTGATGTTGTTATTAAAAGAATTGGTTTGGTTTGGTTTGGTTTGGTTTGGTTTGGATTGGCTCAACCTGGCCTGGTCCAGCTCACCTGTAGGGACATCTCGATGAGCATGAGGAGCTTCTTAATTCCGATCCAGACCCTCTTCCCCTTCACCTGCTTGGAAATGGTGGCCCGCTCGGGCTCCGAGAAGTTGCCCAGAAGCTGGAGGGGACATTAAGAATAGGGGATCCATCACTAACCAAAGAACATGGAAAGGGGCCAGGAGAAACAGGCTGTTTGTTTCAATGGAGGAACTCAGTTGCTGTTTTTTATTTGAAATTGTCATTTATTCATTAAAGTGTTCATTCTTTAAATTAAACTATATTTTTTGATTTTGTATGGCATCTGCATTATGTATTGTATTGGTTTACTAGAAATACACATGGAATAAAGATCAAGCCATAGATATAGCACACATACACACACTCACTCATACACACTCACACACACACACACACACACACACACACACACACACACACACACACACACACACACACACACACAGGAGAGAGAAGGCAGGAAAGAGAGGGCAGGAAAGAGAGGGCAGGAAAGAGAGAAAGAAAAAGGCAGACAGAAGAGGAGAGCAAAAGAAAGAGAGAGATTAAGCAAGAAACAGAGTCACAGACCTCCAGAGCTTCCATCAGGTGCTCTCCGGTGGAGATGTTGTTCACGTGGATGGTGGTGCTGAAGGCATCCAGCATCTCCATCTCCTGCAGCACGTCCTTACGGCTGGTTGTACCGATCACCAACAGCTTACGACCCTGTGATGGTCAGCAGAGAACATTAGCAGAAGAACACGCACGCACGCACACACGCGCACGCACCAGGCAGACACACATGCACAGATACAGAATTGAAATAGAAAGGTTGTAAGACATTTACGCTAGAAGTGCACACATCCAAATGTCTCAACTATGGAGTTTACTGCAAAGTGATATCATGAATCCACATAAATCAATCCAAGGCTATACTCTCTCTCACACACACAAACACACACACACACACACACACAATTGAATACACACTTTCGGGGGTGTTTTCTTGAGCAGAACCAGTAGAGCCTGTAGAACCAGGTTTGAGAACCGGGGTCCAATGGGCACGTAGTCTGTGGAATGACAGTTACCATGAGCAGATTATTCCCATCATCAACAGTTTGAAAGATTTATGTCATCCATCCTGCAACATCATAACCCCTTTATTGTAAAGGCGACAAACGATATTGTAGGTGTCAGTGCTTAGGTAGTTGGGGCTCTCTACTGTGTGGTAAACAGAGGACTCTAATGAGGACTCCCAGCAGACACAGCACCGCTAACCAGGCCAAGCAGAGTTAGATTACCACAGGGGGATGTGGCACACTTTCTCCTAATTAGGAGGTGGATTCACGGTTCATGGTCTTTTTCTAGTTTCGACTGAGTTTGTTCTTCACTGAGAAACACGACTACCTCACGAGTTCCTGAAAGTATGCTGACAAGTTCATCTCAAATTCAGCAAAACATTTACGGGCTTCAACAGACTCCCTTAATTCATTCTTCATTGGTTGGTAGGGGGGAGACAACCCCTTGATGTATCTACTTAACATTAATATATCTTTACAATTTGTTAATATTCCTCAAAGTGTTTTCTGTTACACATTATGGCTTAACCATGTTTGCTTCATTATGCTTTTTATTATATGCATTCCAGTGTTTTTATAGCTAATGAATTCAAGTAAAGTGAATATTTGACTAGTCTAGAGAGAGAGAGAGAGAGAGAGAGAAAGACAGAGAGAGAGAGAGAGAGAGAGAGAGGGAGAGAGAGAGAGAGAGAGAGGGTATGTGTCTGCGTGGGTCTGTTCGAGGCACAGAGAACAGGCATGTTAGCTCACCCAGCAGGCGCTCAATGTCATCCACAACCACACAGCTCAGCTGTGACTTGCAAGCATCATCAAAAACCTGTGAAAAGAAAACAATTACTCAATTAGATATCTAGCTGGGCTCAAGACCCAGTCATGCTAAACTGGCTCTGATCACAACATTACAATGGTCCATGGGTAAATAATTGACACTATATGATCTGTTATAAAATCATAAAATCAGTTCGCACTCATTTGTACTCATATTTTCCATCGAAATTGTCTTTTTTTTCTTCTTCCAAATTTCACTTTTCTTTCTCCCTCCAACATGACTCACTTTTTTGATGGCATGGCATTTGGAGATCTCAGAGTGACCAATCATCTTGTCTGGAGAGCAGATCTTGATGAAGGGGAACTCAGATTGCTCTGCGATCTTGGCAGCCAGGGCAGTCTTACCACTGCCGGGCGGTCCTGTCAGTGGAGCATGGGAATTGAGAGACAATATGGCACAATGGCACTTATAAAAATAAATATAAGAATGTGTGTGTGTGTATGCATGAGTTTGTATGTGTGCAAACATGTGTGTCTATGTATGTGTGCGTGTGTGTGTGTGTGGATCCTGCCTACCCTCCAGCAGGACAGTCACAAGGGGTGTACGGTCACTGTTCTTGGTCTGCTGCACCAGGAGTTCTCCGTCATCCAGAACACGAGTGACTGGGTCGCCCCACTTGATGATGCCATTCATGATGTAGCTGCAGTAGTCTTCCTGGTTCGTACCAAAAGCCTACAGCATGGACATGCAGGGAAGAGGAGGATGGCACATGAGTGTGGTACGACCTTTGACCTGATATGCTTCAGATATCTATTAATAGCCAAAACTAATGCATGATCGCTATTATTCATTCAGAATGTATTTTTATTTAAGATGTTGTTGATTAATAATTATATATAACTATAATGTTGATAAACATATGAGTGAGAATGAAAGAGGCAAATGAATGAATCAATAATTGAATGACTGAATAATTGAATAATTGATTAACTTACTGGCTGAATGAATGAAGGAATGAATGTATGAATGAATGAATGAATGAAAGAATGCTTACAGGCTTGATGTCATTGTTTAGGGATCCTAAGAAGTCGGACTGGGTGACTTGCAGCTTCTCAGCACGCTCCATGTCCACTTCCACAGTGGCTGTAGCCTGTTTTTTGTGAATTAAATACGACAGAAATAGAGATTAAATAGAGAGAAATAGAGTATAGAGACCATTCACCCAACCATCCATCTTATCTATCAGTATAAGTTGCAGTCATCTAATCATAAGTGAGTATCAGTGATTGTTTTTTTTTTGTGTGTTTAAACAATTTAGGAAATAAATGTTGTCTAACATTAAACACCTGGAACAGCAGGACAGGCAGAGGGATTGGCAGGCTGGCTTTTGGCCACTCTTACAGCCAGTGATATCCATCTCAGTGTCACAAAATTGATCTTATCTTGTCACAGCAATCACAACAATAGGCTGGTGTGTTATGTACATACAGAGGAATAGATGCATTGACTGATTAACTGACTGACTGATTGATCGATTTATTGGTTCATTGATAACTGATCATTTTGGTTTGTTGATTTGTTGGTTGATCGACTGATTGACTTATTGACTAAATGACTGATTAATCTATTGATTATTTGGTTGACTGAAGAATTTAATTGTGCTGTAAGGTTTGGACCACTGGGTCTGACCTTGATGTGGCGGTTCATAGCGGTGGACTGGGCAGCTCTGACGAGACCTTCCAGCTCAGCACCACTGAAGTTCTTGGTCTCAATTGACAGCTCCTTGACGTCCACATCACCAGCCAGCAGCTTGAACTCTCTCATCTTGTTTGTGTGGATATTCAGGATCTGAAAACGGCCCTTCTCATCAGGGAGACCTGCGAGGGAGAGAGAGAGAGAGAGAGAGAGAGAGAGAGAGAGACATGGAGTTAAAAATACAACTCTGACACATAGTTCCTGTGTCTACTGTTATGCACACACATGTCTACATGTCCGTTTATCTAAACAACCAAAAGCAACATGAAGACATTTTCTCACAATGTATCAGACAGTCAAACACACAGTCTGTTAGACTCACCAATTTCCATCTTGACCTCAAACCTGCCAGGTCGCATAAGAGCATCATCAATCAGGTCAGGTCTGTTGGTCATGCCTGAAGAAGACAGAGAGAGAGAGAGAGACGGTAACCAACCTAGGAGTGCCGTAACCAACACACACAGGCGCACACATACAGTATGCACACACATACAGAAACACACACACACACACACACACACACACACACACACACACACATACATAACACCCACACACGCGTGCACAAACATACATAACACACATATAATACATACCGATGACCAGGATATTGTTAAGCTGCTCCACGCCGTCGATCTTGGACAGCAGCTGGTTGACGACGGTGTCGTGCACGCCCGTGCTGCCGCCGGCCGTGCCTCTCTGCTTGCAGATGGCGTCCAGCTCGTCAAAGATGATGATGTGCAAGCCGCTGTTGGCACCCAGCTACCAGGAGCAGACAGACAATGTTGTAAGTTGTTTACCAATGACAATGTTTATAAATGTCGTGAGTTGTTTACCAATGACAATGTTTATAAATGTTGTGAGTTGTTTACCAATGACAATGTTTACAAATGTTCTGCTGTTTAACAATGCAATTACGAGACCTACCCAGTTCATTAAAAGCTATAGTATTTTCATGTTATACTACAACTTAGCCAAAAAGCAGAGAAAGGAGGCCGTGCTATTTAGTATTTCAAAAATGGGTATGGCTATTTTTATGGAGATCGTAGCGGAGCCCTTCCCATGGTTATTCTGTAGTGAGGGTAGAACTGGGTAATCCTGCAAGTCTATGAGAACCTATGGTGCTACTTGGCCAGTCTTCTCTAACTTGTGTGTCTGACCCTCTTCTCAAACGTGTGTGTCACACCCTCTACTCTAATGTGTGTGTCTCAGCCTCTTCTCTAACTTGTGTGTCTCACCCTCTTCTGCTCCTCTTCGGCCTCTGCGAACAGCTTCCTGATGTTGGCCTCCGACTCTCCCACAAACTTGTTGAGGATCTCAGGGCCGTTGACCACCTTGGGATCGCGAGAGTTCAGCATCTTGCCAATTTGCCTGGCCATCAGGGTCTTACCACAACCAGGTGGCCCGAACAGCAGGATGCCCTTCACGTGCTTACAGCCTGGAAAGAGGGAGAGAGGGCGGGAGAGAGAGAGAGAGGGAGAGAGAGAAAGAGGTGTAGGGGAGAGATAAGGAAAGTAAAAGAGTGTTCCTGAAGCTCAGGTGGTAAAGCAACGTGCAAACAACACCCAACTCATGGGTTTAATGCCTGGGGAACATATTCTGATCAGAATGTATGCTTTATCTTTACTGGAACAAAACAAAGAAACACTGTGCTGGTAAAGACATTCTGATAGATGATGAGAGAGCTAAAAGCAAATAGAGACAACTAAATCTAGTGTGAGTGTGGCCATACCATCCATGTGCTCTTTCAATATGTCTCTCTAGTGGCTCACTAGCTAGTTAGCATGTTAGATTCATGTGAATGTAAGCACGCTAACTAGCTAACAGCCTACCTTAACTTTAGGAGTATTTTGATACTCATGGCCGATATTTAAATTCCTTCTAACCACCCTCAAATTAGAGCTATAAAAGACTGAGAGAGGGACAGTGAGAAAACAAGAAAGCCCTGAATAACTAACCAATGCAAATATATACATAGAAAATGATGAAGCTAGTTATCCTACCCATCTGTTCCACAATGTCTGGGGGGAAGACACGAGAGGCGAAGGCCCTGCGGAAGATGTCTGAGAACTCCTTATCCAGACCACCGATGCCCATACGCTCAAAGTTGAAGTCAGGGTTAATGATGGTTTGACGGGCTTCTTTGGCCTTAGCCTTCCCTGAAGGTCAACAAAACCAAATCATAACAAGGACTTGATATAAGGATACATGTTATATCCTTCTAAAGATATTTTTAAATTATAGTGCGCTCTATGTAAAACATTCCACCATCTTGGATATGATGATACAGCATTTGCTTGATGCATGTTGTAACTGATTATGGTGGTAAGGTTAATGTTCATATCAAAAAGTAATTTGATACAAGTATGCGTAAAACCTACCCACTAGTGTGAGGCAGGAGGTCTCTGCCTTCACGAACATCACCTGACTGTTTCCCACCAATAGGCCAACTTCAATCTGCAAAGTGGAAGGAATGGGTCATTGCCATTGGTTTGTGCTAACAGTGCATTTACACCATGTGCAGTCATGCAGCTTCCGATACCTTTTGCTTTTTTCCAGAAGCCGGCTCCCCTTTCAGGATGCTGGGATCCATGCCCTCAATATCCTTGATTGTTATGCCAAAGAGCTTGTCGCAGAAACTGAACACCAACTGTGGGGGATTACATAGATCCAATAGTGTCAGAGGATATGCAGAGGCTTGTGTTATATAGGGTTTGTGTTAGCGTTCAAATTCGACTACATGATGTAGTCTTTAACACCATCACTCACACAACACTTAAATGTAGGCATACATTTGCATATTTGCAGAGAGTGCATATACTGTATAAGCACTTGAGGCCCGTAGTCTACCATCATAAAACAAAACAGTCATCTAAAACAATTCTAGAATCTAAGCATTTTTGGATGCGTAGTAACACGATACACCAGTCTGATACCCAGACAACAGTAGGTAACACAGTATCATTTCATGACGCACACTTAATTAAATGTCATTAATCATAACCCTAACTTCAAACACATCATGTGATGACAAGTTATACAGAAACTAACTACCGGTAATTAAATGCATACATGTATATCCCTATATCACATCTGCACTAATCCCCGCTATTCTTCTTACTGTTCATTCCACTTATATCTTATATCATACTGTATATATCCTATTTATCTATTTTTATATTACCACTGTACATATGCACATACTCTGCACTCTTCTGCTTTTGCACTTCTGGTTAGATGCTAACTGCATTTCGCTGCCTCAGTACTTGTACTCTATGCAATGACAATAAAGTTGAATCTAATCTAATCTAATCTAGTATCAATGCACCACAATGAAATATACCGTCAGGTCCCACATGGTGCTGTATCCATGCCATTACCCTGCAGTCATTCATACCTGCTGGGTCACGGAGAAGCCCTGGTTGTTGAACTGTTGGATGAACTCACTGGCCATCTTGTCCGAGTCATAGGGGCTGGTGTCTGTGCTCTTCTTCTGCAGGAAGTCGATCTCGAGTGAAATGAGGCCGATACACTGCTTAGCCTTGTCAAAGTTGTAGTTGGCCACTGACAGACACAGACGGAACGAAAGACCTTGTTAGACATCAGGAGGAATGTATCCGGTGTAGAAGATACTTGAAGAAATTTGTTGAAGAGTGTCATAGTGTGTGGAATAATTACCTTCCACTTCTTGTCCAATGGATAAACCAGCCCATTTTCTCTGAAGGAAGAAGCAGAGAAGGATAGAGAACACACATATCATTAAAATACATACAGAGAGTGCCATCAATATCCCTCCATAGATACAATTATATGCTAACAAGAGCATGTCCAGCATCCCATCGTGAATAGACACACACACACACACACACACACACACACACACACACACACACACACACACACACACACACACACACACACACACACACACACACACACACATACTCCCTCACCTGGGGTAAACTGAAGGCGATGGTGCCTGGTGTCACAGTGTGGTGGCTCTTGGTGGTAAACACAAACTTGTGGTTGGGTGCGGTCTTCACCGTCACATGCCTACATGAGGGAAAGAAACAAGAACCTTTAAAAGTTCTTAAAGTTCTTCAAAGATGTTATTTTCCTGAGGGTCAGGATCCTGGAGAACAGCTGAGTCTGTATTCACAGTAGATCAGAGTCAGATCAGAGTCTGAGTTGAATCATAATCAGTTGCTTCGTGGCATACTTGTAAGAATGACAGTGGATGGAAAATGTCTTTCACTTGAATTTTAAAAATTACAATTCATATTTAAGGTTGGGAAATTCTAAAAATCTTACAATACCATACAAACACACACACACACACGCACAACTGCAGTCTCTCCCAGTCCTGCTGCAATGGGCACACACTGCACACACACACACGCACATAGACACATACACAGACAAACACACACACGCACACGCACACAAACACATACTCACACACACTCTCTCACAGTCCTGCTGCAGTGGGCAAACAGTGCTGACACACCCGTATGCACATAAGCATGCACACACACACACACACACACACACACACACACACGCACACGCACACGCACGCACACACACACACGCACACACACACACACACACACACACACAAACACATACTCACACACACTCTCTCACAGTCCTGCTGCAGTGGGCAAGCAGTGCTGACACACCCGTATGCACATAAGCATGTACACCCACCCACCCACACACACACACACACACACACACACACACACACACACACACACACACACACACTGGGCACCGCAGACTGCACCTCTTCATCATGTCAGTAATAAAGGCAGAACGTGCTCTGAATAAAAAGAGAGAGGCCAGAATACACCACACCCAAATGATCACATTTTTATCTGAACGAACAGTGTATGAACTGCACACAAAATGCCAAAAAACCCTGTCTCCTAATTTTTAAACATGTCCCACATAGTAGCTGTTGCATTTCAGTGACTGGCATTTACAATGCAGAAGAGCCCTGTTGGAAATAATCAAATCAGCCTGGTTATGTAAGCTATGAAGGGAACAATCAGACAAACAGGAAGTCCCTGGTGCAACCCTCTTGGCTTGTCACAGCCACAAGGGATTATGGGTCTGGCTAATTTCAGATGAGCGAGGGATTATGCTCAGAGGGAGATGAGGAAGGGCCGGGGAGCGAGAGAGAACGTCATCCAGGGGGGATGGATAGTAGTGATCTCTCATTGGGAGTGTTCTTTTCCACTCAATTTTTCAGTGCAAAGATATCTGTAGGTATCTGTATTGCTGTCTTTCTAACACACACACACACACGCACACACACGCACACATACACACACACAGACAGACCCACGGTTTAATGATGTCAAAGACAGATAACATGTAAGAGACTGACAGTAACTTTTCGTTAAAACCCTAATAAGAGGAGCTTTAGCCTACGCTCTACCTGGGAACACCCACCCATAAACCTGCCTGGCAGACTGCACTGTAAGCAGGTTGGCAACAATAATGGATCAGGCTTTCCCCACTTGAGAGGAATGCTGTATCGGCACATTGAGGGACACCCAAACAAACTCACATACATACTCACACACAAACAGGCACACGCACACACACACACACACACACACACACACACACACAGGCACACACAGGCACACACACACACACACACAGGCAAACATACATACACACACACATGCCATAATGACATTGCACTGTCTCTCTCTATCCTTTTCACATGTAGTGGATCTGGAGGCACAGTGGCAGCTGTTGTCAGTCTGTGTTACCATCCATTCTGAATCAGCAGCCCAAGGATATACAGACACACACACACACACACACACACACACACACACGCACACACACACAGTGTGCCAGATGAACCTACTCAGCACCTGACACTGGGGAAGATCTGGTCCAAATCTGGTGCCGCTCTGCTGGGTTTGGGTTCATTTCAGATACACATCTGAATATCACATCTGTTATTCTGGCAACAGCTGTAATGTGTCAGGAGAGGAAGCTGAAATCGTAACCCTTTTTTGACCCTGATGTTGTGCTAAGACAGGAGAGCTCTGCTGGAACTGACCCTGAGTCTGCTACTTACACGGAAGCTTCTCAACTTGAAGCTAGCGTCAGGAAAGAGACCCGGCCCCTGAAAATGACACGGACCCGGGTGGAGCAGAAACAGGGCCAAATCTGGGCCAGATCTGAACCAGTGTCAAATGCTGAAATTACATCCTTCAGTGTCTCCGGTGGGCAAACAGTGAATGTCACCATCAGGAAACAGGGAATGTGAGAGGAATGAAAGAGAAAACAAATGTGACTTACTGTCCAGACTGGAGGTCCTTCTCACTCACCACCGCGCAGTTGGTCAGAGACAGCTCGTCGGTGGGGCACCGCGCCGCTTGCATTGTCTAAGGGACAGGGAGAGGGGGGGGGGGGGAATCATTTGTTAAAGTTAAAGGTAAAAGGTTAGGATACGTTCTCTCCATCCTTCCTCAGCAAACCATTTCCATAAACTTCCAGAAACAATAATATCCCCACGATGGACACTTCAGTGTAACACACACCGAGGAGATCAACCATTAGGCTCAAACAAAACCATATGAAACAGATACTTGCAGGTGAGACAGACATTTTTGACAGACTCAGTGCAGCTGTTTTTAATGACTGCATCGTTAAAGAACACATTTTCATGCTCTAAAAGCAACAAAGCCAAACCTACTGTATCTTAAAGCTGTCAAAATACTGATGGCCATATGGGTATTACTTTCATTTGATTATTCAGTTTGTGGATTTCTTGCTCCTATACTAAACCCTATATATATTCTGTATGTTTGTGCTCTATACATACTCTATTCCCGCATGGCACTTTGCTTATACTCCTCAGTGGGACTACATTTCCCATAAGTCATGAGGACCCATGGCAGTTTGCTTCAGAGTTTTACTCAAGACTCATTCAAGCCGTATCACAATAGGAAGAATGTGTCATTCGCTTTGACTTAACACACAACACACAGAGGCATAAGGCCTTAAAGAGAACCTATTATGCTAATTTTCAATGTTCATAATTTTATGTTTACTTGGGTAGATTTACATGCTTCCATATTTCAAAAACATTCACCCTGTCTGAAACCTTATTTTAGTGTCTCTAAGACCCTCCTCCTGATTTGCCCAGTGTGACTATGACTGATCAGCTAGGAGTGGCAGTAAGGATTGTGATAGGTGATTGGGCCATCTTGTAATAATGGGAAAGGGCTGTAATTCCAACAAAGTGTTTCAGAGTGGTTTTGGTGGGAGAGAGTTACTACTTTGGGCATGTACTTTGGGCTTTGTAACTTTGCAGGCTGTTTACATACAAAAAGGCTATTTAACACATTCAAGGAGAGGAAAACCCATACAAGCATAATAGGTCTTCTTTATGAAAGTATACTCCAAAAATGCGCATTTGTGTCTCTGAGGTATACTAGTTTTGCCGATGTAGACACGTTTTTTAGCGCAATCACAGTGTTTAAAATAATATCTCTACATCGTTATTTCTAAGAGGTCTATAGTTTTCTCTGCCCCTTCCATTCACTTTTCTATCTAAATAGCGATAGTAAACGTTAAAATACCGTTGCTGGTTATCTAATCAGCTGTGATTTGCTGAAGCATGAAACGAACATAACTCTCATTTTATCAGCGGGTCTCCAGTAGTTTTGTTTCCAGGGAGCAAACTTACTAATACAAATGTGGTTCTGTAGTGTAAGTCACTTTGGATAAAAGCGTCTTCTAAATGAATAAATAACCTAAAAATGGATTTAGTTTTCTCATGACCATGAGCCAGTGCTTTAAAACATGCATGCCCATGCGCAGTCTACGTGCACAAGTCTGCGCAGACACCAAATTCTGGTGCTGCATGGACCGTCCGTGTGGACCATACTGGTAATGACATTTGCGCCAAGCGCACTGTGCCCGGACCTAAACGTAGCCATGTCCGCGGAAGTACATTTAAGACTTTACAGACATTAAAAGCCATCATAGGCTCCTAAGCGATCAGTGAGTAATCAGTGAGAATTATCCATGTGCAAAAGACTGTTTATGGACTCTATTTGTATAATATATATGTATCAGGTATGTAAATATATGTACATGTATGTAATATGTATGAGGAAGTCCAATTTTCGTGCTTCAAAGACAGTATATTTGTTTTATATTGAACCACAAAAAAAAAGACATTTACAGAGAGAGAAATGTACTTCCAATACCAGCTGCTCCTGGTATGAATGTTCTATTCACAACACTGCAAAACCATCTCCTAGCAACACACGAAGACCATGCATACCATGCAAAACAAAGTACAGCTCATTCTGCAATGACACCGTTTTTTATACGCTTTAAAAATAAAAATTCTAAGTCAAAGAGGACACCATGGCAACCAATGACACGGGGAGAGGAAGGGAGGCAGAGCAAGCAGCTTGAGGAATGCGGCAGCAGCACCACACCTTAGTTCACACACTCAGACTTGCTGCCCATCACAGCCAGCCAAACAGCCCAGCACTGACACGCTCAAGACCAAAGCACAGGGTTGCACAGCATAGCACAACACAGCACATCCAGTACAACTAACAGAGACATCCCATCAGGACACATGCAGAAAACACATGCCACATAAAATAAATCAAAACTCCACCAAAGTAGCTCATACAAGGCAATAGGCAGATTGTTAGAGAAGTGAAGGAAGGAATACAACAGAGGAGAGAGCAGCTGAGGAACAAGCTCAATAACACAGTCAGACAGACAGACAGACAGACAGACAGACAGACAGACAGACAGACAGACAGACAGACGGACATAAACACGAGTGGAGACAACACAAGCAGTGATGGACAGCAAGGGAACATTACAAGCCAGGGAGCGCAGTTACTGGAACAACGCAGGGGCTTGTTTTATGTAAAATCAGTATATGTGCTCAGGCATTCTGCACCTGCTGAAAACCTTTGCATGAAACTTTATAGGCAGTATCAGGACTAGAGAGAATAGACAGATAGACAGATGTGGTTCATATGAAACTTGAGAAGGGTGTAATCTTGATGAACAGAAACCTACCCACAGAATGCCAAGGTATAGTTGTGAAGACTAACAACAAGATATAATTAAGAAACAGCAGACTCTTCTGGCAAGGGCTGAACGATTTGGGCAAATGATCTATTTCCGATTTTTCCCCCAAATATTGCGATTGCGATTTAATATGTGATTTTTTTAATGTTATCCTCTTTTTTCCCCAACAAAAAGTAATGAATGATTTAAATATGACCAACATAATATTAGATACATTTAGTGTAAAATATTCTTACCGTAATTTTACATTTTTATTTAACTGCTCATTACAGAAACAAATCGGTGGCTTTGCCACTGTGCATTTAAACAATGTAAACAAAGTCATTGTAAGTATAAACACTTTTTAAAGTGCCGTTTTGCAGTAATTGTACTTCAGGGTTAGGGTTAGGATAAGCAGTTTTACCTTAAAATAACATCTTTAAAAAAATTGGGGCGCTACAATGACTTTTAATATGGAGAATCGCCTCCGTGCCATTGCCATACCAGGGTCCGTAGGCAAATGACTCCGTTATGTAGGTTTGCCTGAAGCTGCCCGGTTTTTACTGTTAGCCGATCTAGTAAGTAGCTTGTTTGCCATCTTGCTTTGTCTTGTGTTGCACTTGCTTAATGTTTGACTGTGTTAGGACAGTTGTTGACTGACTAGGTTGTCATAGTGTCAAAGTAAACACATTTGAAGGGATTTCGCTAGTTTGAGCCACTAGCATCTCGTTAGCGATTAGCAATTGATCCGTTATGCTGCTTTAGACACTGTGTGCAAAATGTACCACTGTTTACCACTGTTTAAAAAAAAAAAAGAACAAAAAAAAGATATATATATATTTTTAGACCACGTTGTAATTGCGGTTAGAAATCGCGTTTTACCATATCGCGATTTAATCGCAAATGCAATTAATCGTTCATCCCTACTTCTGGCTGCATTGAAGAGTCTTTTTTTCAGGGACATTCAGAGAAATGACGTTCCTTTTCTGCCACAGCATCCATCCATTCCATGTTAAACGTTTCTTAAGATTGGACAAGGGCCATGGCTAGATTTTTTTAATTACCAAAGTCACAAATGATGTTGGGTTGGTGTGAAGGGCGAGGGCCGCCTGAGGAACAGCTAACAATTGTGAAGATTCTGTGCCTCAAATTTGCCACGTCATTTGGCTTCGAGGCAGGCGAAGATTACCCTACAGTTTTTTTCCTACATACGCATCCTGAACTTGATGCTATTTGCTCGAAGATGCATCCATTATTACGATACAAAATCAAAACAAATACAGAGGACAGGACCTCAGTGTCCTCAGTAGTAATTCGAGAGAATGTCACTGCGGCGAAGTGTGCGCTCTGACTACCATGCCAACAAGCCCGGCTCTTACCTGGCGGTAATCTATAGTTTCTACTTCTGTGTAGGAGCACAGTAGGGAGGACAGAGACAGAATGTATGAAAGGAAAAGACAGAGGACAAAAAAATTGAGAGAGAGTGTTTGGGTGGGGTGGGGGGTGGTGGGAGGTGGCAAACTAGAGCAACACCTTTCCAGACATTTTTCGTTGCCTTTAAATGGTTGTCAAAAATGGAACATTCTGTTCTGTTCTGGTGATATTATCGACATATCTGATTGAGTATTTTTTTACCGCACATTTACCCACTAAAATGGGATAACAGCGATTTCCTGAGTGAATGTGCGTATCTGCACTCATTAAATTCAGACTGCACCACCATGAGAACTGGCCGGAGGAAAGGGGGCTGCGTGGTTATAGGAATCCCTTTAAGGGTTTGGGTTTGGCACCAGGAGGAAGAAGCTTTGGGGTCCTTCAGACAGCACTGAGACACTAGGCTGTCAACATACCAGTGAGAGAGAGAGAGAGCGAGTGAGCGATGGAGGGAAGAGGGGAAGAGAGAGAAGGACAAATAGGGAAGGTTGAAAGAGAGAGGGGGCGAGGCGATGACTGAGAGAGAGGGAGAAGGGCGCGTCACTGCAAGGTTGTCAGCATACTAGAGAAATATAAAGAGTGACTGAGAGAAAGAGAGTGATAGAGTGTGTGAGTGAGAGACTGAAGAGAACAAGAGAAAGAGGGAAGTGGATAGATGGTGAGGTAGAGAGAGAGAGAGAGAGAGAGAGAGAGAGAGAGAGAAAAAGAGAGACACTGGACATAAAAGGGAGAGATGGCTGGACAAAATGAATGAGCAAAAAATTGGCACTGCAGCCCTGGCACCAGGCCCAGAGACTCAGCACAGACACGCTAGTCAGTCTCTAGCTCTACAGCCAGGCAGGAAAGACATCCTACTGCTGAGCAAGTGGGGAGAAAAGCAGAAAAGCAACCACCACCGCAGGAACCACTCAGCCAGTAACCAATGTCTACACTCCATCTAGGCATTGCAAGCTGCTCCGTGGATTTGCAACACCAGCTTCCTATGGCCTCCACTGACAAGTACTGCTAACGAAACCTGGGGGTGTGGGTGGGGTCAGGGGTTGGGTCAGGGGCCGGGGGGGGGGGGGGGGGGGTGGGGGGTTGTGGGTCAGGGTCAAGGGGGTGTCATGGGGCGTCTCTGGCGTTTTTTTTCTTTTTGCAGCTGAAGCTACTGTCACAGAAGCGGACTTTCCAAAACAAGCAATCAAACAACAAAAATAAAAAACCACAAGCTAACGAGTCCGAGCAACAGGCGTCTGGCGCTCTAGAACAACAGAGAAGGGTTGCTGACCTCTTGGTCATAAAGAGATACATACCTTGAAAAATATTACGACCTGGGGGCCGACGCACGCAAGCAAGAGGGAGGGGAAGAGGACGTCAGACACAGAATAGAAACAGCCAGGACCACTGTGTTTAAGGCTTGTATGGGTGGGGGTGGGGTGGTTGTGGGGGTGGGGGGTGGTTGGGGGGCAGGGTTAGGTGGAGGGGGTGAAGGGTAGAGGTCCATTCACATTTAGTTGAGCAGCACAGTGTGTAGCATGAAGCATGCGAGTCAGAGTTGGGGTCATAGCCTTGGGTTAAAACACAGTCTCGGGCCGGGCTTGCCGGCCTCTCACACTTTGGCCATCACAGAGGCACACTCCGTCTCCTCCTTCTTAAAGGCGTAGCTGGGCTTGGCCCACGGCGCACAGGGCCAGCCAGCACCTCTCCACGCCCCTGACCCCAAATCTGAAGGGAAAAGGGGCACACATGCATGTGGTGGATGCACAAATGTCACGACACACAATATAAAGCTCTCCATCAGTCAGTCAGTCCTCCGACAGCACAAAACTTGTAGCTGCTATGAAAGCTGCTACACAATGAAACCATCAGTATTTGTAAAAAGCAGAGTTTGACATTTAACAGGTTTTATACAACTTGTCAGTGTCCTTTATGCCAATCAATCTGGTAGGGATCTCTATAGAACTTTTCTTTTTTACATTTCTCAACAGCTTTTATTTAATGTTAATATTATTATGTTTTTGTTTTGCAATTGTTCCACTTTTTGTCACGTGTCACGTTGCTCTACACACATTGGATGGCCTCTGACACATAAGAAAATGGGGAGCAACTTATACTGCACATTGTAATGTTCATCATTGGAATCCAGTCCAAATCTTGTTCAGGCTACTGAGGCTACCCTGAACATGTATTGTTCTAAATTTATTTCCTAAGCCGGCTAATCACTGTTAAGCATTAGGAAGTTGTCCTGGAGGAACCAGATGTATTTACTGTCTTACTGTTCTTACTGTCTTGAAATGTAGATTCATTTTACTTGCATAATTGTCTACTACATGGTTCTGTATGTAAAGTATATGGACTGCCACCCAAAACTGAATGGGGTATTTACAGTGCTAACTATCTCTGTTAGCTCCACAACGCAGTTTGCCACATGATGGCCAACTGGAGACAAACCTTGTTAACCTCAATGCTTCACTGAAACTCATTAGTGTAAAGACTGAGTTTCATGGCAAGACCTCTAAAAGATCTCTTTCAATTATGTAATTATTAGCAACGTTTCCAAATATATAAAAATGGGCTCTTTTGACACTAGACAAATATGTCTCTAGGTCCATAACTGCTGATACTAACACTGACCAAATGAACAGTGCTACACAATGGATATTTTACATACTGCGCCTACAGGGAAAACCATACACAATTGAGTTCTCCTTCTCCATGCCATGAAAAAAACATCTACTGCTAGAGATCCTCTTTTCCATTTTTAATGAGCCTGGGTCTCAGGGGAAGTGTCCGTTCAGGTAGTAGAAGAACAAATCAATACAGGCTTTTAATAGGCTACACCCTCAGACAGCCAATCATAATGACTTTTGTTGCCTGTAGATGAGCTGCAGTGTCCTATAGTCCTATTCATTCCATTACTGTTTTAAACCATTATAGGGCTATGGTGCTGATTCTGTTCTTCTTCACAAAGTCACACACACACCTAGTCCATCTGAGTTTCATGCCATTTGAATTTGACCTAGACAATAACCATTTCTAGACAATGACCATTTACCAGTGTAGACCAAAAGGCCTTATGACCAACTGATTTGTTTGTTGGGCAGAAAGACTAAGATAGCCCCCCTACTAAGTCAGACAGTTATTTCTGAATAACAATGTGTAAGGGTATCAACATCAATTTAGACAGCCTGTTTAAAGGATTCAAATGAGACCGCAGACAGAGACATAGACATATCCTTCAGCTTTTATAATACCATACTAGCACTCGCATGAAAAATGCGATGTGAGAATTCAGAAGATTCAGATAAGACTAACTACATGTAATGAGGCATGTGCTCTCCCACCACAAACTGAAAACTCTACAAGAAGAATAAGCCAATTAATCCTCTTGGATCCATCCGTGACGTGCATCACAAGCCGAGTAAGGTTCAGTCTCATAGGCCGATCACCCGACTACTCATCCACTGTTTCTCACCCCCCCTAAGCACAGTCATATCCCCTCCCCTCTGACTCTCATTGGTCACCGAGAGGACACAGAGCGAAGGTCGTTCCTTCATTGCTGTCAGAGAACAGAGAGCAATCATCAAATCACCATACAATGGTGGGCTTTGTGATTATGTTTCGGCCATGGTCACAATCGTGTGTGAATTATGGCTTCCCTTTTATTGCTCAGGAGCAGAAGGTGGAGGAGATATAGAGGGGTAGCATTCACCGTACATCTGAGCAGAATTGCACAGTGTCTGCAAGGGTAGAGTGTTTGGACCTAAATATAGCTGTAGCTCAGAGCTATAGCTCTGGAAACACACACACACACACACAGAGAGATTACAGATTACACTCACGCATGCATACCAGTGCTCTCTTATATTCTACCAGTCAACACCTGTCATCTTTGGCACATCTTAACACATTCATACATAGATCTGGAAATAGAGAAGGAACATGTGTGTGTGTGTGTGTGTGTGTATGCGTGTGTGAGAGAGAGGGTGGGGTTCTGGGTACTGTCTTTATGTAATATTTTACTTTCTTTTTTAAAAATATGTATGCTTTGGCAATATGACTTAAATGTTTTGTCATAGAGCTATTTGTATTGAATTGAATTGAGAGAGAGAGAGAGAGAGAGAGAGAGATAGAGAGAGAGAGAGCAACAGGGGGAGGGGAATTATGTAAGTCCCCTTTCCCTACTGCTAATGACTTCATTTGTTGATGGACCATGAAGGACACACACACACACACACTCACATATGTGAACTCACTGAAATGTTTCATATCTTTCATATAAAACAAACATAATTTAAATCATCCTTTGTTCTCCAAATATCTATATAGGTTTCCCTCATCAGCATCCAGTATGATGACTCTAGTATATGTTCAGATACGTCCTTCAACGTTTTTTCAGGGCCAATACCGATACCGATATTTATGAAAATGGGAGGCCGATAACCAATATGTGCAACCGATAAATATATATAAAAAAAAATCTCAAATAAATTAAAAATGGCACACACTGACTCGGCTGCAAAATTGGTTGTGAAAATGATATGAACTTATCGGTGGGAATTTATGGAAAGTATGGCCGTGTGTGTGTGTGTGTGTGTGTGTGTGTGTGTGTGTGTGTGTGTAAGGGGATGGATGTTTTGTTGTTGTTGTTAATGTGAACATTGTAACCTTTATGTATGTCCTGAATGTATAAAATACATTTTTTATAAAAAGTATGGCCGATACCGATATCCCCAAAATGTTAAATATCGGCCCGATATATCGGTGCAGCCTATCCTAGAGGCAACCAATACATATCTTAGAAGCATAAAAACATTCCTGTGTAACTCGCAACCGACTCTGCAATTTATCCAGGACCAGATTGTGATGTTTCAGGGTTGGCCGGTAGGACACATTTTTACGACGTCACTAAAATATAGAGGTGAAGAGCATGAATCTACTCATGAATAGGTTCTTTGCCATCACTTATTTCAGCAGCAGGCTTGACTCAGGCCTTAGTCAGACAGTCAAGGTATTGCATGACTTGCAAGTCTTTTCTATCCTTTTACCATAGGTCTGTGGACGCCCACACTGCCTGTCCTCCCACACAGAAAGGCAATACTGCCAAGTTTCACTTGGCCACCCTTTGGCAGTCAGAGCACTGGCCTCTAATGGTTTTACTCATAAAAGGAAAGATTTGATCTAGATTGAAAGGGGTGAATCAATGTGCACCGTGTTAAACTGTGTAACTTGCTCATGAGTATTTTTATGAATGTATTTTTGAGGTAAAAATTTTTCCCCTGTTAGACAGGATGAGCAAATCAAATTTGAATCTGGAACCAGCTTGCTGCCACAAATACAGTATATTATCAGTTCATATTTTTAAACATGGACTTGAGTTCCTATTTTCCCCTAGGTCTGATTACGTGTAATCTGGGGAAAACGACTCTAGAGTCATAGACTGGACTAATTTTTAATATTTAAATATATTTAAAAAAATACATCTCATGTTTAAAGTCAGACCTTTGGAATGTATGTTATGCTTTGATCATCTCTGCCTTTGCGTTACTAACTTCAGAAGGTCACACTGAGATGAGGAGGTCCATCGGTCCAAACAGTACTCATCTGTCAACAGTCAATCTGTGCTTTTTTTCTTTTGCAAGGAACCTTGTGAGCTGGATAGAATATTGTTCTAGACCTACTTTCCCTTACCTACATTGATAACAGTTATCCCCAAATACCGACCTCTATACATTACCTGTTATTATTAAACATTTTTCCTCTGTCTCTATAAATGCAGACATATTATGATGCCAAGGACATACTGAGAGTGAGTCTTCATATAATACATGTATAAAAGGTGGCGTTTCATTCAGAGGACTGAGAGAGCTGGTCAGCTGTTGCCACATATTAGTTCAGGGGATGGATAAAGGGGAATAAAGAGTGGACTGGACGAGGAGCTGTTTGAAAGGACATGCACAAGAAAGATGGTCCTCGTCCAGTAACACTCTTCATGTTGTCTGGCAGATGAAGGGCATGTTATACTTCTGATATACGTGCAGACATGTGCGTTTATTAATTCTAAAGTGGATGCAGCATCGCTGGTTAGTCTGCAGCGCACAGTATGTTGTGGTGATACCTGCTACAACTTCATGCAAGTGAACATCTCTTCAGTAACACGAACATGTAGGTGTGCCAACAGATTTTAATTAACGTCTCAGTCAGAAGCAATGCGGGTGTCAAACAAAAAAAAGAGCATCCTCTCTAGTGTGGGGGGAAACCTTGACGTGAGTTAGGCCTCACAGCGGATTTCGGTACTCCTGTTGGGTTAACAGGATTTAGCTGGTTTGAATGACGCACCGTTGGAAGGCAGATTTCTTTAAAAATCACGGAACGTACTGTTATGTCCAGTGATGTATTTTAATGCGACTATGACTTTATATCACAATGCGCTTTTAGCCCAAAGCGAATGCCAAGATCAGCGTCAGCATCAAGATGACTGCAACCATAACAGTCTTTAGACAGAAAAAAGAGTAGCCTAGCTAATCTCTTCTGGTAGCCATGCCAAGGTTAAACCCTACTCTGGTTGAAGGTAGCACCGACAATTAATTCGATACAAAGGCATTTTTCAGTTATGATCAGTCAAATAACACAACTAGATCTACCCGAATAGAAACATTGAGTGAATGAAAAGGCATGATTGTGGACTGGCTGTCATTGCAGCCTGTACTATAACCTATGTTCTGTTCAAAATAGAAAACGTAAATTCGATAGTAAGATAGCCAAAAAGCTGTTTGCCATGGACCGTGACGGCTAGAGGACTGCGTAGATAAACATAGGGTTATATTAGGCTATTTCATTCTCGTCAGATATTCAAATATAGGCTTAAAGCATAAACAAATACATTTTACAACCTGAATAATTTAAGCCGTCACGTCTGACACCGTATAGAAGCATAACATAAGTAAATAGGGTTTGCATGCCACCCCCTAGATAGAACATCAATCCATCCTGACAATGCACAATCGTCAGCCTCCATGTTTTGATAAAACAAGCGAGTAAAGGTTCGATTATTAACATTATTTTTGAATGACGCGCTTTTTTAACTGTGAATGGCAATTAGATGACATTCCCGCAGAGCCAGTGGTTAGGCTTTTTGAGGCTTGACGCAAACCTCTAGAACCTAGGTGAAGGTAGGACATTATGTCCCATGTAATACCATTCCTAGAAGGCATTGATGAAGGTGAGGGGAGGAAAATCACAGATTAAAATAGCTTACCCTGGCCGCCATCTTCGCGTTTGTTGATGCGTAGATATGCAGCTCAGAATGTGGATTCATAAACCAGCACCACCGATGTAGTGGACAGCGATATAAGGAGCAAAGCACTGCGCATGCGCCACGTATGTCACAGCCAATCTAGCGTTGGGATTTCAACTACCGCATTCTACGTCATACAACTACGATTGGCCAAAATACCAGTCCACTTCAAACAGGGAGCCTAATCACGCTATGTTATGCGTAAATAGTGAACGTTTACAGTGAAACTCCGTGAATTACATTTCGTTCCCAACTGTAGCCTATTTTCAGTAACGGGCAGACCACAAGGAGAGGTCAGGCAAGCAACAATATTTTTCACCTTTTTTTTAACGTTTGATTTGCAATGCGAAAAATTTAGATTACAAAATCAAAACAATTTAGATTATTTACAAAATGATAACGGGTCGAGTAGGACCAAAGGAGTTGCGACATACAACCATACCAAAACCCTTTGTAGGCTTCATAGGAGACCCCTAACCAATTGATGTTTCGACAACTGCGGATCTACCTACACATCGGAAATTCATCCTGCACAAGCTTTTTAAAAGTTAAGTTCTATTTTTATATAATTTGGATGCAAACGTATCCCTATCATCATAACGTCACCTCACGACGGTTGCCCTTATATGCATGGACCAAACAAAAAATAACATTGATATCCAATAGGCTACTAATGCAAGATCTGAAAAATAAAGGGGAGATGCTTACAGCGCAAAGCAGACAGAGCATTTTAATATTAATCCGAACTGATAAACAGGCAGAGACAAATGATAACACAGCTATGTGATTAGCAGTTAGGCCAATAACCACTCCAACACACAGGTTCTCCCATTGTGACTTTATTATCATGTTTTTAGCGTTATAAAAAAGGGTGATGGCCATACAAGCCATGGAATGAGGCTCTTGGCAACGTTATGTACAAAGGGGACCTGGAAGGGGGGGGGAGGCGCAAATGTGAGAGGAGAGTTGGAGCGGAGGAAGGTGGTTAGCTCATGCCCCACCTAGTGATGGCATCTCCCCCTTGATACATCGCCTCCATCACTCGCCCCGGATACAAACAGTCCTTACACCCCATCCACACTCGCAGGGGGAGCCAGATGCGGGTGCAGTGGGATGGGAGTGGGGGTCTGAAAGAGGTTGGGGTGCAGGGGTAGGCCCTTTAAACCGTTCCTCTGGTGTAGCTCATGGACGCGTCTGGGGGGAAGGGGACTTCGGGGAGACTTTCGTCCACAGCCGCATTCTGGGAGAGGGACGCGGGTGTTGGCAACACAGCTGAACCTGAAGTCCAGGGGTTGGCCTGCCTGCAGAGCTCAAGGCCAGATCTGTATATGTACATTTCATAAAGAACTCTGTTGTGGGTGTATATGATGTGTGTAACTGTTGTATTATCAGAAGGATTCCCTGATAGCCCTCTTGAAGAGCGTCGGAGTTACAAAGAAACGTGTGATGGAGGACAGGAGAGGGAGGAAAACGGAAGACAAATACAAACCCAGAATCAAAAACGAAGTGTTTAGGGGGTAAAGTTGACAACCGTCCATTGAAGGGGGAGCTGAGGAAACTGACGACATTTTAAAAACTTTCCAGGTGAAAGCTGGAGGTGCCAGAAGAGCCCTATCAGTTTGTTATGTTTGTCGTCTTTTTTATTTTTTTTGCAAGAGGGGGGAGGGGTTGGTTTTTCCATTTTCTTCTCAAATATTTTTTTTGTCATTTGTTGTGTCCTGGGTGTAGATTTCCGCTCTTCCCTATTGCGCCTCCTCTCCTCAGAGTTTTTTTTGTAGAATTGGCCAAATTTAGGCCCAATGGAGATGCCAGTCCACACCTGCGGGGACAGTAGACAAAAGCGAACAGACATCAACCCAGTGAGCTGCTGACAGTAACAGACAATGTTCAGAAAAGTCTCACACAGCCAGACAATTAGCTACATACATGTTGTACACAAGGTCATCTTCCATTATATATTACAACATTCGGTCACCCTTTATTGCCACCTGTGCAAAACCTTGGTCTAAATGTGGTGGCACAATATGCATGAAGTGTGTTTGAAACCTTCCCAACCAACTCAACCTCTTGTGAAGGCCAAGCTTAAAGTAGTAAAACGGATTAGCAATGATTGATACAGAACCCAGCGAAGATGAGAGGTGCTTTTGACAAGCTACAGGCAGGTTTTAGAAGAGCCAATCTAGAGGTCAACTCTCACCCTCAGTCAATACCTAAAGCTACACAAGTCGGCTCCAGATGGTGTACCTTTGTCACCAGGGGCCAGTCACATCAGGCCCCCCAAGGTGAGCTAGAGCAGCTCTCTGTGAAAGGTGATGCCACCACATTAAAATCAGTCCAGAATGATACAAAGGAAACCAGTGCTAATGCAAATATAGCAAACAAAGAACAATGAAGGGACTACAAGGGACAGCCATTGCCTCATAGGTACACCGCTAATACTTAATACTAAATTATCTTTATTGGGAATAACCCCTTGAGATGTACCATCTCGTTTTCCAGCAATACTTGCTGAATTTTTCCAAAACTGCTCATCAAAATGAATCTTCATGGCCCCTTCAAAAGATCCCCACTGATCAGAGAACTCAGAGCTGCACTATGGATGACATATCACGTATATTATTGATTTAAAAAAAAAAAAAAAATTCAATGCACGGCAGAGTCACTGCTTTGCAGACCTTGTAATTTAGTTTGCCTTCAGAACATAAAGATGGTCCTTGGGAGAGAAAGCCAGTTTAGATGAGGGATGTGCATGAAATGTTTGACTGAGCCAGAGGCCTCAAGGTGGAGCAGTACGACGATCTTTAAGAAACCTTTGACTGACCTATGTTAACTTCTTGGCTTTGTTGTAGAGCGAGTCCACTACTTTGCTCATGTTCTGAATGGTCTCCAGAGCTGCTCCGTACGTTTTGTCAACAGGGGGCTCGTCGAAAACAATCAGGACGCCCTCTCCCTGGTCCAAGATGCCTGCAAAAAAGCACAAGGATCAGAATTCTTCATTTCGTCGTTGAGACGCAATGCAATTCCATGAAACCACCTGTTGAAGGGTGTCAAAGAAATTGTAGATAGTGGGTGTGCCTACCCTACAGCAAGGTCTAATTGAAACCCAACCCAACACTCAATTCAAAGGTACCAGCCTTTGGGAAGCATGCGGACATGAATGTGTTTTACGTCAGAAGTGGAAACAAATCCTCTATGGAGTTGTGATCACTTACCATGGAATTTCTCGTCTAGAATCATCTGGGATAATTTCCTCTCAACGTCTGCCTGCATGGGAAGAGGAACAGAGTCATATTTTGTTCACACGGACCAGCTTTAAAATTTTTTTAATAAATTGCTATGGATAGCAGTTTTCAAAGATTTCTCACCTTAGACAGTTTAATAAGACCGGAAATGTGTTCAATCTGTAAGGTATAAGAAGAACGAGAGACACAGGCCAAAGTCAGTGAGAAAAACACTTTATACACAATTAGAAACTCAGACAATATATAATAATAATTTATGAGACAAAAAACAACACAAATCAACTTTAACTTTAAAACTTTAATTAAATGTGTTTAAAAAACTAATGCAAAACAACAAAACAGAGTGCTTTGGCCCACCTGGATTCTGGAGAAGGGCTCGATGTCCCGGATGAGGTTCTGTTCCAGCAGGTTGTCGTAAAGTTTGGTCAGGTGGTTGCTGATGATGGGGTCATCTCTCAGCTCAGCTCTGTATTCAGTCAGTGCCTGGAAGGTGCAGCAAAGGGCAGTTCAAGGTCATTCGCACGCCACTCACCATCATATTAAGAAGGGGGGGGGGGGGAGTACCACTCAAGCGAGCAGAGGGAGAGGGGAAAGAAGAAGAAGAAAGAGAGAGAGAGAGAGAGAGAGAGAGAGAGAGAGAGAGAGAGAGAGAGAGAGAGAGAGAGAGAAAAAAATGAGGGTGACAGGGGATTGAAAAACAAGAGGGGGAATAGAATGGGGGTACAAGGTGAGGAGGGCAAAAGGGAGGGAGGGAGGGAGGGAAAAATAGAGGAAAAAAGAAGAAAGGTTGAAAAAAGATAGAGGGGAAAAAAACAAAAACAAGAGATGGCCAGTTGCTTTTGTCTCACCTTTTCAAAGTCAGCTAATGACCTGTTCTTACTAGCCTGGGCCACACTCTTCAGTGCGTCCGTCTGTCAAGTAAAAAACACAGGAAAGGGATGCTCACAAATTCAAATCCACACCAAGTAGGTCTATATGAAGGGTGTGTGGGTGTGTATGTATGCCATGTCTCTCCCAGATTCTGAAGGCTAACAGCCTAAACCTTTAGTCACAGACCTCATCAAGGGCTGAATTCTGCTCAGGGCGTTCTATCTGCTAAAAGGTGTTTTTTCCCCTTGCCACCGCTGCCTATGATTTTAGCCAGTGCTGGGTCTTGTATATTTACTGCTGAGTTTGTACTTAATCTGGTAGCTTTGTAATGTACTACATAAATAAAAGGTCACCTTAACTTAGGTAGTCCCCCAGGCCACCTGCATGGTGTACAATGTGACCTAGATCAGTGGTTCTCAACCTTTTTTGCTCCATGACCCAAATTTTTAGAGACCAGCGCAGTTGCGACCCAACAATTAATAATCAGCATGAATCATCAGGCCAATAGTTTAACAATTGTATTATTACTTTATTATTATGATTACTACCACTACTGCTATAGGCTTAATCATCTACCACTGTTTTACCATTGAAAACACATGCAACTGTTTAAAAGTCAGGATCAGTTATGCAATCATTGACTTCTGAACTTCTTTGAACAAAAATGGACTTAAGCCATACAACTTTTTAATAGGAAATTTAAATGTTCAACTTTTTAAGAAGAATCCATGGACTTACATGTTCACCTTTTTATTCAGAGATGGACTAACATGTTCCACTTATCACAGGACTTATGTTGATTTTCTAAATGAGAAATCCTTACTTACATGCTCAACTCCTTAATGAGAAATGGACATGTTCAAATAGTAAATGAGATCCCTGAATGTTTTCCTGTCATCGAGGCTGCCCCATCCGTTGTCACACCAACACACTTTGACCAGGAGCGCTGACTGAGTTAAAGTATGTGTCCATTGCAGAAAAAAAGATCTGCTGCCTGCAGTGGTAAATGTTGGCAAATCTGAATTAAATAATAACTGCTCTTCAAAGTCATCATTCCGCACATACCGCACGTAAACCAAGAGAATGGCATGGCTAGCCACGTCTGTGGATTCACAGAGTTTTAAGGCGATATAGTCAAAAGCGCAGAGACGTTCAGTGAGCTGCTGCTCAACATCATTTGACATGTCACATATCCTCACATGAACAGTGTCGTTTGTCATGGGAATTGTCTTTAAGTTCGCTGCTTCTTTTTCACCTATGAGTGGAGTGCACAACGATTTTTTTTTTTTTGGGATGCCTCGAGGTTTTGGCTCATGCATTTAAAAAAAAAAAAAAAGTCTTTATCTTTATAGTTGGCCTGCTTTGTTTCAAAATGTATCTGCAATTTCGAAGGCTTCAGGCTTTCATTAGCCAGTATTTCGTTGCATAGCACACACAACGGCGGGTGCTCACCATTCTTCACGCAATACGTAAATCCATATTTCAGAAATACCGGGTCACACGCCTGTAAAACTCCCTCTTTGGTTCTTCAGAAGAAGTCGTATCTGAGCTGGTACTCGTTTTACACGAAGATACTCTGTTGACTTTTTGCCTACACTAGTCGCCTATAGACATTCTCCGGTCATGTCAGAGCATGTTATCGCGCAATACATGTTGCATACATTTGAAATATCTTATATGCAAATTTGATTGGCTGAATGTTCGAACATGTTATCGTTAGATAGGCCTACATGCAAAACCATTATGTGGTTTAATGTCAGAACTGGGGGCAGGGATTCCCTAATCAATGGACGGAGGGAGCATGGCTTGAAAAAAAAGGTTTTACATTTAGAATTCGTCTCGCGACCTTTTCAGAAACTCTGGCGACTCAAATTTGGGTCGCGACCCAAGGGTTGAGAACCACTGGCCTAGATCTTAAATGAATCTGATGATTCCACTTTTGTTGCTTTCTAATATTCAAAAGCCATATTCACTAATCGGTCCCACCTACAAATAGTGACTATCCCACAGTTGTCTGCAGACGGTTCTGTTTAATACTGGCTGTGGGAGACTGGTGCTGAGGACACCATCAGAGCATCCTAATTACTACAGTGGAGTCATAAACATTTGGGGGGTGTGGTGATGTTCTGTGGCTTGATCATATGGCACATACCTGTCTGCCAGCATGTCGCAGGGCAAGTTTCCCGCTTATCAACGTCTGCACGTCCTCTGGCCTGCAAAACAAGGCACACACATAATCAGACATGGTCTTAATCCCCTTTCATCAGAAAGCACTCCACCTAGCCTTTTGATGACTCCCCCATGTATACTTCATATTAACATAAGGCAGCCAGAGGAAAACTTTGTATGAGTAATCATGACAAGGAAGGAGAGAGTTATTGTGTGTGTGTGTGTGTGTGTGTGTGTCTTCAGAAGGTGGCTTACGTGTTGAGCATGATCTTGCACAGCAGCATGTATTTGAGAGCCTTGATAGCCCGTGGACTATCGATGGAGTCGTAGCCCTCAAAGGCCTCGTAGAAGTACGAGTACGCAGTTTTAAAGTCCTTCTCCTCTGCTGCGTGGATAATGCCTGAGACAGAAAAGGGCAATTAACATCTCCATGCCACGAGGCCCTTCTGGCATAGGGCTAAGTGCATGTTTAACAGGAATGTCTGACAGGAAGTCTCATGAAACGTCACAAAATACACTGTTAAAAAACTATACTTTATTGAGTTTAGAGAGACAGACTTTGTAACATGTTACATTGCATAAGTTTAATACTATTTGTTATATTAAGTGGCTTTGGATAAAAGCATTGGCTAAATACTTGGTTATAGCATGAAAAATCACATGACTAAGAACAGCCATCAATGCCTATAATGCTAGTTTATGGATCAAGGACAAAAAGAGGCACTACATCAGGAGACCAGATGTGATTTTTTTTTTTGTGTCAAGAATCATGATTTGTAGCCAATTTCGGTTTGCACCCTTGCAGGGTAAAGAGAGAAGGAAATGTAATTGAATTCCGACGGGCAGAGAGCGTGCAGGAACGGGGTGCTCAGAGTGCGGACTTACCCGACTGCATGTCAAGGGCAGCCTGCAGTTTGGGTGGGCAGTAGATGGCGTTGGCTGTGGTCCTGGCGGATGTGAGGGCGGCACGGGCCTTGGGCAGATTGGTGAGCCCGTGGTACGTCTTGCTCTCCAGGAGCTGCACCTCCACCAGCAGCGCTTTGTCATCCATCTTCTTCAGCTCCTGCAAGAGCTTTGAGCCTGAGAGAAGACCAGGGGAGACAGTTGGCTTTTTCTTCTAAGACTTCACAAAAAGTAATGAAACAAAATAACTATATGCATACAAAGTTAAGGATTATTGGAAAATGGGATAATTTAAACCCCGCTTTCAAAATTACACTATCGGTCCAGATTGTTTTTCAATAATTGACAACCAAACCTGCATCTCACCTACAGCACAACAAATAATATAAAAACCATCACCTTCATCAACTTACACTGCTGGCTGCTGACAGGGCAAGCATGATCACATGCCTTAAGCTATTCTGGGTATGTAGGTGTTGTGGGTCTAATTCAACAGAATACTTGACAATGACTGGAATACTCATGAGGGAAGCTCTTTGAGCCTGGTGTCAAGTATTACTGACGTGGTTGTGGTGTGCCCTGGTGTCACAGTACATTGTTTAGGGTCCTTTAGGTTTAGTGCATGTGACGTTGACAGGTCTGGCTAGTAGCTGAAATAACACTGAAGCAGTTTCATTATATGGAGTGTATAGTGAGTGCAACACAATGTATTAACAGTAAGAAAATAAAACTTTTGTTTCATGTATCGTGTGGTTAATGAAATTCTGTTCTATTGATTTGGGCTACAATTTGACTGACAGCATGATGTTGGACCAGGAGTCATGCATGCATGTCAGTGTGAAAGAGACTGGGGATAGAGCAGATTAAAAACAATGACACACAAAGACTTTGCCTATGCCTCTTTGGCTCACACACTCACCTAGCAGTAGGGCCTCCTGGAACCTCTTTGTGTCGTAGTACAGCGAGACTAGACGTGCCTGTGGACAGAACAGAGATGGTTTCAAGATGTGCCAGTAACAGAGTGTACACTCAATTACCTTCACAAATTGAAGATGCTGCCAGACTAAAGTGTAGGCCTATTTATTTATTTTGTTTCATGTTAAAGTTAGATATTTAGCAGTAGCTAAAGAACATGTCACAGGACAACTACGCTGAAGAAACATGAGACCTCTTTCTCATTGATCGAGGAGAATGAATTCAACGGGGCTCCAATGTCCAAACAAGGTAAAACCTGTTTAGGAGGATTGGAGAATTGCACACTAATGGCAGCACATTTTTCAATAAAGAAGAGGAGGTAACTGATGGTGGAGGTGGGGGGTTAAGGAGATTCTTCAAAGTAGAAAATAGTTTCCTACCATGTATGGCATTGTCAACCTTACCTCGGTAGAATGCCTTTTTTGGCAGTTATATAGATACGCCATTCAGAAAAGAGCTCAGTGTAGTGCAAACAGTGTCTGTACCATCATTACCCTCTAGTGACGAGAATTAACTCTGAGTAGGTATAGATGCAATCAAAGAGAATTCATTGCTTGGCGGACTTCTGAGTTTAATTTTAAGTGAAGGCGCAGGAGTCTCTCAGAAAGGATACACATCATAGCATTACAATCGTGTTAGTTGTTCAGTTTCACCTACTTGACCAAGCTACCATTGCACATTTGTATCAGCCCGTATATAAGTTGTGCCCTGATTTTGCGAATTCGCAAACGAATCTCCATTTTTCATTTTCTGCTTAGGTTATTTGGTAGCGTTGAACCGCTCTTACCTGACTCTGCTTCCGTCACCTTTACCTAGACAGCGCCTCAAGAACCAGTTAGCCCTGCTTTGCATAAGGGGACTCAGCGGGCCAAAAGCCCTGGGGAGGCATGTTCAAGCCCCAGAAGTGAAGATGGAAAGGCATCGTGGTTTGGCAGGCACTAGCTCGCCCGGATTTGACCCGATAATAGTAACACAGCTAGAGGCACAGGACTAGGCAAGACAAGGGAGATACTTATCTGAGGAACTGGAAAAATCCATCAATCACTGGGTCAATCCCATAATTCACTCCTAGACTACCTTCCCAAACACTCAAGCCCTCAAGTCCAGCAATTTCCTGGGAGAACCCAACCAGACATGGGCACTGGGTAAACACCAATTTACTATTAAATAACTGAAAATAAATAAATCAGTCATAAAAAAAAACACATATACACCACATCTGACAGCCTGCCACTGAGATGTCTCATATCACATTTTTTGAGAAGTAATGACAAAAATAGAAGTTTATTTAACTCAAGTTATACTTGTATTTATGTAATTTATATAGGGGCGGGGGCTTAAAGTTCTACTCCTGAGGTTACTTTAGCATATCTTGTCTCTTGTCTCTCTGATCACTACATGCCCAGGAAGCAGTGTTCAAGGCCATCCACAGCTTCTCCACTTCATTACAAGAGGACAGCCTGGAGACTGCACACTAAAATTGTGGTTTTGAATGCCATCAAAAGCTGAGAAAAGGCATAGGGAGGGCCTTCCGCCTCATAGGTCCTCACAACTAGGCAGAAAGCACCAGTCACCATTTGTGACTGAATCTGAAAGGCTCCTCCTTAGCAGCTCATCTCAGCTAGACCCCGAAGCTGCCGCCAAGCAGCGCCATTTAGAGTTTCAGCCAAAGCCAGCCAATAATTTTTGGCTGAGCCAAATTATTATTTGCATCAAATAATAATTCTATCCATCACATAGAGACATACACGTACAAAAAGTAAACGGAATCAATTTTGCACACCGCATTCGCCACAGTCTAGTGCTCGTTGCTATGATACACAGGACTCACATTGAATTGATGACCAATCAAAATTTTGCGTTTTCCGATAGTGATGATCATAGACAGTTAAAGAAGCAACGCATTCTCTCACGCTGTTGAGCTGAAATGGAGGACCTAGAACCGGTAATTGTGTTGTTCTCACATAGTTTCCCTTTTTTCTACGTAGGATTTCCAGACTTTTGTTAGATCTTCAGTTTGGGAAGTAAGAATGCCGTGTTGTCAGGACTAGAATGCCGTTTTGGCGTTGTGTCAGGACTAGTGTTTTATCGATATTGTTACTCTTTTAGGACTTAACAAATATGTCAGCAGCACACAACCACACACACATTTATATGATTCTGGTGTGACATGGAGGCCTCAAAGAGTTAATTCCGTTCGTAGTGTTCGTTCACAGTTTTGGACACATGTGGGCGATTTGTATGTGGGCAACAATCGCATTGATGACAAACTTTACTGCAAACGCTGCAATAAATACATAATTTGTTAAAGATAAATCTGGTGTTTTTTTATTACATGGTATTGCCTTTTGTGGAAATATATACACGTGTAAGCCATAAATTGCTTGGAAATATTGAGATCTAGTAAATCAGTATGACATCTTCTGTAGACACGAAGTGGCAGTTTCAGCCTTTTGAAGCTACGAAAGTTTTGGCGGCTGCAGCAGCCATTTAGGTTTTGGCTGAGCTGGCTAGCCAGCCAATAACCTCATCAGCCAGCCATTATCCTCAAAACAAATGGCTTCGGGGTCTAATCTCAGCAGCAAGCCATTTAATTGGTTTGTAATGTTTCACCTCAGACCATTTCCACACACATTTTAAACCATGTGTCCAGACATACACAGGTCAATGGGTTTATACATACAACCTTATACATACAACCTGTATATATTATGACAGCCACCTGACTGTGTGAGACATATTCATGACATACCTCCAATGCCTGGCGCAGGAATGTCCTCTTTTCAGATTTGGCCCACTCAATGCACTCCAGACACAGCTCGACTTCCTGTCCTGTGGCTGCCTCCATGTCCAAAAAGAGGTCTAACAGAGAGCGCACCAGCCTCGCTGCCTTGGCTTTGCTGATGGAGTTCAAAAAGGGTCGTACATACTTCAGGAGGCCACCGAGCTCTGAGAATAGAGTATCAAGGAAGATCAGGTTATACCCTATACACTTGACAACCATCCCCCCCTTATACTTATGCAAAACAGTGGTGCCTTGACAATGTTGATGGAAAGGTCATAAGAGAACACTTCTCCCAGAGCATCAAACAGGTCACTGTAAAAGTAACACAACCTGTCTATTGTGCTCTTGGCCAAAATGATACGTGATGTTCTCAAAGTAGGCAATGCAACTGGAAGCAGTGTCAAGCATATTCTATGACAAAAGTTCTGAAACACACCCACCCATCCATAGCAGAGGCGTAACTGTTTAACTGACAGCAAGGCGGTTGAACTCACCTGCTGCCTGCCCCGTTTTGGCCAGTAGACCCCCCAGTTCCAGGATGCTCTGTTCTTTGACACGCACAGCCTCCTCATCGCTCTCCTGGACGTCCCGCTTGACTGCAGCAACAATAAACAAGTTTGCTCAGAGAGGAAACACATCCTGACAGCAAAGACTGACGCCGCTTCGCATAAAGTGAAATATGATAGTCATGACTCAAGTTGCTAAGGAGTTTCTAATGAAGAATGGACTTGGGTTTCTATAATGAAAGAACCGGCTATTTAAATACTGAATTGTCATGAAGATTACGTTACCACTTAGTTATCCCTGTGCCCTGTCACAGGACGCAGACATTCAACAGTGAGACGAATGAATGATGCTGTTAGTTAGCCAAAGCTAATAAGATATTTTGCGGCGAACCCTTCACTCACTTGTGCAAATTAGCCGTTTGTCTTATCGAGTACTGACCCGGTTTGCGATCACTAATATTGTTCTTATTCCTTTGGAAAACAAATCAAGGTGGCATCAATGTTGAAAACTAACGATGGCTGGCCAGATACTAAGAGGTAGCATTAGCTACCCAGGGTAACTTGTGTTTGATAGCACAAAGGAAGAGACTTAATATATCCCATATCACCAATTGGTAAAATCTTGAAAATCCTTATACCAACTTCTCAGGACATTCAGGTCAGCTAGCAGAGTGGCTGTGCATGGTTAAACAGCGAGCAAAATATATGGGTAGATAGTGACTTTATTGCTTACGAAACTAACAAAAGTCTGCCTGATATGACCGCTTTTGGTTTGAAGCGTAGCTACACAGCTAACTAGCTTAGACTATGACGCTACCTTGCAATATAAGGGTAGCAAGCCTTAATAAAAATGCCACCAGCAACCTTCATTAAAAGTTAGATGCATATTAACACTAGGTAGCTATGCATAGTTAACACCATACACTGCTGTAGTAAACAGGCACGCTACTGTTATCTAGCTAGTTAAAAATGCTAGCTGATACTAACGCCTGTCACAGTGAGTCAGCAGCAAGAAAACCGGCTAGTTATCAACACGGGCGAATGAGAACTTGGCTGATTTGTGCCAGAACTAGCATGACGCCAAACTAAAGGTCAAATAAATACAGTGATTTGTGACACAACATAATGCCTGATGCATAATGTACTTACCGATCGCATGTAAAATATCAATAGAAGCGTCCCGATCCGTGCTGATCAGAGACTGTGCTCTCTGAAATTCAACCACTGCCGCAGCCGCCATCTTACCAATTCTCGGACTGCCTGATTCACATATTTCAGGACCACGACACAGGAAATACAATCCTAGTCACATCCGAGAGTAATCGAGTTGCCCCCTGGTGGTACCGTTCCTAACGCTGGGTCGAAATGAATGGGATTCTTCATAGAGATATTTTTAGAAGAAAAAAGTTTTTGGATTGGTTTTATGACCCCTTGTCCTTTTTTGCACTGTAAATGGGCGACCCCGTCAAGTTGTTGGAAGTAACTAAGGAACTTTAACTTAAAGTACATTTAAATGAACTACTTTTTTTTTACTTTTATTTGAGAATATTTTAAGATGGGTAACTTTACCTGCACTTAAGTAAAATTTAGTCAAAGATAAGGTACAATATTTCAGTACTTTTAACACCTCTTCATTTGCCACTTACAATAGCATTTACTTTAAGTAGATGGGAGCAGAACCAGCTATCACTCTGTAGGTAAGCATAAGTGGCTTGAACTTGACGCGAGAAGCTACAGGCAGCCAGTGTAGCTCAATGAATAGTGGGGTGACGTGTGCCCTCTTGGGTTGGTTGAACACCAGACACGCTGCTGCGTTGAGGATCATCTGTAGTGGTTTCACAATGCATGCCGGCAGGCCCGTTAGGAGCGCGTTGCAGAAGTCAAGGCAGGAACTCACCAAGGTTTGCACCAGCAGCTGGGTGACATACTGGGTAAGGTACGGCCTGTTTTGCGGAAGTTGTATAGCTCAAAGGGGCACGACCGAGAGACAGTGGCATTGTGGGCAGTGAATGTCAGTTTGTCATCAATAATGACACAGAGATTTCTTGCAGATTTGGGAACAAGAGATAAGGAGTCAATTTTGATATTGATGTTTTGGTGGATGGCCTGTTTAGCTGGATAGACCATCATATCCGATTTAGCCAGATTCAGCTGAAGGTGGTGATTCTTCATCCATGTGGATATATCAGAAAGACCGAGATTCGCGCAGACACAGTCAGATACAGTTGTGTTTCACTGGCATAGCAGTGATAGGAAAAACCATGCGAGGGGAAGATAGGGCCCAACGAGGTGGTGTACATTGTAAAGAGAAGTGGTCCCATCACCGATCCTTGGGGCACCCCTGTGGTGAGGCAGTGAGGTACAGACAGCTGACGAGCACCCAGTAAGGTCAGATTCAAACCAGGAGTGTGCTCTGCCAGAAATGCCCATACTTGACAGTGTAGACAGAAAAATGCGGTGGCTGACTGTGTCAAAAGCAGCTGATAATTCAAGCAGGATGAAAACTGAGGATTGAGCTTCTGCTTTAGCTGTTTGTTTTTTTGACAACAGGGCTGTTTCGGTGGAGTAACCGCTTTTGAATCCAGACTGGTTTGGATCGAGGAGATTGTTCCTTGACATGAACTCTGTGACCTGTTTGGAAGCTGCCCTCTCAATGGTTTTGGATAGGAGTGGAGAAGTGAGACCGGCCGATAGTCTTCCACCTGAGTGGGATCAGGAGACGAGTTCTTGAGCAGTGGTGTTACCCGAGCCACTTTGAATGAAGAAGGAAATGTTCCAGAAGTAAATATAGCATTAATCACCTGTGTGATTGCCAGTAAGACGGTCGGGTATGGCCTGAAAGACGTTGGAGGGTATAGGATCCAATGGGCATGTAGTAGGACGGCTACCTGTTTTTGGAGACCTCAGTCTCAGTGACAGGGGTGGAGGAAGGAAACAATGAGCCATGAAGGGTTGTACCCTTAGACGGAGGAGACAGTTGGTTGAATTGGTTCCTGATGGCTGCCACTATCTCTGTGAAAAAGGAGCCTTAGTATTGACAGGAATAGGAACGGATTGTAGAGATTCTTTGGGAGACCCAGCTGGTACAGGGGATGTAGCTCAGTGGTAGAGCGTATGCTTCGCATGGAACTGGAACTTCAATGACAAATTTTAAACTCTGAGGGCCTGATTTACTAACAGGATTGCGCCCATTTCTGGCGTAAAATAGCGGTCGTAAACATAAAACGGTATTTACTAATGGGCCGCAGCGCATATTAACGCCTGTGGGTGTGAACAGGGGAGGTAACTTGGAGGTGGGTGGTAACGTAGGCGTGAGGCGCAATTTACATGGGTGGAGACAAGGTAAGTGCGCCTAATGATGTCATGCGTGGTATTTACTAAACTGCCTGTGGAGCGCACGTCTCCAATTTGCAGGCTAATTCTCCGCCTCATAAAAGCACGTCTTAACCAGGCGCAATTTCATTGAGTCTGAAAACGTTGATATGGCAGCAGTGATAAGAGAAAGGCGAAGAAAGAAGACAGAGACAGCGCACAGAAATAATTTTTTCAACTCGCATAACACATTTTCAGTTAAATGAACCACAAATCATTAGACGGTACAGGTTAACCAGCCACGCAATACTTAAATTACTGAACCAGATCAGAGATGACATCTAACCCTCCAACCGGAGATCACATTCCATTCAATCAGTTGGTAAACATTGCAAATATTGGCACCGGATCATTTCAAACAGTTATAGTATCAGCAGTTGATATATCTCAGCCTTCACAAATATTCACACAGGTACTCGAAGCATTGCTATGGCGCACTGGTCAATACATTTCCCCACTGCCACAGCCGAAATTTTAGACATCAAACAGGACTTTTTTTGAAATCGCAAACTTTCCGAACATAATATGAACCATTGATTGCACCCACGTCCATATATATTGTAGTGAACCCATGTCCCTTGTAGAAATTATTAATCTCGCCATGTACACATCTATATTGTTATAATAGACAGTTTATGCATTAATGCCACCAATAGCATATTCTTTATAATCGTGTTCTTTTAAACATCTTGCTGTAGGTGATGGCGGGCAGAACAACATTATAGCAGCGCACACATTGAATCAGGTTCAGTGATTGAGCGAACGTGAACCAATATATCAATCTCCACTTGCTGTAGCTTCATTTTCTCTTCCTAAATAAATACCACGGAAAATACGGAAAAACACCGTGCGTTAATGTGCGAACGCAGTTTAAGCAGCGGTCGCAATGTTAGTAAATCAGGCGCTATATAGGGCGGAGTAAACACAGATTGCCCAGCGCGATCTGGTTTGATAAATACCAACTAAAATGCGCTAAAACACCGTGCGTTAATTTGCGAACGCAGATTAAGAAGCGCTCGCATATTAGTAAATCAGGCCCTGAGTTTGAAACTTTTTAACAGATGAAAAGTTCACAGAGTTGCTCAGGATGAGAGTCATGGAGCTTCATTGCTCTTCTTGTGACTAACTTTTTGGAGGCAATTCTTTTGTTTGTTTTTTTATTTCCATTACATGTATTACTTGTAAAAACAAAAAATGCATACGTTGATGGGTAGCTTAAATTGGTCAAACAGGACAGGCTTAAATACAAGCATTATGCTTCAGCTTGTGCCTTTTCAGTCACTTTGAATGTATTATTATTAGTGTTGAACTTGTTTGTTGTTACTGTGCGTGACTGAATAAAAACATATATCAATATCAACTTACATTACCACTGCACACTGCACACAGATAATGTATTGTACTAGCATTTTTATTCAGTATGATATGACAGCGCAAGATATATGGGGTATGAGCAGTAGTAACATTGGTAGCAATAGTTGGTCATAAGTGCAGATATGATACAGGTACAGGTGAAGGTAGCAATAGAAGTTATGATTGAGGTATGAGTCATGATATGATATAAGTACAATGAATATGAGGTAAGAGGCATGATATAGAAAATGAAAATGAGGTAGGAGGCATGATATAAATACAATGAATAGGGACAACACTTTTAAATAAGTAGATATAGATATGAATACACTATAAAATGTTAAGTGGCTGAACAAAAAAATAACAATGGTAACAATGGTCAATATGAAAGAAAAAAATCAACTAACAAAGTCAAAAGTCAAAGAATATAAAGTCAAATGGAGTGCACTAGGAAATTGAAAGTCACAGATCCTCTCCATCTGAGTCATCCTCCACGATCTGTCTCTCCTGCAGATCCATGTTCTTCACCGCCAGGAACAAAGATGCATGGAACATGAAGTTGGACGGAGACATGTACGCAAGCTGCGGCTGTATCCGGATGAGGCCGGAGTTTGCCTGCTCATTAACCTGGGAGTTGATGGACACAATGTCGAGCGCAGCACTGTAGCTGTCCATGCAATATCCAAGGGAGCACCCAACGTGTCCCGGGAAGTGAAATCTATCTACCAGGAAGACAGTCTTCTTGAAAAAATGTGGATCCCTGTTCATGGCATACCTGTGCAGTTGGCAACTGTTGTCGTACACCATGACTCTTGGGACAGTTCTGAAGCCGGTCCGGAGGATCTCAAAGGGGTGATGTGGAGACTCACAGCTGCGCATGGCTTCGAACCCGTAGCAGATTCCGTGTGGACAGAAAATGGTGAATATCCCAGGTGTCAAAGTGGGATGCCCATACGACTCCTTCCGACAGCTGTCAGTACTTCTGGTCTTTAGTGCTTTGTCAATCTCGTACCGTGGCAGACCACAGTGTTGAGGAAGGGAGGGGAAAAAGGCGAGAGACGATGGAGGGGGAGGAGCAGGAAAGCTTTCAGGGGAAGGCAGAGGGACCTGTTCAAAAGTCTCAGTGAGAACAGTCATTAGTGCAAGCACTACAGTAGAAATGTCTGTAGGAAGGCGGCCTGCCTCGGTCACGCTGCACAGAAATTCTGTCAGTACTGGCGCCTTCTTCTGCAGATGACCCAGGTACTGATGGAAGCGGGAGTTCTTTAAGTCGATCGTACCCTCTGCCACCAGTTTGATCGTCTTGATTGCATCCGTGTTCCCGGCGATCTGCACCATCCCACACACCGGCGTACTTCTTGCCAGCTCGGACAGGAACGTGCTGTGTGCCCTCGGAGCCAGCGTTGTGTATCCCTCTTCAACGAGGCGTCTCAGGAGGGCTGCCACGTCCTCACGATTCACCTGGTGCAGACGGTCTAGGAGATCCTCCATCTCGGCATCGCTGATCCCTGAGTTGGAGGATCCCTTTGCTGTTCCTTTTCGCTTGCTCCCTGAATACCTCAGGAGAAGTCCTCGGGCGCAGTTTATGAAAACCCTCTGGCTGTGTTGCGACCCAGTCACGGTTGGCGTGTCCTCTCCAACTGGTGGTCTGGGCTCGTCCTGGAGGAGGTCTCTGCGAAAGCCCATCGCTGTTCCTAGAGATTATAAATGCACAATTAGATTAGATTAGATTCTAGGTGCACAAAAGGATTGAAACACATTATTGTATGTAGTTCTACACTCATTTAAAAAAAGTTGATTAATATACCGTCACAGATGATGGTTCCTGGCTCCTTGCCGCAGATGTTACAAGAGAATACCTATAACAATACAGAAAAAAACACGATTGTTGTGATTTATTGGTCCATGTAATGTTCAATGTTCCAGCAAATTATGTTCATATGTGTAATTCTTACTTTTTATGTTACAAATTCTATTATAAAATACCTCTTCCATGTTGATGCTAAGTCTCCGAGCCCAGCTGTTCCATCCCCGCCGCAGCGTCTTATACGGAATTGCCTTGGAGACACCGCAGGCTGAACGGGTCCTGTTGCACACTCTGTGCGTTGTTCTCAGAGGTTGGCGGCCCTCCACCATACTGTGAAGGTAGTCCACTAACAGGCCAAAGAAAATCATCTTTCTGCAAAAAAAAGTTTTACGTTTGTTAACAAATGATATGCAGCCTATTGGCGATAGAGACACCTAGATAAACGGTATATTAAAATTGATAATCTTTGCTTATGCTTACTTGTTATCATTACCATCACAACATCAAAAACTGCCTTTAAATTAAAATGATCCAATAGGAACAAAATGTAATCTCATCCATGTAGTAAAAATGGGGCACTATTAACAATACTTCAAATAAAGAAAGGTTTACAGGCATCAAGTTATGTATATTTTCATGTATTCAATATCAAATCATGTTTATAGGATTTCAACAATGCGAACTTTAGTTTAATTTCTATAAAAGTAAATATACAAATTTTCTTTGAATAGGTGCATATAAAATTAGGGTATTAATCTACAGCACCACATTTCAAATAAAATCATTTGTAAAGGACTTTTATGCTTAATTAAACTCATTAAAATAGCAATGCGGTAATGACATGCTGTTGCGGTAATGACAGAGTCACTTCATGGTCAAAACAAAAGACTAAAAGTGTAAAAAAGTAGTCAGATTATCTGTCAACTAACACTGACATAAAAGAACAAAATGTTCAAACACATAACTCATGACAAATTCAAACAAGTTTATTATCCTCCTTTAGTCTTTTTCTATGCTTTCTAGACCTCTGTGCCGATGTTCCGGGTGCCATACTGAATGGAAAATGTAGAAAATGCACAGAATTAGATTTAAAGAGTGATCCATTCCATTATAACACCACTCAACTATGTTTTACATCGCTTAATTTCAAAAACCTCACTAAGATAACAATGTTAAAACAAAAAACATGTCATTACCAAAACAGCCCGTCATTACCAGAACAGTGAGTTTTGTGTCGGTAATGACCGTTGTGGTAATGACATTTTTTTATTTTTTTCAGGATAAAGGGTGCTAAGTCTTTGAATAGCTAACACCACTCAGCAGCTAGTTCAAACTGTACTTAAAATACATATGAATAATCTGTATATTTCATTATTTTCACAAAAAGTGTTATTGTAATAGCCATCGTGGTAATGACGCTGAACTGATGTACTCTATGGGTAAGAGGAAAACAATAATAAATTACTTACTTTTCAAGCTATCAAATGACCCTCCTCCCTCATGGCTGACATGTGCACCTCTGCCAGCCTTCATTTCCATGGTTACAGCATAAACAAATCTTGCCCTCATACAAATATATGTTGGGGACAGGGCTATATTGTTAAAAAATATTCTCAAATTGTATAGATATGAACACAGCTAATATATCTACACTCTTTTAAAGATGTTAACATAACATACATTGACCCTTATTAATGAGATAATAATATTTTATATCTGTTTTGGAGAAAAGAAGTTTAAAAATCTGGGTTGGGGACGAGCCTATTTGGCCAAGTATTAGTATTTACAATATTTTTAAAAATAGAAAACCTCATGATTGGGGTGTAAAACTTTGTTTCATAGTACAATAAATATTATTTAAAATAACTAAGCTATTTATTTTGTACAATATCATTTTAAACAGACATTTTACCTCTGGGGACATAAAAGTGCCCGCAATCAAAGAATCACCCATAAATATAATGGTTCGAGAGCCATGGCGTCATAATGATAGTATTAGGAGGTGGATTCACTCAGTTTAACATCGTGTAGGACATCACTGAAGGCCCAGTAGTGAAATGCACGGACCGCCACTGCATAATTATATATTCTTTTACACACTAATACAAAATTGGGCTCAGGAAATAGAGGCTGGTGTTAATTTTGCAAGGTCAGACGAGAGCACGCTTTGCCTGTCGCCTAAAGATTTGTTGACCTTTCCATTTTTTTGGGAACTGGCCATTGTTGCACATACCCTGGTCCTTTACAAGTTTCACAGGAGTTTTATCTTGCCCGCTATTGGCTGACGTTTGACTTTAATCTGCACTTTATGTAACCGTCATCTCTTTACATCTTGCTTTTGTCTTGAGTTTTACCTTAAGAAAAGAAACACACTTTTGATATTCTAAATGTCTGTCTCTAGTTTCAACTTGAAGTGAACTTTTTGTTTTGTTTTTCTTTTCTAATCTGTTATGTAGGACATGGTGTTAAAATCCCTTTTTTTTTGCATACTCGAGACTCTGTGGGTTGGTCGAATGATTGATGGCATCCTATGGGTTATCAAGTGGGCCCCCTCCTTCTTTGATGTTTCGCTGATTGACCCACGACACCTCCAGAGGGTTCAGCAGTGAGATCCGGCGTCCCGGGCTCACTCCCTAGATGCCATCACTCATCCGACAGCCCAGGTGGAGTCCTTCCGCTTTATCCACAGCCACTGACTTCCCTTTTCAGCAGCCCTGGAAAGGTCTTTGACTGCCTGCCTGTGGTCCTTTCCCCGCACTCCCATCTCTCGGAGAAGCCTGGATGTTGAGGTGGCTACAAATCCTCTGCAGCCTACCTCAACTGGGCAGACCTTAGCTTTCCAGCCTTGTTGTTGTGCATCTGCTGCCAGCTCTGCATACCTGAGCTTCTTGCGCTCGTAGGCCTCCTCCACTGCGCTCTCCCAGGGCACCGTGAGCTCGATGATGTAGACCTGCTTGAGTGAGGCCGACCAAAGCACGAGGTCTGGTCGCAGATTTGTTGCTGTTATTTCTGCTGGGAAATGTAGCTTCTGGCCTAAGTCTACCAGCATCTTCCAGTCCCGTGCCCCACCTAGCTGTCCAGTTTCTGGTCTTGAGGAGGTGAGTGTGGCTTGGCCCCCGCCCTCCCGGACAAATGTTGTTGCCGGTCTACGAGATGGTGGAGGAAGGGCATTGACGCTCATCCGTCGACTCTCCAGCACTGCCGCAAGACACTGTAGCACCTGGTTGTGCCGCCAGGTGTACCGGCCTTGAGTGAGGCCGGTCTTGCAGCCCACCAGGATGTGCTTAAGTGTAGCTGGAGTCGGGCAGAGAGAGCATGTTGGGTCTTCTCCGTACCACTGGCTAAGATTCTTGGGAGACGGCAGTACATCATAGGCGGCCCTGATGGTGAAGCTAGCCTTGAATGCCTCCATCTCCCACAGCTCCTGCCAGGAGATCTTCCTCTTCTCCACTCCCTCCCAGGTCATCCATTGCCCCTGCTTTGCCTGTGATACAGCTTTTGCACACCTTGCTGCCTCCTCTTGCTGACGTACCTCCTGGACCACCAGCTTGCGTCTCTGGAACGGAGTAGCCCTGTTCCAGGCTGGTGTACTGGCTACAGCTCCAAGACCACTCCTCCCATGTTGCACTCGGCCCACGATGTCCCTGTGCTTGAGTGCTGACTTTGTGCCTGCTTGGTTGCCTCCAGTGGGGTCCACTTTCTCCCAGTAGCCAGGATGGGGGCAGCTTGGGCTACAAATGGATCACTTGAATCCAATAGCATCATCTCCAGTCTAACTTTGGCGCATTTATACTCCTCTGCTAGACTGGAAATGGGCAGTTCTAAAACTCCTTTGCCATAGAGCCCTACACTGCTGAGGCACCTGGGAAGCCCAAGCCACTTCCTTGCATATGAGCTGACCATCCTCTCCAGCTTTTCCACCTTCGAGATCGGGACTTCATACAGGGTTAGTGGCCATAAGAGGCGTGGCAGGAGCCCGAACTGCATGCACCAGAGCTTCAACTTGCCAGGTAGTGCGGTTTTGTCAATGTTCTTAAGGCCGCTGGCTACATCCTTCCTGAGCTGATCTACCTGCTCTTTGTCCTTGAGGGAGGCATCATACCATCGACCAAGGCTCTTCACAGGCTTCTCGGAGACAGTTGGAATAGGCTCATCGCCAATGAGAAAGCGTTGGTCTGACAGCTTCCCCTTGACGATGGAGATGCTTCTGGAGTTGCTCGGCTTGATCTTCATCCGAGCCAGCTCGATGTTATCTTGCAGCTTCCTCAGCAGCCGTACAGTGCAAGCCTTGGTCGTGGTGAGGGTGGTAAGGTCGTCCATGTAAGCTCTCACGGGCGGCAGTCTCAGGCCAGGTCTTATTAACTGTCCTCCAACCACCCACCGAGATGCTCGAATTATCATCTCCATGGCCATTGTGAAGGCTAGCGGGGAGATGGTGCAGCCGGCCATAATTCCCACTTGTAGATGCTGCCATGCTGTGGTGTACTCTGCTGTTGACAAGCACACCTGCACATCCTGGAAGTAGGCCTTGACAAGGCTTGTTAGGCCTACAGGAACCCTGAAGAAGTCGAAGGCGGTCCAAAGGAGGTTGTGAGGGACTGAGCCAAAGGCGTTGGCGAGATCCAGAAACACCACGTGAAGATCTGTTCCCTCCGTCTTGGCAACCTTGATCTGATGCCAGATGGTACTCGCATGTTCCAGACAACCGGAGAAGCCAGAGATGCCTGCTTTCTGGATTGATGTGTCAATCAGATGGTTTCTTTGCAAGTATCCTGCCAGCCTGTGAGCGACCACACTGAAGAATATCTTCCCCTCAACGTTCAGGAGGCTGATCTGGCGAAATTGGCCGATTTCTGATGAGTCCTTTTCCTTTGGGATGAGGATTCCTCCAGCTCTCTGCCAGGATGTTGGTATTTCTTTCTTTTGCCAGACCACCCTCATGAGCTTCCAGAGGAAACGCAGGGCATCTGGTGCATTTTTGTAGAGCCTGTATGGAACTCCGTTAGGACCTGGGGCTGAAGCAGCCCTTGCTCTACGCACGGTTTTCTCCACTTCGCTCCATCTGGGTGGGCTGATATCCGGCTGATGCTCTGGCGGATTGATTGGTGGCATGTCAGACGGGAGAATAACCTCTTCGTGGCGTTTGGCATCTGTGCAGGCCTTTTCTAGATGTTTTTCCAGGTCTGCCTTTGACACTGAGAGGCTTCCATTCTTCTCCGCTGTAAAGAGACTCTTCACAAATTTGAAGGGGTCTTTGTAGAAGCGTGATCTTGTCTGTTCCTTCCTCCTGCGCTTCTTCACCAGATTTTCCGCTCTCCTCAGTGTCGCAAGTCTACTCCGGATGTCCTCCTGCAAAACGTTTATGCCCTCTTTTTCCTCTTCTTTGGCTTTCCTCCACTGCTTTTTCAGCTGCCTCCTCTCTCTGACTAGACGATCTATTTCCTTCTGCCTCCTGGACTTAGTGGGGATTGTTGGTTCAGATCTCTTTCTTTCGACTTCTCCAAACCGCTCCGATCCATAGCTGTAGATAAGATCTCCCATTTTCTCCAGCTTCTTCCTGGTGGTGCCTCTGAGCCCCTCTAAGATGTTGCAGAGGTCAGTGTTGACCTCCATCCACAGTGCCTTTTCGCAGGATTTTGGCCACTTGATCAGTGGCCTTCGCCCCTGGATCTTCTTTTCCACTGCAGGTCTTGCTGGGCTGGGCTCAGGTTGGCTTCCTGTGCAAGGTTCTACCTCTTCTGGGACAGGGATGTTGATGTCCTGCAGACTGTGGTTTTGGCCCTGCTGCTGAACTTCAGTCGACTGACTCGACCTGCTTCTCAGAAAGTAGCTGTCGATGCGAGATCCCTGTTGACCCTTCTTTAGGCACCCTTTTCTGCCCTGATGTATATTTAGGCCTCTGGTGGAAGTGACCTTTGCCCAGCCACATATGCAGCTCTGGAGCTTGTGTCCTGCTGTAGCTGTTGCAGTCTCGGGTATGCTGATCATCAAACTCGTAGTCATTTCCGTTCCTATGTCAATTACCGGGTTATCCGCCGATGAGTCATCTTCCGCCCCCGCTCTCGCTGACTCAGGGGGTATTTTCTTCTTATAGTTTTTCGTAGCCATTGGTGGGTGGGACCCATACACCGTTCGTGCTGAGTCCCGCTACCACGGGTAGCTAGCCCGTGGCAGCCCCGTTGGGGTCTGTTCCCTCCTGCCAGCTGTCTTTCCATGCCGTCACAAGGTCTTTCCCTAGTTGCCAGCTGCTCTTTCACAGCAGTCACTGGTTCTCCAGATGATCAGATCTGTTATGTAGGACATGGTGTTAAAATCCCTTTTTTTTTGCATACTCGAGACTCTGTGGGTTGGTCGAATGATTGATGGCATCCTATGGGTTATCAAGTGGGCCCCCTCCTTCTTTGATGTTTCGCTGATTGACCCACGACACCTCCAGAGGGTTCAGCAGTGAGATCCGGCGTCCCGGGCTCACTCCCTAGATGCCATCACTCATCCGACAGCCCAGGTGGAGTCCTTCCGCTTTATCCACAGCCACTGACTTCCCTTTTCAGCAGCCCTGGAAAGGTCTTTGACTGCCTGCCTGTGGTCCTTTCACCGCACTCCCATCTCTCGGAGAAGCCTGGATGTTGAGGTGGCTACAAATCCTCTGCAGCCTACCTCAACTGGGCAGACCTTAGCTTTCCAGCCTTGTTGTTGTGCATCTGCTGCCAGCTCTGCATACCTGATAATAAGCATACAAAAATAGAATTCCAATCTTCAATCATTTATTGAGCTTCAACTCACGTCCTGCACAGTGAAAAGAAGTGAATTGTACTTGTAACATAGAATAATCTATGGGGCTCATACCATAATTGTAAACAATATCATAATTGTAAACGATGTGTGTGGCCTCCTAATCATAAACAAGGGTTTTTTATGTATTTTTATGTTGCAGAATCATGACATAAGACTACACAAAAGATTAACTCAAAGTGTCCGTAAGATGGTGCTATGTAACATTAGTCAAATGCCTGCCTTACCTTAGAGATTTTAAATGTTTTACTTCATTACACAATCTAAGGTGCCAACCTGCACATCGGAAGCGGTTGGGGGTTAAGATAGATAGATAGATAGATGGATACTTTATTGATCCCGAGGGAAATAAAGGTCATCCAGTAGCTTACACTTACATACATACATGAATTACAATAAATACAAAAATCACAATAAATACAAACACAAAAACAATACACATAGGGAGAACATGTACACAGGGGGTGGGGTGTTTACAGTTACAGGATAGATCTGGCCCCATATAACATTGTGCATTACTTGTGACAGAGTTGCAAGTAGTGGAAAGTAGTGCAAGAGTGTTCATGTGCATAGTCCTGTGCTTGTGTGTGTGAGGATAGTGCAAAGTGATATAAATAGTAAAGTAAAGTAAGGACAGTAGTAAAGTGTCTTCCTCAAGGACACATCAACACTTGGTGAGGAGGAGTCGGGATCGAACTACCAACCTTCCGATCGCTAAATTACTCCTCTGCCTCCTGAACCACTATCTCCCCAAATATGTCCTACCATTAAGGAAGGATTATGTAAAACACATACATATGACATCGAAAACTACAGAAATTAGAAATTATTTGAGCAAAGATGATTTAAATTGGTTAATGGATGATTCAAATAATTTGCACAACAGCCCTTTGGAGGTGCTTGTTTAACAAATACCTATTTTCTCACATTAAATTATAGTTAAACTAATTAGCAGCTCTCAGTGGTATCCAAAGTTTCAGTTGCCAAAGAACAACAACATGCCTACTTTTAAGGATGGTGCTTTTCTAAAGGCTTGATAAACATCAGTATTTGCCAATATAACATACATGGTATGTGTCTTGTTCCTGTACTAGGGTTGACCATAACCATATTCATATACAAAAGGATGCATGATTTGCCATGAATTGTGAAAGTGGGACAGTGTTTGGTTATTTGTTGACAGGCTTGTTGCTACCACAGTAAAGCAATACATGTTTGGAAGTAACCACTGCATGTTGCTGGGTAATGTCCCCTCTGAACTGTGTCCCAGAGTGGAAGCGATAAGACTGTAACCTGTAATGACACCTTTCACAGGAACACACTTTCACTGGCAGCCCCCACACACCTCTTACCTTTCGCCTGCTCTTTACAGGCGTCCACAGCCGGCACTCTGCCAACTACAGAGAACCTGCCACTTAACTTTTACCCAGGATCATAGAGTGATGACGAAGCAGACCTACTTAACCCTCTTATTATGTTTGGGGTCAATTTGACCCCTATTCAATGTTTAACGTCTCTTAATAAATGATTGACATCATTATTTTTGCTTCATTTTTAATTGCTTTTCCTAATTTAATGGGGACAACTGGGTAAGCACAAAATTAACATGATGATATGTTTTCAATGTCCTGTACTGTATACTTTACGCATAGGTGTTGTTTGGGGTCAATTTGACCCAGGCTGTTTTAATTGTATAAAATATATATTATATATATAAGAAATATCAACTTTTTTCATCACATTGTTACTATTCTTGATAACAGAAATAGTTTTTTCTTCCAAATGTTATAGATATAAACAATGTTTACTGAGAAATAATAAGAAGCCATAAAAACACCAGAAGGATATCTCTTTCCAATTTTAGGTCAATCAGTGAGATTTTATGGTGATCTGCATATTTCTCTATAGTCGGGTAACATGTATTCTGGATGTATAAGGGGGATGGGTGGGGGTATTGGATGTATAAGGGGGATGGGTGGGGGTATTTAGGTAGTCAACAAACAAACATTAAGTACCTGACACATAAACTTAAAAAAAAAACATTAAAAAAATATTATAGTTATATAATATAATATTTTGTAGGTTTAAATTGCTGGGATCAAATTGACCCCAAGGATAATGATGTGAATAGAATTTGAACATAAATGAGGGATAAGCACTTAGCAAACACCATATCCTCATATATTTTCTATATCCACACAGATGCAGATAGACTCACAGCTTCAGCCTCAATACAATATCTGAAAAATAGTATCAGGTGAAGGTTCAGACTTCAGCTTGAAGAGTAATTGAGGATGGAGGTGTTTCCCTACCCTCTCTGGGAGAAAGGTAAGTTAGAGATGGGCTCACTGATTGGCTCAGGTCTTGGCAAACCTCTTAAACACAAACTAATCATTAACCTCCTCAGTAACTGGCACTAGTGTACAGTGATGTGTGTACATTTGGCACAATGCACAGTGTGGGTGAAAGGGTTGCTTGGCCAAGTGCAGAAACAATAACTGAATCACTTTTATCATATGACCACTCGCTGTCAACTTACACACAGCAAGAACCTCAGAAAGGACAGCATTTTCATCGTCTTGTCTCATATTTCTCTATAGTCGTGTAAGATGTTTTCAGGATGTATCGGGGATGGGTGGGGCTATTTAGGTAGTCACCAAACAAACCTAAAGTACCTGACACATAAGCTTGGGTAAAAAAAATAATTATAATAATATAATTTTAAGTTTAAATTGCTGGAGTCAAATTGACCCCAAGGATAATCGATGTGAATAGAATTTGAACATAAATGAGGGATAAGCGTTTGCAGATAGACTCAAAGCTTCAGCCTCAATGCAATATCTAAAAAGTACCTCCTGAATTAAGCACCAATATTTCCGAGTAAAATATGAAATAAAGGACGGCGTAAGCAATGTTTCATCAAAGCTACACTTTGCCAGTCCCTGATTTATTATTTACGATCATGAAAGGACAATTCCTGGCAGTCAGCCCAGTGGAGGAACTGACGCTCTAGCAATTTTATTGGGGTATCAGGTGAAGGTTTAGCCTTCAGCTTGAAGAGTAATTGAGGATGGAGGTGTTTCCCTACCCTCTCTGGGAGAAAGGTAAGGTAGAGATGGGCTCGCTGATTGGCTCAGGTCTTGGCAAACCTCTTAAACACAAACTAATCATTAACCTCATTAAACTGGCACTGGTGTACAGTGATGTGTGTACATTTGGCACATGATGCACAGTGTGGGTAAAAGGGCTGCTTGGCCATGTGCAGAAACAATAACTTTATGAATAACTCTTATCATATGACTCCTCCTTTAAATCAGAAGTGCCTTTAAAAGGGGACTCGCTGTCACCTTACACACAGCAAGAACCTCAGAAAGGGACAGCTTTTTCATCATCTTGTCTCTTCACTTGACTCTACACATGGCTTTACTGGAGGGACTTCTCCAGGCTCCCCCCTCATTCACTCTGCTGGTGGCCGTGCTGTTGTTGCTGTTTGTCTGGCTTTACTCCTCCGGTGTCAGCAACCCAGGGAAAGGGAAGGAACCTCCAGGACCCAGACCACTGCCCATCCTGGGTAACCTGCTGATGCTGGATATGCATAAACTATACGAGACTCTGTGTGAGGTGAGGGTTCATGAAATATTTATAAGCATTAAGACTGTGTGTCCAATGGCTCACGACAAAAATCAGGAGAAGCTGCCATGTGTAGTCATTGCCAACCATTTAGTGACATCTTTGCATTTCCATATGTGTGTGTCTGTGTGTGAGTGTGTGTGTGTGTGTGTGTGTGTGTGTGTGTGTGTCTGTGTCTGTGTCTGTGTCTGTGTGTGTGTCTGTGTCTGTGTCTGTGTCTGTGTCTGTCTATATGTATGTGCATGCGTGTGTGTGCGTGCGCTGGTGCGTGTGCGTGTGTGTGTGCCTGCGTGTGTGTGTGTGCAGAATATATCCTTGAACAATCTGTGGCCTGGAGCCCATATAATGGCAGTTTTTTTCTCCACATATGTCTGTCTATATGATTATACACTAATTATGATGCTAATTATCAGGATGTTGGAATTTCACTTCGATTCATAAAAAATATTTACTTCTGACTGAACTGACCCACAGATCTCCAAAAAGTATGGATCTGTCTTTACGGTTCACTTTGGGCCTCAGAAGATTGTGGTCTTGGCAGGTTATAAGACAGTGAAGGAGGCACTTGTTGGCCGTGCAGAAGAGTTTGGGGACAGGGCAGTCACCCCCATATTCAAAGAGCTAAATGACGGACATGGTAAGTCTGTTTCATCGTCTTGCATGTTCTTGAATGTTCATGAGGAACATTTCAGCTCAGAACAACAGAATTCAGAATTCAGAATCCAGAATTCAAGAATTTCAGTCCATAAAAACATACTTACATGTCGACTGTGAAGTGGCAATCTTTAGTAGTTTTCAAACAAAAGTGTAGAGTCATGTTTTGCTCTCCTGGTTTCCTCCATCGTAGGAATTATCTTCGCAAATGGAGATCAGTGGAAAGAGATGAGGCGGTTTGCTTTGTCGAACCTGCGAGACTTTGGCATGGGAAAAAAAGGCAGTGAAGAAAAAATTATCGAAGAGACACGCTACCTGTCAGAGGTGTTTGAAAACTTTAAAGGTAAAACCAATCAAACTGCGTATTGCCTTGTGATGCTTAAATACAGACATCAATTTAACACACCTATGTATAGGACCTGCATTTTGATTGGCCCTCTTTCATGCAGGTAAAGCATTCGATACGACGCAGCCGGTGAACTATGCCGTCTCCAATATCATCTGTGCTATTGTGTACGGCAGCAGATTTGATTACAATGATTCCAGGTTTAAAGACATGGTCAACAGAGCCAATGAGAACATCAGACTGGGGGGAACTGCCTCTATTCAGGTGGGTAATTTGGTTATTTAGTATGGTAATTTAGCATGGTAATAGTTTGGTAATTTGGTATGGTCATGGCAATGGTAATTTAATATGGGATGATAATAGTTATGCCATTTGGTATGGTAACAGTAATGGTATGGTAATTTAGCATGGTAATTTAGTATGGTATGGCAATTTTTTCACCATTCGGTATGGTAACGGAAATGGTAATGGTAATTTAGCATGCTAATTTAGCATGGTATGGCAATAGTTTGGCCATTTGGTATGGTAACGGTAATGGTAATTTGCAGCATGGGGGACATTGCTTACTATATTTGCAGATCTTCAACATGTTCCCATGGATGGGGCCCCTGCTGAGGAACTGGCGAACCTTCAAGGCCAGATCAGTAGTGCATTTTGAGGAAATGAGGAAACTGATCAAGGAACTGCAAGACACCCTGAACCCCAGTGAGCAGAGGGGATTCGTTGACTCCTTCCTGATCCAGAAACAGAAAGCAGAGGTAGATGTCGTTCATTTCACAGAGACGGATGCTTGTTCACATCTCAAGTATATTTGGAAATGTATTTTCAGAAGAGGAAGCAGAGTTGGAGAAATAATCTATGTACTCTAAATAATCTATATTATATCTATATCTATAATAAAGTATATATAATCAATAAAATATACTATATTGTAATCTATATACTACATATATATAATCTATATATAGCCTTAATGCCCCACACTTACACAGATGCAGGTAGAATAATGAAATGCACACATACTGATTTTGCTGCTAAATGCACATGCATGTCAGCACTTAAAAATCACAATCCCTTGTAATAAGGGTTTTGGAACTCTCCATGGAAATGTGAGCGCATGGCCTGGTTAAGCCTATGCGTAGTAGCAGAGGGGTTAGAGTGAGGGTCAAAGGAGGATTTCAGCATTTGCTTGGCAGTGCTGTTTTATGGGTGTAAGATATAATGTTATTTTTTTATTTGTGACAGACAAATTGTACAGCTACATTTCCCACAATACCATGTTTAAATGCCATCCTCTCTCCGAATGAGGATTCCTAAGTCTCCTTAACGATGTGTTAGCTTTAGTGACTCCCTTAGGGATGACCTCTAACCAGCTAAACTTACTCAATCCGCCTATTATTGCATACCCAAATTCCAAGGCCTACTTTTCAGTCATAGGCGGATGGTGGCAGATTTTCAAGTCATATTACAGAGAACCCATCAAAATATGATAAATTACCATTTGAGTACCATATACGCTATCTGAAATTTCATGTATGGAAGCTTGACAGTGATACCATACAGATTTTGTGTCACATCTTGGCCGGACGAAGGGCAGAGCATTTTCCAACAGAGTTTAACTGGCTAAACTAGGACTGTGTTTGACAGGAATCAGGACAGAAGGACACATTCTTCAATCAGGAAAATATGGTACACTCTGTGGCCAACCTGTTTGCAGCTGGCACTGACACCACAGGGACTACACTGCGCTGGGGACTGTTGCTGATGGCCAAGTACCCCGACATACAGGGTAAGAGGGACTTCTAACCACTGCAGCAGATTTAGTATGCTCACTGAATGTCACAACAGCTGGCGAAGGATTTGATCATGCTTAGATTGCCAAGTGAGAGTGACTGTTAAATGCACTGAACTTCATGGCGAACTGTTTGCAGACCGAGTGCAGGAGGAGATTGACAGGGTGATCGGTGACCGGCAGCCTGCGGTGGAGGACAGGAAGAGCCTGCCCTACACCGACGCCGTGATCCACGAGACGCAGAGACTAGCCAACATCGTGCCGATGGGTATCCCACACACCACCAGCTGTGATGTTGACTTCCAGGGCTTCTTCATAAAAAAGGTGTGGTTTTGGTATCCGGGGCAACTGTTTTGATGCACCATCAAACTAGCTTTACTTTAGTGAAGTCCTTGAATGTTTTTTTTTTTTTTGTCCTTTGACATGTGCTGTGCTGCCGTGCAGGGCACAATAGTGTTCCCCCTGCTCACCTCAGTGTTGACGGACGAATCTGAATGGGCCAAACCTCACGTGTTCCACCCAGAACACTTCCTGGATGCACAGGGGCGGTTTGTCAAGAGAGACGCCTTCATGCCCTTCTCAGCAGGTACACATTGTTGGTCAGAATACTTGGACAAGAATATTTATGCTTCTCTCGAATTATGTAGTGAACCCTTGTGATAGTCAACATTTCCATACACAATTTTTGTGTCATCTTGGTGACTGGTAACCTTCGTCCAGACAGAACTCAATAACCGTCGTCCAGACAGAACTCAAGAAAGTGCTTTGAGGGCTTCTATTCAGAGTCTGCCTGGACACAGCCATTTTGCATGTTTACTTCTACTCGTTTGTGTGTTTGTGTGTTTGTGTGCTAAACGGACATGTTCTCCTTGCTCTCAGGGCGCAGGGTGTGTCTGGGAGAGAGTCTGGCCAGGATGGAACTCTTCCTCTTCTTCACCACTCTTCTTCAACGCTTCCGTTATACTCCTCCTCCTGGTGTCTCTGAGGACGATCTGGACCTCACACCATCGGTGGGGTTCACCCTTAATCCCTCCCCCCATAAGCTGTGTGCAGTGAGCCGCTCCTGAGGTTCCTACCATTGACATATAGAGGAACATTTGGCTCAAAAAATGCTAATAAGCTTAAGTGTAAATATTGTTTAATATTCATATGATACTGATTCATTGCAACCTCTTATTCTTAGTTTATTATGGAGATTTAACACAATTGCTAGAGGACATTCTGTGCTTTGAGAATGTATGTCATTTTATATTGTATGTATTGTGTTGAGGAAACACGAGAATTCTTAAGTGATACGTCCTAGCTTGTAATAGGTAACAGCGGGAAGCTGTTCATTTTGTACTTATTTTGTTGATTTACTGTTGTAATGTTATTCTTTGTATGTTATAAAATATTTCTTTAAAGCAACACTATGCAGGATTTTACCATTTTGTAGGTGTTTTTATAGGTGTGTTCTCTAAATTCATTTTTATGGCGTATACTCATCTGACGGACAGATTAACACAGCTGTTGTTCCCTAGCTGCCCATACTATGCACCGTGTATTTCTGATTCACTCCAGGAGAATGAAAACAAGCTTTTAGAGCAGGATGCCGCCAGTTATTTAGCCAAACAACACCACTTACCGTGCTAGTTTTAGACCAAAAAAGCTTACTGCTGCTTTAAGAAAGAAAGGGCAAAGTGCAAGGTTGAAGTTATCCATGCATTCATGTGTTATCAATGAAAAACCAAGTCAGTCTGTAACCATCCTGCATACTCTTTGTCAATCGATTTTATTGTCAAAAATGTTTTAAATAAACATGGTCAAGATCATATGTACATAAAACATACACTGGTACGTTATAGTTTTAAAAAGCTTTACACACACAAATGGACAGACGAGAGTAGTTCCATTTTGTGGTAGCCAAGAAGGTTATTGTAACAACTTTACATCAGGTAAGCAGTAACCTAGAAAAGAAACAGAGGCTTCTTGAATGATTGAAAAAAAAAAAAACAGATCTACATGGAGAATTGGAGACTGATGCTAACATTGAGGCAAAAGCCAGGACATATTTCCTTGTTTCCTTGTTTTCTGTGATCATGTTTATACTTGGCATGGACGTGTGATCACAGGGGCACAGTGTTTTAATACAATGCCCTTTTCAATGCGTCCAGATCTGAATCGGATGTCCTTTGACCCCTTCAATGCTTCACAGATTAGAGTGACACTAACTGCTGAGAGTGCATTAACAGAGATGTTTGATCACAGCGTGCCCCTGACCACCTATGGATCAAGACAATGTGATCTGAGTACTCTTAGGTCATGTACAGTACCCCGTCTGACCCCGCTTGTCTTTGAAATCTCTGTGAAGACATTAGTACAGTACAAGAGCAATCAGGATTTGTGGGAAGATGGGTAGGATAATCGTATATGTGCAACAGCTGAGGGGTTGGAGTGAAGGTCAATGGAGGACTTCAGCACTTGCTTGGCAGTTTTGGTATATGGGTGGTGAGATTCATGATCAAGCAGCTGCTGTGACCGCCAAAAGTTGGCCAGCAGAATATCCAAAATGGTTATCTAATCATGGTAACAAAGGAAAGGTCCCCACACTGGATTAGCGCAGAAACCTGGGGTCAGGAAGCAAACTGAGGTGTGAGTGACTGCAATTAATCATAGTATGGGAATGGGTGAGGCCATTGAGAACCATCTCAGTCAGAGAAACCAAATTATCATACAGAACAACAAAAGGTTGCCGTACCTGTTCGCAGTACAAGCCTAGCTGATTTACATTCAAAGCCTAGGAGGTGTCTTAGAACAGTATCTATGGCTAGAATTGGAGATGCTTGTGGTTCAGACCTACACCGCTGAATCCGGAGTATGTTGCACGTGCTTCGTTACTGCACTTCACTGGAATAAAGATTGCTGCATCAGAAACAAAGAAACTTCCTTAATTTCTTACAGGGTATATTTGGGTTATTTTTTTGATTTGGGAAACACAAATTGTACAAAGACTTTTTGCACAGTCAACATCAACACGTACTTTCTTTACATCAATAGCGTGCACAACATTATCAATTCCTCTGATTTTCTTAAATGTAAGATGACGATAAATCAGAGCTGCCCGCTCAAACCTCTGGGGTGAGAATGTTTATTTTACTTACTTGCAGTGAATACTGGAGACGACAGTGTAAATAATATAATGGAGAGTGTGGATATGAAAAGGCCCCCTGCAAATGTAAGGCTTTTACTCAGTAACAGTCTAAAGCCAATCAGAAACAGCAGCACAAATAACTGTTTATCTACAACAGGGTCGCCTGAAGAGGTGTAATTGAACATGTATGTTACTTTACAAAAAGACATTACAGTTTCAGAGAATTCCGGGTCGCTTTTTCCATCATATTAGAAGAACTGTGATCATGAGAGTCAGTAGTGAGCTCATGCGGCTGAATATCTACATGTGTCTCTGTGCCACTCTGGTCCCCATTGTCTTTTATTCTACTTTTTACTCGGTTTTGTTGTTAAATGAATGCAGTAATGTTTTTCCTGAGACAACTATGTGAGTTAAACTGTATATGTAGCAAATAGAACATTTTTGTTATTTTTTCTTTTGAGCTGACAAACCAAACTATACACACACACTCTCTCTCTTTCGCTCTCTCCTTTTTGGAGGCTTACAATTGCCCATTCAGCAACAAGTATTAAGCGTAACTTGGCACAGGATCTAATGAAAACACAGTGTGTTGGAAAAATGTAATCCCCTAAAAGTCATCACTATTTTTCTTACAAAAGTGACTTAGACATATTTTCCCAATTAGTATTTTAGTTTTTTTTTTTATTTCACGGAAGGTCCATTAAGTTAAAACAAATCTTTTTTTTACAAGAGAGCCCTGGCCTAGATAGCAGCCATACAAACTTGTGTTGGTAACAAATACAGCATAAAACACAACATATACAACATGAAATACAGAAATACACAACATTAGACAGCGATTTCAACTCACTGGTCTCAGTCTCATGTCTTTACTCTTTGCATGATAAATGCCTCACATTTATCAATGGATATAAATGTATCTAGCTTTAGATCTTTGTACAGATGAATCCACGTCCAAGGTGCATAGTAAGAACATGCTGTTCTCCCTAGATCTGGTAAAACCAGGTGTACATTAAAAAGCAACCACCTGTAGGAGCAAAGCTGGAATTGTGAACATATATGCTTCTATTTTTACTATCTCTCTGTAAAACTGTTTTAAGGGTACCATAGCACTGTCGGAAATGATATTGTGGCTTCAATATTTTTTTCACACATATATTTCGCTGCTTTCTATTTTATTTTCCAGTCCTTAGGGCACGGCAAATATAGCGAGGGCTATACGAGGTATAGTCAAGTCTCTGGAGAGATGAATTAGGAGATCTATCTCCGTTCCCCTGTAGGCCTCTGGGCGGGGGAAACATAGCTGAGGAAAATATTTAACAGGGAAAGGCGGAATCTATGAAACAATACTATGGTTCCGACTGAACAGGCAAAAGGGTTTTATTACTTTTATCATGATTATAGTAATTCAAGAAGCTTATCGGAACATCAGGTTCTGATCTGATGTTGATCATTATTTAACTCCATGCATTGTTCTTGCAGCATGTGTTTATTGATTTTACGTAAAGCATTTTGTACTGCAACTCTTGTCAAAGTCGAGTCAAGTCAAATTTATTTATAAGGCACATTTAAAAACAGCTCACGCTGACCAAAGTGCTGCGCATGAAATGTGCTATATAAATAAAGTCTTACTTACTTACTATTTCCCAAGGCATTAAAATAACAAAAACCTATTTGTTTACTTACATTATAAAAAAAACCTCATTAAAAAGTGTACTGCTTGCTAAGTATTCAAACCCCTGTACTTTTAAGCTCCGTATTTAGACAGATGACAAATTATTCACAAATAATTCAGGGCTGCCACTTATTTGACCATAATCAAACATAATTAGGTATTACCTATGAGTAGTAAACAACCCCTGGATATAAAAATCACACTCTCTAAGGGTTAGATATACTTATCACGGAAAATATGTGTAAGCATATTTTGGAATCCAGAAAATGGTGATGACTTTCAAGAGAGTTGAATCCTTTTGCAAGCCACTGTACCTGTTCTGGAGTGGATGGCAAAAATGTTGGCACAATTTCCTATAAAGGAGAAAAAAAACCATGAAAATATTCCTGTGTTCGTGGCAAAGTTCCTGCGGTAGAATCCTGCCTGTAGTGTTCCTGGAGGTCTCAGTCAGTCTCCACCTTAATGATGTTGAGCTGGGGCTCCTGTGGCGAGAGACTGAGGGGGGAGATGCCAGGGATGGACGAGCTGTAGTCCTGGAGGTTTCTGTCCACTCGTCCGTCTGGGAACTCTGTGTCCTTACTGTCCTCAAAAGAGTCTGTGTGCGACAGGCCCTGATTCTGGTGCAGAATCGGACTGTGCGTTTGAGTGTGCGAAGTCACAGGGGTTTGTGTGAAGTTTAGAGGCGTGTGCGTGTGTGTGAGGGATTGCGAGTAAGAAGGCGACGTGTGTGTGTGCGCTGGCTGGAGACTCTCCGAGACGCTGAAGCCATTCATGCCTGCCGAACTCATTCCGGAGAGAGAGAAAGCTTCCGCGTTCTCCAGCACAGAGCTCTCGCTCAAAGCCAGAGAGCCCTGGGTGTAGCTGCTCTGCGTGGAGGTGAAGTTGCTCTGACCATAAGAAGACACCGCTACCAGGGAGACTGGAGACGGGGGCGTGGGGGTGGGGGGGTGGGTGAGTGCGCAGGGGCCCGGCGTTGGCCTGGAGGCCAGGAACTGCAGGGTGCTGAGGATCTGCTTCTGCACCTGCGTCTGCTGGACCTGCTCCCTCTCCAGTCGGCTCTGCTGCTCCACCAGCATCCGCACGGCCAGCCCCAGGCTGCGCACCTCCGAGCCCAGGCCCTGCACCTGCTCGCCGAGGCCCTGACGGAGCGCCTCCATGACCCCAGGCTGGTAGTTCGGCGATGGCTCCCTCCTCTGCGGTTGGTTGGCGGGATGCTGGATGCGAACGCCAGGGTTGGCAACGGAAGCCTGCGTGGTTGTGTTGGGAGCAGCAGGACTCGGGAGTCGGACCCCCACACGGGGCGGTGTTGGGACACCTATCCGCGGCTGGAAACCTCGCCTCACATCTGGATGCCCATCCACAATTCTCCTCTGTAGGGTGAGGGTAAGTGTTTGTTTACATATTTTCTCAGAGAAGTACTAGGCAAGCCATTAGCTCTCAATTGTTAAGGCTAAGTTATATAAAAAGGTAATAGATAAAACATTGGGTTTCTGAATTGACGTTCATGGATAAAGTAACAGCATGGTAATGAATTGTTTATATTATATTGGTCAGATATGACCCGATGAGTGTTTCGTTATTAAGGGATCCACTCACCACTTGCTGGGGTCTGGTTGTGGTGAGGTCGATGGAGGAAGCCGGCTGAGGCAACATCATGTTACGCCACGATTGATCCCTCCTCGTTGGTGTCGCCACCTGCTGGCCAGGTGATAGACCGCCATCTCTGACCTGCAAGGACAAAATAAAGGAATATGAATACGCACAAAGCATGAGTCTAGCAAAACAGTAAATCACTAGAGGGCTGCCTACTCTTGCTCTGTGGAGCAGGGCTTTATCAAGCAGCCTCTTGCGGGCCAACAGAACTGGGTTGGTGGCAGGGGAGAGAGTGAGGCGTCTCCGGGCAAAGATCCCCGTCATGGCCCCGACACCTGTGGTCATGCTTGTCCGCTGGCTGTGGACCCCATCCTGCGGAGGTCTTTGTGCCAGTGAAGTCACGCTGACAATGCGGATATCCTCTTCCTCGTCCTCTTTCCTCACTCCCTTTACCCCGCCTCTGCTGGCTCCACTTGTGGCACCAGTACTATATAAGATCCCTCTGTCTTCAGAGGAAGATCCTCCCTGTTGAGGTGGGTCAGGGGAGGTGGAGTATCCAGCCACCCGGGATGCCTCCCGCATAAGGGTCCCAAGCTGGAGTTGGTCTCTCCAACTGTTGTTCCTGCTGCCCGTGCTGCTCTCCCCCATGTTGGCCTGCACACCAGCACCACCCGCCGCCAGATTTGTCCCGTTCCTGCCATTGAACTCTTTGAGGAACAAATAGATAGCTTGTGCAGACACCTTGATGTTCTCCAGCTCCAGAACCGCCTTTATCTTCCGAAAACTCAAGCCAGCCTCCCGGAGCTCCACCACTTTACGCTTAGCGGCGTCATCCAGCCTACCCATGGTCACCGATTTCAAGGGTCTTGACCTTAACACTTTGGTCAAACAGGGAAAAAAATAATCTTATAATAGCATGTTAGTGAAAGAGACCATATCTTTACATGACACCGTTCCACAGACCTGGATTCATATCGTTCACACCCCCTAAAGTCAGATCTTGCCAAATTGATGTTACTACCAAACATATTGCAGGCAAACACACCTCGCATTTAGATAACACATTGTCGTTATTCCATTAAATACACATATATCCTTAGACAGGGTAACTCACCTTGCCTTGCGTTTACGAAAAGGGCAGCAAACTGTTGATAGGTGCTACGTTACCTAACGTAGCTCGAGCTAATCGCTATCGCTAGTTAGCTAATGTTAATAATAAAGATGAACTAACGTTAGTTGGGGAAGAACATTTTGCCGAAACATACTAAAGGGGTAGGGCTATTGCCTTAACGCATTGACCACTTAATTTGAGTTAAATTAAGCTTAGGTTTCAAAGGCACAGGACAGCCACTACTTCTTTTTCCTAATGTAAACACAAATCACTCGTGTTGCACGTCGACTACGCCATGACGTCATCCTTAAGACACATCATCTATCTGCGACAGACCGGGAAAGTGGGAGGGAATTGTTTGTTACCTTGTTCCGAAAATGTAAGTATTGCAACGCAGAATCTACTTCAATCCTTCCCTATATTTCATGTTAGCTAAATACAGAAAGTCTGAATTATGCATTAACATGAGCACACTTTGAATCATTATTTATTTGTATCCTACGTGCACATAAAGCGAATCAAATTAGCTTACTAGCTTGATGGCTCTAACTTGTCGACTATATTCAAATGAATGGGGGCTCTTTTCATGCAAACGTTTAGGGGATCACTAAACAGCTGATAACTAGGCCGATCTTGCATTTGATGGATTTATATGTACTTGAGGGAAGAAATACTTAATCTCACACTGGGTCAAGACCATTTAATTTGTGTTAACCCCAACTGTTAGCATGCAGGATGTTTTTGCAGTGGTGTTTACAAAGTGCATCAGCTGGAGTAAGCTGACGCTTGCTAGGAAAGGAAGCTAACTACTTCCACATAGGACTAGCTATTTGATATAGGGGTACACATTTCGGGTTATTCATCTGAAGTTGTATAGCAACACAACCAACTCGCCGAGTACAACTGCTGGAAAGTAGTTAGCTTTTTGGTCCGCTTGTGCGGAAACCTTTCTCCTATCTAACGACACTTAGCGGTTGGCTTAGCTGGGTAAAGATAATTGATATGGTTTGTTCGGTGAGACAAGTGTTTTCTTCATTCCGTGCACAGGGCACCATCACCCACGAAACGGAAAGAGCGGTCTGAGGATAAACCCAAGGAGCGAGGCAAAGAGAAATCTGGAACTAAGGAGGGAGCAGAGAAAGACCGTGGCCGAGACAAGACGCGCAAACGCCGCAGTGCATCCACCGGAAGTAGCAGCAGCAGGTTGGGAGAAGATGCAATTTTTTCAGTCATCTCTTTCTAATGACTACTTTACTACTACATTTATTCTTACGTGAATCAGAGTTCCTTCACGATATTGGTGTCACTAAGACGGTGCTGCTGGAGTATCAATATATACAAAGAGAGCATTTGCTGAGGTTTTGATTAACCCTTCACTAGGGCAGATGAAAGTGAAGCTACTGTGTTGATATGGGTGGACTGCGAGATTATCAATAACATGAGTTGTGATGTTGTTATGGGGTTAGCACATTTGGCTCAACCCTAAGCAACTGTGAGTTTCCGTCACTAATGTGAAGGGTGTGATTACATGTTTCTCGTGTATTTACACCATGAATTTGGTAAACCACACATTGTACATAAACCACCTACGCTTACCAGTTGTATGCCGTGTTAGGGGTTATTCTAGCCACCAGAATGGACCAGTGTACCGCCAATGTAGAAATTCAGTTAATTAGTCCCCTCAATGTGTTTGCACATACAAAATGCTTGCAACGCAGTCATTTCCATCTCCACAAGTTTGTTTGGTTAACACAGTAACATCAAGCTGAGAATTCTTGCTACTGAGAAACGACCACAATATACTTTCAGTTTAAAAAAAAAGTACAACTGATGACCTAATTTAAGGGACATGTTCACATAGACTTGTGTCTTATATCTTCCCAGAGTTGTGATGACAAAGATTGCAATAATGTGGTAATGTTGTGAGGGTCTTCCGTAGACACCATTTACAATGATGCCCTGTAGACTGACCATGGGAGTGTAAATGCTATTGCTTTAGAATAGTTTGCTTCCATTTCCTCAAGGCTCAGGCTGCATTTCTCTGCTGACGTAGATTCATCTCTTTTGCTTAAACACTCATCTCTGTGCACTATCAGTTTTTTTTTGTTGTTCACTGAAACACTGTTCACTGATAAAAATCGTTTACACTCTCTCCCTCTCAGGTCTCGCTCGAGCTCATCCTCCAGCAGCAGCTCTGGATCTAGCTCTGGTTCCTCCAGCGGATCAAGTTCCTCATCTGGTTCCAGCCGCTCTGGTTCCAGCCGCTCTGGTTCCTCCTCCTCTTCTTCCTCTTCATCAGGGACTCCTAGCCCCGGCCGCAGACGCCATGACAACCGACGCAGGTCTCGTTCAAAGTGAGTAGGGGTGTATACAGTCGTAGGTTGAAGGCCTATAAATAGTAGACATGCATCATCGCTTAATAGCTCATGATGGTTCCCACCGATCTGCTTATCTGCTTACGAAAGCGTATGTCTTCATGTTGGATTGTGGTATTTAACCGTAACAGACCGTTGGATGCAAATTCACACCCCTTAAACTTGGTTGCATATCTCAGAAAGTACTTTTTGCTTCTTCGTGAATCGCATATCAATTTAAACGGCAGGTCCATCACTTTCCATTGGTGCTGCTGCTAGCCTTTGCAACAAATGAATGTGTGGTAGGCCAGTCTTTGAAATTACATGGAATTTCAGCAGTCATTGATACAGAGATATAAGCAGAGATGTAAGCAGTCTATCTCCACACCTCTCTACTCTACTAACAAAGTGTTCATAGCCCTGAAGGGAAACCCGTATCAAAATGAAGAGTAGGACTCGCCCTTTCAGATGATGTTGGTGGCTAGTCTATGGACAGAAGTATAGCACAGTTATCTGGTTTTGAGCCTGTGTGTCTTCTTTGAATGCTGTATTTTGTCAGTTTGTCCTGTGACGTAAGATGGCAGGATGACTACAGTTGTGTCTTTTTTATCAGGTCACAGAAAAGAGGAGAGGAGAAGAACGAACGAAAGAAAAGATCTCCGAGCCCCAAACCCACCAAAGTTCACGTTGGACGCCTCACCCGGAACGTCACTAAGGTACTCATCCCTGTGAGAACTGGCTGTAGATGACCTGTAATCACAAGCACATCTGCACAGTGATCACAGAGTAGCAGCTCTATTGCTCACTTTATAGCACTTTATATCTTTAATCTTTTACATTTAGTCATTTAACAGACGCTTTTGTCCCAAAGCGACGTACAAGGGGAGTTTTATAATCTAACTCGACAACCAGAGATGTCTATAAGTGAATGTGTGGACAGCTTTTTTGACATTGAATACTTTATGTTAAAAGTGTGAAGATAAAAAAAAAAAAAAAAAAGCATCAGCTCTCCAGCTTTGTCACAGTTCACAGAAGTCTTTGCGTTAATGCTAAAGTTGTTGTTTTTTTGTTTCTTTCCCTATTGTATTGTGTAGGAACACATCCAGGAGATTTTCTCTACTTATGGGAAGATAAAGATGGTGGATATGCCTCCAGACAGACTCCACCCACACCAGTCACGAGGCTATGCCTATGTGGAGTTTGAAACCCCAGAGGAGGCTCAGAAAGCCCTCAAGTACATGGACGGAGGTAAGCTGGTGTTGGTACACAGTTCTGGCTTTGTGAATGGGAAGCCATATACACTTCCAGCCAATCAACATGTTGCTTCAGGAGCATAGAAGGGACGGATGTCATTTGATTGGCTGTTGAGCTGAAACATCAACCACCTTTTGCTAGAATTGAGGACTGCGTCTTTAACTGCTGACCTCCCAAGCCTTCTGTAAGCTGCCTGCCCAGGGCTCTGAGGAGCTGAGCAGAGACGGGGGGGGGGGGGGGGGAATTACATGGATGAGTCAACTACTCATTCAGTATGACACTATATAACTATAATCATGTCTCGAAACAAAAAACATCAGATGTGTCGTAACAAAAACAAAGGGACTGCTTTCCCCTACCACCATGTGTTTCTAGTTTTTATACAGATAATAGTGGTTACATCTTAGAGTTAGTTGGAAGTGAGTCACAGAATGGCTGACTTGTTAAAAACATTTACCCCAGGGGAGCTGTTGTGCAAGCGCCAGCGTCTCAACCGTACACGGCCCAAGTGCCCACGGGGACCCCAGGTTAAATCAGACCCGCGGCCATTTCCTGATCCCTCTCACCCCTCTCTCATTCATTCCCTGCCTGTTCTGCACTATCCTATCTCATTAAAAGACAACGTTTACTTCATTTGATGTGAGGCAGCATAATCTCAAAGTGTAGTACAAGAGACTCTAAAGGGCTGTGTCTTTGCCAAAACTCTTGGTGATGCTTGTGAAAAACATTACCAATAGTGGCTTGTCGCTAAACTGCAAGTAAGGGGGGGACATAACTTGTTGAGTCATTTTAAGACCATATCTGAAGGTGCAGACATGCAATTTAGCCTTTTTCTTAATATACGTTCTGAAATGTATTGGCGTCTCTTGCTTTTGTTACGTAATTGGGTAGTGAAAGACTTGCTTCACTAGAGGTTGGGTTTCAAACACTCTGATGAAACTCTGTTGAAACCCATGTACAAGGACCAAATTAATGTTCATGAATTGCAACATCAAGAATTATTATTTGATTTGATTTTTCACACACTTATTATTATTTTTCTCAGGTCAGATTGATGGACAGGAGATCTCAGCCATGGCTGTATTGACCCAGCGTGCTCGCCCTGTCCCACGACGTGTCTCGCCCCCGCGGAGGATGCCCCCGCCTCCCCCCATGTGGCGCCGCACGCCCCCCCGCATGAGGCGAAGGTTGGTATTTTCCTCTGACTGCTGTCTTGCCTGACTCTCATCCTATTGGTTAAAGGGACGGTTGCATGCATGTAAAATATCCCTTAGGTTTGATGTCCTTTGGCTACAATGTAGTTGCTTGGACACTTCATGGCTAGGCTACATCTGGTCTAATTTTACTCAGAATAAATGGGTCAATAGAAGTTGTATTTATTTAAAAGGCATCTGCATTTGGTGCAAAATGCCCCATTTCCAGTAACAGTTTTCTCCAAATTCCCTTTTGTGACTACCAAAAATTGAGATGTTTCACGCCACTGGAAATCAAGTTTGAAAGGCTCTGAGTTAACAAGGGGAAACTTGTTATTTGTTAAAATGAAACGGTCTTATTCGTGCTCCATTCTCTACGTCTACAGATCCCGGTCCCCCCAGCGGCGACGATCCCCTGTACGCAGGCGTTCCCGTTCCAGATCCCCCGGCCGCAGACGACATCGCTCCCGTTCCAGCTCCAACTCCTCTCGGTAGAGAGTGTCGCGAGTCCGTCCCTCCCTTCTGCCCGTCATTTTTCTGGGCGGCACTGCTAGATTCTCTGCATCGCCTCAGAGCCTGCAATAGTCATCGTCGATTTTATTTTATGACTTGTTTTTTATTTTTAATTAAAGGCGGAAGAAGTCAATGTCATGGCGAAATATCACTCTTGTCTCATTAGTAATTGGTGCATACTGGATTAACAATGTTGTCCTGTTTTAGAAATAATGTAGACCAGATGGGAAATCATTTTGCTACACTGACTTTTGTACTTGTTTTGACAATTAAACTGATAAAATTACCTCTAACATCCCTCTGTCTAAGTGAATAACGACGGCTGTATGCCTTCATAAATATTCTGTAATGAACTACTCGTTTAGGCACGGTCTTGAAACTCCTTGGTTTATGTAGATATAACCGTTTACGCTTGTCTTCTGTGCTCCGCTTTGTGGAGGTACTAACTGTTTTCAGTGAGTACGGGTGATGTCTGTGCCCATTGTGAATGCTCTAGGTTTATGGTTAAATCCATAGGGTTAAACTTGGGAAGTAGGCCAACTGTTGTTGACTGGTAGAGCTTTCATACGGCAGCCAAACAAAAAACTCACATGAAACATGCATGCAAGTCAACCTTAAGAGGAAGAATGACCAAAAGGCGATGATTCTTCGATTGTGAAGGCTGTGTCGCAAAAAGGGCATTTTCAGCGGAACAGCTGATTCATAGGGAAGAGTTGCAACAAGGGAGAAATAGACGTTACGCCCTGTTTGTGTAAGTAATTGCTTGTTATTGCTCGTATATATTAAGCCAGTTCGGGTTCCAACTAACAGATGTCTTTTATCGTTGAGTTCTATGGAATTACTCTTAGAATTGTAACGGTTTTCACTGACCGAAGAAACTATTGAAAATGACCGCTTGAGGTCTCTGTCCTACGAGAGTGAAAGAGGGCGAGATACAGACGGGAAACTGTGGAGTGCATGTCGTGCTCAGCGCCTGCGAAAGCTGCGAGCAGCACCGACTGCCGCGCATTAATGTTTGTATATTTGACTTATTTCCGTTGCTGTGTTAAATGTAACTTATGAAACTGCGTGTTTGATATTGCTACGTGATTGGATACACAGTACTGAAATCGAAAGTATGCTCGAATTCACGAGTGTCGGTATATCGAATAGATTAGATTAGATTCAAGTTACAGACCGGCGACTCTGCCGAGACAGAGATAACGCCTTTACGCGCGGCGTCTTTACCACAGGAATACACCGTTAGTATGGCCACAGCAACAGAGACGAACCGACGGCTTTTGTTGGAGCTTCTGGAAAGAGCTGGGAATGGAAACTGTATTGACTGCAGTGTCGCAGGTAAAGAACTGCAGTCTATTCGTTTGTTTACATTGCGCTCTTCCTCGCATCCACCCAGGTGATCTTGAGGTTGGCATACCCTGACTGATGATGTGCGCAAGTAATTTTAAAGCGTAGGGGGCTTGTATGCTATGCACCTGCTTGAGGTTCATGGTTAGATTCATTGGGTTGACCAAAAGTGGACGTTTCTTATGCATTTTCTGGGGGCAGTTTGTTTTGCAAGACAAATATCTTGAATCTAACCCTTTTCTGTCACACCCTGAAACTAAGCAGAGCTTTTGTTTTTGTGCTATCTCAAATTATATTTGGTTTACACGGTGGTGTGGACAGGAATGGTTGCATTACTGACACGTTTTTTAAACTAAGCTTAGGCTAAGTGGAAACTGAGAGTGTTCCACCAACAGAGCTGCTGAATCAAATTCAAGGTGACTAATGGGCAGGGTGAATATTTGTGTTCTGCAAAGAGAGCCACACCCTTCATGAGATTAGTAAGGGCTCAGATACACATACGCGTCTTTTTTCAGGCAGAAACGCTTCAGTAACGCCTTGGCAAAGTGCGGCGGCCAAAACCGAAGCGGTGCGCTTCCCTGCCTTGCGCTGGAAAGTTGAGAATAGTTCAACTTTTAAGCGCACCTAAAAAAAGCTTCAAAGACGCAACCCGTGGTGGAGAAGGGGCGCACGCTTTAAACGCGCCGTACCATAGGAATCAATGCATTTGCTCGCGTCCCGTTTTTACAAAAACGCGTATGTGTATCTGAGCCCTATTGGAGTAGGCTGCAGAGATCAGCGTGTTAAAGACCCCACAGGGAGGGCCAACCTGCTGCTTCTTTGGCAAATTCTTTGATGCAGAATTTAGGGTATGCAGTGATTTGTGAATAGTCGTGAGCAGGCTACAGTGCAGTTTGGAAGTGTAGGCCTACTGTATACTGGACAACATTTCCAGTGAGCCCCATTACCAAAACGTACCTCATACATCTTTATGGATGGTTCTCTTATGAAAGAATAGAACAGAAAATGGGAAATGAGCAGGTTAGATGGCCAGGGGCTTCTGAAGCCAAGGAATGAAGTTGCGTTAATGATGATTTTAAAGGATTTTTGGACGGTTTGAAGGGTACAGTGGAGAGCAAGCGGAACTGCATGGGTGGGGTCATCTATAATTATTGCCTGGAAAGATATGGAGTTTGTCAGAAAAGCAACGTGAAGCCAAGTCATGGCAACAGCTTGATATAGAAAGGCTGATTTGAGAGAGGAGGCAGCTCAAGATGCAATGGGAACGAGCAGATGATGAACAGAGAGGTGATATTAGTGTACTGCAGGCAGAGATGAAGAGTACCTGTTGCCATGGTGCTTTCTGGAAGGGGGTTCATTCTGCAGAGATACATTTAAATGATTCACTCACGATAAAACAGGAAGTTTGAGAGTTGGAAGAAAGGACTAGTATCTTCAACAGGTATACACTGGCAATAAGAGGCATGTGGAACTCGTGGAACTGGCAGACATTCTTCCAGTTGGAGAAGATGGCCCGCCCAGATGGAGAGAGGTGTAAGAGGTTATGCATTGTGCAAGGGCTGCATCCGCTCCTGGCCATAATGTGGTGTCTTATCATGTCTTTAAAGGAGTGCCTGATGTTTTGACATACAGCCGCGGAAAAAAATTAAGAGACCACTTCAAAATTATCAGTTTCTCTGGTTTTACTATTTATTGGTATGTGTTAAAGTAAAATGTACATTTTAGTTTTATTCTATAACCTACTGGCAACATTCCTACCAAATTTCAAATAAAAATATTGTCATTTAGATCATTTATTTGCAGAAAAATGACAATTGGTCAAAATAGCAAAAAAGATGCAGTGTCTTCAGATCTCGAATAATGCAAAGAAAACAAGCTCATATTCATTTTTAAACTACACAATACTAATGCTTTAACTTAGGAAGAGTTCAGAAATCAATATTTGGTGGAATAACCTTGATTTAAAATCACAACTTTCATGTGTCTTGGCATGCTCTCCACCAGTCTTTCACATTGCCGTTGGGTGACTTTATGCTACTCCTGGCGCAAGAATTCAAGCAGCTCGGCTTCTTTTCATGGCTTGTGACCATCCATCTTCCTCTTGATCACATTTCAGAGTTTTTTTTATGGGATTCAGGTCTCGAAATTGGGCTGGCCATGACAGGGTCCTGATCTGGTGACACTCCATCCACACCTTTACTGGCCTGGCTGTGTGGCATGGAGCATTGCCCTGCTGGAAAAAACACTTCTCAGAGTTGGGGAACATTGTCAGAGCAAAAGGAAGCAAGTTTTTCTTCCGGGACAACGTTGTACTTTGCCTGGCTGAGGTTTGTAAAAGACCATAAGGATTGAACCAAAGCCGACTGGAGGGTCTCCTAGTTCGTCTTCTCTGATGAGTCCAATTTTCAGCTTTGCCCAACACATGGTCGTCTGATGGTTAGACGGAGACCTGGAGAGGCCTACAAGCCACAGAGTCTTGCACCTACTGTGAAATTGGACTCATCAGAGAAGACGAACTAGGAGACCCTCCAGTCGGCTTTGGTTCAATCCTTATGGTCTTTTACAAACCGCCAGGCCAGTAAAGGTGTGGATGGAGTATCACCAGATCAGGACCCTGTCATGGCCAGAGATGACCCTGTACCTGGGACTTCCACAATGGCTGAGCCAGAGGCATAAGCTCAGCGTGTGGAATCTGCATCCAGACCCCAGACTCAGAGTAGTATTGCACAGCTCGTTAAGTAGAGACGACGACGGAGAGTGAAGCAGGCTCACAAAAAAAATTCTTGCTGACTCTGAAATAAATAGTCTAAGGCTTGCCAGAACTGTTCCATGGAGGAGTTTAAAACAGATGCTGTAGCATTGTGCACATGGACAGGACCTGTTCAAACAACCACACTTTTTTCAGAGCATAAAAAGAAAGGAAATAAAATAAAGGTAAATTACATCTCCCCAAGTTTAATGAGAGGATTCAAGTTGACAGTTGTAAATGCCCTTCAGAAGGAAATCTAACTTCAATACCTGTGATATAAAAATTACATGGTACAAATATGCAAATATAATAAGAAACCCCAAACCCCAGCAAAGGTGTTACAGCCAACAAAAATGATGCACAGGAATAGGAAAGTCAAGGTGTGTCCTCTCAAGGCCTTGTTATCTAACCAGCAGGAACAGAGCTCACCTGTGGTCAGTTTACCTGTGGTCAGCCCAGAGTTATGATTTTTTTGTGATACATAAAGTAACAAATAAAATCAGAGAATTATTTAAAATGACAGCACTGAGGCACATCCTTAGCATCTAAAAGGCTCTTAAAATGGTTGACAGACAAATAGTTACAAGTCCTCTTGAACAGTTTCTCTTTTATGGGAAGCAAAGAACTTAAAAGCTATTTTACCTATATTAGTTTTGATAAGGGGGATTTCAAGGGTCATAAGTGACATGATGTGCAACTGGACTTGTTTTTCTGACAGCCTACCAAAGCCAACCACTGCCTCATGTGGATAGGAGTCTATAGGCTAGAATCTGCACAGACTCCTCCTTGTTTGGTAAATACAAAACGTCAGTGGAAAAGGTGCTTGGTGATATAATTGCTGTGCGTGTGTGTGTGTGTGTGTGTGTGTGTGTGTGTGTGGGAGTAGTTTCTTACACGCTCACACCAAGCCACGAGGATCTATTTGCTTAATTTAACAAAAGTGTAGCGAGTTAAAACCACAGACCGTTCCTCAAATCTCATCTCTTTAGATGGTTTAAAGGTTCCCAAGTTCCCAAGGTCATTATCTGTTCATGCTTCACGTCATGCCACTCAAGTGTGCCTTTCAAACTGTGTTTTGGCTCTTGGGCTATGGCATGCTGTGCTTCTGCTTTGGCATGGATGTTGCACAGAGTTTGCACTGCATTTGTGATTTGTGATGTATCATTATAGTAGCTCATATTGTGGTCAATAAATATGAACATGTTTGACATGCTTAAGGCTCAGATATTAAGAGGTTTATACATTGTCCTAATCTGTAATGGTCACTGGTCAGTGCTTACCAAGTCCTTAGGGGATAAAATATAAGTTGAAATACATAATGTGATCTCACGCCATGTCCACGTTAGTTGGAAACCCCCTTCCTAGTTAAGCTGGTGGTTTAGTCTAGCAGAAGAGTTTGCATTTGTGGACGACTGGTTGAAACAGTAAATACAGTAAAACTGGCCACTCTCCATAAGTCCAGGTGTAATTGGACACGCGAGACAAGTTAGCCAGTTTGCTAGTAAGAATTCATCGTCTTATATGATTATGTTTTAATTTTATTATTTTAAAATAATGCTTTCAATGCTTTCAAGTGATGTGAGATGTGATGATGAGAAAAGCAGGATTTTGTGCTCAGCTATTCAGAGACGTGAACAATATAGTCACAGTGAACTCACTGCCCTGTGATGTTCTCTGGCTATCAGAGGCTATCTCTTGCCTTCTTTTAACACATGAACACATGAGAATAAGTATATGTGGAGGAAGTGAGGACGACGCCACAACCCTCAGACCCCAGGAAAGCCGAGGCCGAGGCTCGTAGCCTGGCCCTCTCTTGTTCTCTTTGGTGGCTTTTCTTTTCTTTTCTTTTCTCCCGCCATGTGCTTCACCATTTCTGGTCTCTGGTCCTTCATATTTATCGTCCTACTCTCACTTTCCATCGTCCTCCATTCCTTTTCTCTGGAGGAAAGGCATTTATTCATCTCTCGAGCCTCCTTTGACCGCAGAAACACACATTTGGCCACCCAAGACTCAAGAGCAGGCTGACAAACACTCAGCGCAAATGTGTTTATGTTTAGAGATGCGTCCATTTCCATGGTGTATAGGTTGGAGTGTGTGAGAAGGGCATATTTAACCCTTTGAAGAGTGAGTTCTGTTTTGCAAGTCATTCCAGCTACCGTACAGATCTACAATTTATATTAACCTCTTAAACTCTGTTGGCCCGTCAGCGGGCCGAGATTCTATATAAATCTTCATGCTATTACTGTCAAGTAATATCAATGTTCACTAAAGTAAACAAACTATATGTCAAACGAACAACAAGACCACTGGCTTTACGATCGTGCATGTCAAACGTATGTCAAATTAACCAAAATTGACTTAACGTGGACACAAGTAGCAGATAAAAAAAAAAAAAAAAAAAATGTCGTCAGTTTTCAAAAGTTTATAGCGTGATGTTTATGGCATTCATAACAGTTGCTTTTGTTCATTATTACATAATGAAATGGAATCTTCAGTTGTCAACATTCTAATCACGTTTTTATCGTACTCTTCTAAGAGATACAGTATTTTTATGTAACTATCTTGAGCTAATGATGCACCATTAACTGCTAGGGTTGTGGTTTGGTCAAGTCAAGTGGTGCTTTCCAGTAGGCGGTGTGTGGTGTGAGTGCTTGGTCTGAATAATTTGTTTATGCTAAATGATGCGTGTCTTTCTTGCTCAGTGGTAGAATAAAGGGCTAGTAACACTGGCGTGTGGTTGTTTTAATTTTCATTTCTTAAAATATAAACACACCAGCACTTACTTTCATGTCAGTACATCTATAAACAGGGACCCTCTATGACACTGTTCAATACTAGTCCTTAAGTCTGTACATGTGGAATTATAATGACTTGTGTTTACAAAAGTATTCAACAAAATATCTTTAACAATCCAATGTCTATCCAAGAATATTGCATCCTTATTTGTCATTCACGATGCCAGAGCAAGCAGTCTGTTGGACTGTGACGTCTCGATGACCCTCTTGATAACCCTGAGTGACTGTGTCCCTTCTTCCCCCCACTCCTAGACCCGCAGTGGGCTTCTACAACCCTGGGAGTGTTTATGTGTCAGAGCTGCTCAGCACTGCATCGCAACATTCCCCAGATCAGTCGAGTCAAGTCCATACTGATGGACCCCTGGGAGGCAGAGGAAGTGGAGGTGAGCCAAAGAGGAAAGGCATCAGATTGTCTGTCTGTCTGTCTGTCTGTCTGTCTGTCTGTCTGTCTGTCTGTCTGTCTGTCTGTCTGTCTGTCTGTCTGTCCGTATGTCTGTCTGCCTATCTGTCTGTCTGTCTGTCTGTCTGTCTGTCTGTCTGTCTGTCTGTCTGTCTGTCTGTCTGTCTGACTCATTTATTTAGGGTTCATGAAAGCATACAGACATCCTTTATACAGACCCGTGCACAGAGTGTCTGTGGTCTGGGGTGTACGCTGTTCTCTCACGCATGATGCAGAATGACATACAATGTGGTTGCATGGGGTTGGTTTAAATGTATGTGTTCCTTTTCAGTCACACACACACACACACACACACACACACACATACACACACACACATACACACACACACACACATACACACACACATACAGACACACGCACGCACGGACGCACACACACACACACACACACACACACACACACACACACACACAGACGCACGCACGCACACACACACACCCGCACGCACGTACGCACGCACGCACGCACGCACGCACGCACGCACGCACGCACGCACGCACGCGCGCACGCACGCACGCACAGACACACACACACACACACACACACACACACACACACAAACACACGCACACAAGCACATGCACACACACATACACACACACACATGCAGAAAGGGCAGATACTCTATTTACTCGGTGCACATGTTGTTGAGTCGGTCCAAAGAATAGTATTTAGTATTTAAGTATTTTTAGTATCGCTATTCCCTTCATTTTATATTCTCAGACATACTCTCTCTGTCTTTTGTCATTTTATATACTCACACACACACACACTCTCTCTGTCTTTTGTCATTTTATATACTCACACACACACTCTCTGTCTTTTGTGCTCCTTGTCCCCCTCTCTCTCTCTCGTCCCCAAGTTCATGGCCTCCTCTGGCAATGAGGCAGCCAAAGCTAAGTACGAGCAGTTGATTCCTCCGTTCTACTACACTCCAACCAACAAAGACTGCATGTAAGTAACGTCTGCCTTCATTCATTCACTTCTGCACAGTGAGCTCCATTAAATCACCCACCCCTGTTCATTGATCCCGCTGGGCCGGACCACTGACCTTTGACCTGGATGACTAGTTTGTGTGGGGCATGGCCTCCTCTGATTCAAACCTCCATATTTCTTCACTGTTTCCTGAACTGAGTGAATCCATGACTCCAAACAGGGTGACTGTTACAGCACAGGAAACCATGGCTAGTTAAGGAGGTTTATATAGATGAATGCGCATAGTCATTTCACAGTTCAACAAACGTATATTACACTATTCAACTAAAGGCCCTTGAAGCATGTTGACCGTACCTGAACACTTTTATTTTGATGACACGCCATACTTAACACTGTGCTGTGGTGATGGTGATTCAAACAGATCATAATACAGGTACTTGGTATTGCAGCCTCAGCTGGGAATGTAGTGCTGTGCGCTGGTGGTTTTCCCTCAGCCACTCTGTGAAGATGAAACACGGGGATGAATTTTTGCCTTATGTCTTGTGGAGCAGGAAGCAAATGCAGGGCAAGTCATTGGGACTGCCAGGAGGGATGAACGGAACTCAATAAGAATTAGAGCGAGAGAGAGACAGAGAAAGAGAGAGAGGATAGCTAATGGGTTCCAGTCAGGGCCAGGTCCTCAGTAATGTCATTAGCACAGTAACTTGGGGAGTTCTTGTCTCTGCAAGTCATGCAGATGACGTGCACAAACACCATCCCTTTCGGGATGTGTTTTGTCTTGTGTGTGTGTGTGTGTGTTTTGTCTTGTGTGTGTGTGTGATTTGTATGCACACTGAGCTTTGCATAAGGAAGGCAAGGTGTTGGGAGGAGAGAGCGTAGACTGACAGAGAGAGAGATGAGGATGATGTGGAGAGGAAGAGAGGAGAGGAAGAAAGGGAGATGAGGATGATGTGGAGAGGAAGAGAGGAGAACAGAAGGTAGCTGGTGGCACATGAAGGACTGTGCCACGCGTTCACTTCCATTCCAGTCAAGTTGTATTCAGTCTGTGCCACGCGGTCACTTCCATTTCAGTCAAGTTGTATTCAGTCTGTGCCACGCGGTCACTTCCATTTCAGTCATGTTGTATTCAGTCTGTGCCACGCGGTCACTTCCATTTCAGTCAAGTTGTATTCAGTCTGTGCCACGCGTTCACTTCCATTTCAGTCAAGTTGTATTCAGTCTGTGCCACGCGTTCACTTCCATTTCAGTCATGTTGTATTCAGTCTGTACCTCTGAGGATGAGGCCTGTCTCAAGGTGCTTTGAAGAACAGTAAACCCATACCGCCTAAGAGCAAGAGAGACTAAGAATAACTTCTTTGTAAAGGAAGAGATGAACAGAGCCAGGCTCATAAGGGGGGCCCATCAGTCTGAGTCCATCCTGGCTGACAGGTAAAGGAAGGCGAGGGCAACATGAACAGCAGCTATATGGGCCATTCTACCGAATTGGTGCAAAGTCAGGTCGGAAATATTTTGAATTCTTTTATGTTTTATTCCCAAAACTTTGTCTGTATGTATATTGTACCAT
>NC_137916.1:22673216-22690716 GCF_963457725.1 Sprattus sprattus
GGATTGGTTCAATGGCATCAGAGCTGCCAGGTACCACTATCTACAGGTGGCTTACCCTGGAGCACATGACACTGATGTGAGTTTCTCTCTCTCCCTCCCTCTCTCTCACACACACACACACACACACACACACACACACACACACACACACACACACATACACGCAGGTGTTCTTATTTCTTGTCACAATGTTCCTTATCCTGGCAGCTGGTGCCAAAGCTGAGCCGAAACTACATAAAGGAAGGTTACATGGAGAAGACTGGTCCGAAGGTAAGCCCTTACACTCCTTCATGTGTGCACATCTGTCTCTCGTGTCTCTAGTGTCTCTGGTGTCTCTAGTGTCTCTGGTGTCTCTAGTGTCTCTAGTGTCTCTAGTGTCTCTGGTGTCTCTGGTGTCTCTGGTGTCTCTGGTGTATCTGGTGTCTCTAGTGTCTCTAGTGTCTCTGGTGTCTCTGGTGTCTCTGGTGTCTCTAGTGTCTCTACTGTCTCTACTGTCTCTGGTGTCTCTAGTGTCTCTGGTGTCTCTGGTGTCTCTACTGTCTCTGGTGTCTCTAGTGTCTCTGATGTCTCTATTGTCTCTACTGTCTCTGGTGTCTCTGGTGTCTCTAGTGTCTCTAGTGTCTCTGGTGTCTCGTGTGTCTCTGGAGTCTGCTGACGTGCTCTCTAGTGTCTCTGGTGTCTCTAGTGTCTCTGGTGTCTCTGGTGTCTCTGGTGTCTCTAGTGTCTCTAGTGTCTCTACTGTCTCTGGTGTCTCTAGTGTCTCTGATGTCTCTATTGTCTCTACTGTCTCTGGTGTCTCTGGTGTCTCTAGTGTCTCTAGTGTCTCTGGTGTCTCGTGTGTCTCGTGTGTCTCGTGTGTCTCTGGAGTCTGCTGACGTGCTCTCTAGTGTCTCTGGTGTCTCTAGTGTCTCTGGTGTCTTTAGTGTCTCTGGTGTCTCTGGTGTCTTTGGTGTGTCTGGTGTCTCTGGTGTCTCTGATGTCTCTAGTGTCTCTGGTGTACCTAGTGTCTCTAGTGTCTCTGGTGTCTCTGGTGTCTCGGGTATCTCTGGTGTCTCTGATGTCTCTAGTGTCTCTGGTGTCTCGGGTGTCTCTGGTGTACCTAGTGTCTCTAGTGTCTCTAGTGTCTCTGGTGTCTCTGGTGTCTCTGGTGTCTCTGGTGTCTCTAGTGTCTCTGGTGTCTTTAGTGTCTCTGGTGTCTCTAGTGTCTCTGGTGTCTCGGGTGTCTCTGGTGTCTCTGGTATCTCTGGTGTCTCTGATGTCTCTAGTGTCTCTGGTGTCTCTGATGTCTCTAGTGTCTCTAGTGTCTCTGGTGTCTCTGGTATCTCTGGTGTCTCTGATGTCTCTAGTGTTTCTAGTGTCTCTGGTGTCTCTAGTGTCTCTGGTGTCTCTGGTGTCTTCAGTGTCTCGGGTGTCTACTGACCTGCTCTCTGACCTCTGACCTTCACACTCTCTCTGTCCAGCACACAGAGGGCTTTAAGAAGCGCTGGTTCACGATGGACGACAGAAGACTGATGTATTTCAAAGATCCCCTGGTAAGCGAGTGTCAGAATCAGTATGTACAGTACTGTGTATGTATGTATGTGTAGGTGTGTATGTGTGTATGTAGGCTATGTGAAGGTGTGTTTGTATGTGTAAGTATGTATGTGTGTGTAGGTGTGTAGGTGTCTGTGCAAAGCTACACTAGTGAGTAGACCTATGGAAGAGAATGTGTCCTAAAGCTGTGACCTTCAAACTATACATTACAAGTTTGTACCCAAGTGATGTCTATATGTATTGGTTAAAAGTATGACCATGTGACTATCTCTCTCTCTCTCTCTCTCTCTCCTCTCTGTCTGTCTACCTCTTTCCTCTCTCTTCCTCTCTCTCGTGCCACAGGATGCGTATGCTCGTGGTGAGGTCTTTATTGGTAGTAAGGAGAATAGTTACACCGTCCTGCCTGGTCTACCTCCATCCATCCAGGGCCATCACTGGCAGTTTGGCATCACCATAGTAACCCCCGACCGTAAGTTTCTGTGTGTCTGCGAGACGGAGGTGGATCAGCAGGACTGGATTGCGGCGTTTCAGAAGGTGGTGCACCGGCCAATGTTACCCCAGGAGTACGCAGGTAAGCGCATTTCTCGGTTCCCACGCAGATCACTGTTTCAGGAGGGGAAGGAGGAACAGCGTGAGAATCAAGTCAAGTCAACTCAAACTTTTATCGTCACTTCCGCATGTGCGTGCGTCACAGAGAGCAAGATTCTGTTTCACAAGGACCACAGCGCCACACAGTAACACAAATAACACACAGTCGATATAAAAAGTACTAGGGCAAGTGAAGACAAATACTTGATTAAGGACTATTCTATATACAGAAAAGAGACTTCTAAGTGACTGTGCAGAGCTAACAGTGGATTAAGGACTAAAAGGATTATGATCAGATAAACGATAACTTTAACAACTGTTATAACAATATGAGCGTCCACACTGACCAATGATAAGGAAAGCTTCTTAGAAATATCCATCATGTCTTAATGTGATACCTTGAAAAATCGATCGATGCTGATTGTCTGTCAGTGTTTCTATGAATCTGAATCACAATCCCGGACAAAATTGCTCTGAAAATGTTGCTCAATTCTATCGTGCTTCATGCCGTTATTGTTATAGTGCATGGTGTGTCCGTTGCCATTCTTATAAGAATCTATCTATAAATCCAGAAATCTCTGTGTGTGGGTGTGTGTGTCAGTCTGTCTAGGGCGTATCTCCCTGACGGTAGATACGTTAGTTATGAGATTTCTCATGTAGCTTACGCATGTCATGAACCTGTGCATCCTTGATTTTGAAGATTTTTGAATTTATAGTTCGCGAGATATTTGTATTTTACCGTTTCCCGTAGCCACTAATGGGTTATCGTTTCCCGTCCCGTCGGCACTACGGGTAGTGACGTCACAATCAAACAATCTATCTATAAATCCAGGAATCTCTGTGTGTGGGTGTGTGTGTGTGTTAGTGTCAGTCTGTCTAGGGCGTATCTCCCTGACGGTAGATACGTTAGTTATGATATTTCGCATGTAGCTTACGCATGTCATGAACCTGTGCATCCTTGAGTTTGAAGATTTTTGAATTTATAGTTCGCGAGATATTTGTATTTTACCGTTTCCCATAGGAAACAATGGGTTATCGTTTCCCGTCCCGTCGGCACTATGGGTAGTGACGTCACAGTCAAACAATATACGGGTAGTAACTATCCTGCCTTCACTCAAAGTTCAGAATACAGTTGGATAGAGGAGGTGAGGTCCGCATTCAAATTCTTCTTGGTGAACAGATACAGACTTTTGCTCAGGTAATCTTAAGACAGTGATTGATTTGACCTATTTGTTTATTTTTAAGCTTCTTTATATTAAGTTTCAAAGTAATGTAGCTTACGCATGTCATGAACCTGTGCATCCTTGATTTTGAAGATTTTTGAATTCATAGTTCGCGAGATATTTGTATTTTACCGTTTGCCTTACGGTGCAAACCCATCACCGTTGTAGCGGTGTAGTACTCCACTCTTGCGTTGTGATTTTGATTGGCACCCAGCCTTTTATTCATACACTCTGACAGGTTTAATGAACACAGAGCAAAGGCGATCACACACAGTATCTTCCGAATGACAGCCTCTCCCAGCCAGGGTAAATGCAGACTGAGGTTTATAATATTGCAATAATGAGAAAACAAAGTACAAACGAATTACAACAGATACATCGGGACACTTTTTTGTGAATGATGTCATAGTCATAGAACAGTCGTCGTCATAGATGTTACCCCCCCAGGGCACTGCACTAGTCTATATAACAATAGTTATAACAGTTATCATTATAATGTGGGGCCTTAACTGTGAATATTTTAATAAGTGGAATTGAATTTTTTTTTTGCCTCGGCTACCCTAAGTCATGTGTTTTCATTAACTAATCTGAATGTAATGTGTTGTTTATGTCTGCAGTGGAGGCGCACTTCAAGCATAAGCCCTGAGGGGGGCGCTGTTTGCCTATGTTGGGAGAGAGTTGCACGACCCAGGAGGGACCATAGTGATCCGTGTCTGAGAGAGAGGTCAATGCAGACGGACCTCTGTGACCTTAGAGGGGAGAAGCTGGATCTGAGTGACAGGATCTTTCTCACTGCATACGCCTGTACCTGTGATGGTGTACCAATACCATACACACCCATCACTCTCTCTTCGCCATCCATCACTTTATATCGCCACCCCCCCCCCCCCTCTCTCTTACACACACAAACACACACACTCACACACACACACACACACACACACACACACACACACACACACAAACACAGAGATCACGTTACACTGAATCCGAAGAGCCTGAAGAGTCTTGAGCTCTTGAGCTCTTGATCTAATGGCGAACATCACCTTTTGCGCACACTGACTTACAGTGATCCCAGCTCTCATTAAAAAAAAAACAAGCAAGGTCATCCACTACATCTGATGATCTACTGCATCCAGTGAAGGATTTTGTGACATAACACAAATCATAGGTAACCATCAGAAATAAACTCATGTTGAATCTAGATTAAAAATAAAAATAATAATGTTAGAATTTGAGTTCTCACCATATAACCATAGTGTCAAGAACATCTAAATAACTGGAAATGAGGTCCATAACCCATACAAGCATTCGCTCTTGGAGTATGACCTTCGCATCATCACATCGACCTCAGTGTTTGACTTTACAGCTCAGATGGAAGTCTTAGCCTGAAAAGGCCCCATTTCCCTCTGGTGCTGCTGCTGCTACAGGAGCCCTATCAAGTGGACAAGGGTGCAGTTTGGAACATTGTCCTCATTGTGATGTTACAATGCCTGCCTGTGCTCGAGGAACTCTCCGCTCTGCTTTTCTCTTCAGCGGGAATAGGAAACCATGTTCCCGTGGAGTTGTACTTGTCAGTCATCTAATTATCAAAGAAGGGTTTTCATTGTTATTTATTTATGCGCGAACTGTTACTGGCCAGCAAACAGTAGACTTTGTGGCTGGAGACAAACAGACGGAGAATCTTAGAATCTTCTGTGGACTTTCTGCCATCTGCTTGTGAAGGTGTCTGATGCTTAGAACATGACAACGGCAGTGTATGAAGCATAGAACATGTATTAACCGAGCTCGACAAGAAGTCCTTCAGGTGTGGAGCACTTTAGGAGCCTGGTCAACACTTAAAGCAGAGGTGGTTAGTGAGTCAGCTTTACTTATCCAACCTGCTGGTTGGTGTAGTCAGCATTAATGGCACTGATGAATGCTCTTTCACGTTTTCACCTGATGTTTAATGTTAACAGTTTCAATTTCAGGTGTCATTTCAACAGTCTCTTTCAGTGGCGGTCCTAACATGTATTGGTTAAACCGCCGTTCAGCAAATAAAAATGTGGTGCCGATTCTGTATTGTTATAGATATTATGAATGAATTGCGAGCGGGAAGAAACTGATGTGTGTGCAGGAGCGGGAGGAAATCAGGGCCTGAGGTCAGCCCACCTCCGCCATAGACATATATATATATATATATCACTCCGACCGTCCTCATCTCGTACATCTGAGTGGGGGACCTCCTCAGGCAGTAGCCTGTCTAGCTTACGGTGACATATCATTGACGTGATGTGCAAATTAGCGATAGAAAACAGATTTTTTGTGTGTGGGCGCCTGCCTATGTTTCCAAAACTTCGACACTCTCTTTCTCATCCAGCCCAATTGGTGAACATTTCCCTGTTTCTCTTTTGGCCCACTAGGGGGCTATAGAAGCAAAGGTTTGTTAAGATTTCAGTGGCAATCTCATTTCATGTTCAACCTCATCATGAAACGGAATATTAGATTTGAGTTCAACCTTTGAGTTTAAGAAGTTATAGGCATTACTGTGTTGACAACTGGAGTTCTCATTCCAACCAAAATAAAAGACTACCCATGGTGTACTTTTTTGTTAGAGTGGCATTAAAACTTTATTTAAGATGAAAATCACTGTACATTGAAGAAGTGGAAAAATGGCTCACGCAGGCAATGGCACAAGCTCTAGATTTACATGGCTGGCAAAACATCACTGAACTGAACTGAACTGCAAAAACGAGAATGAACAGACTCAGTGTTAGTCATGTTAATCATGCTAACAGTTCTTCTCTAACTAATCTCTAATGTCTACATAAGGCAAGCACATGGAAACAAAAGCATTACTTCTCTACTGAAGGTAAATATATGTTAATGTTGCATTACGTTAGATAAGAAGAATTGCTCTACTAAAAGGGATGTCTTCCATGTTTCTGAGATGAAGGAAACAATATTGTACAGGAAAAAACAAACAGAACAGATTCAGAGCTATTGCCATGACATAAGTATTCATTATTGACAGAGATTTGTCAGAATTCACCTGTACATCACATTACACATCATTATAGAAAATGAACAGTCTATGGCACAATTTTGTTCTTGCTTTTCCACTAAAGGTCTATATGCTCTGGACGTCTGATATTACAGCAGTTAATGCTTTTGCACTACCAGAGCTCTACAAGTCAACACACTTAATGCCCCTTCATCATTAGGAATCATAAAATACCAGTCTACTAACAAGAAGACATCAAAAAAGATTAACGACTTTACACATCTCTCTCTAAAATAAGGATTTTTTTCAATCTATCAATTTACATGATTTGAAACCTCAGCCTATAGGTGTTTTTTTATGCGTGCTCTGCAGTCTGTGAGCAAAGAGACTGTGGTCTGTGGGCAATAATATGTTTCTTTTGTGTGTGTGTGTGTTTGTGTGAGAGGTGGGATAGGGGTTTATGTGTGTGTATTTGTGTGTGTGTGTGAGAGAGGTGGGATATGTGTTCCTGTGTGTGTGTAAGAGAGGTGTGATAGGTGTGTGTGTGTGTGTGTGTGTGTGAGAGAGGTGGGATAGGTGTTTCTGTTGTGTGTGTGTGTGTGTGTGTGTGTGTGAGAGGTGGGATAGGTGTTTGTGTGTGTTTGTGTGTGTGTGTGTGTGTGTGTGTGTGTGTGAGGTGGGATAGGTGTTTGTGTGTGTTTGTGTGTGTGTGTGTGTGTGTGTGTGTGTGTGAGAGAGGTGGGATAGGTGTTTCTGTGTGTTTGTGTGTGTGTGAGAGAGGTGGGATAGGTGTTTCTGTTGTGTGTGTGTGTGTGTGTGTGTGTGAGAGGTGGGATAGGTGTTTCTGTGTGTTTGTGTGTGTGTGTGTGTGTGAGAGAGGTGGGATAGGTGTTTCTGTTGTGTGTGTGTGTGTGTGTGTGAGTGAGAGAGGTGGGATAGGTGTTTCTGTTGTGTGTGTGTGTGTGAGAGAGAAAGGTGGGACAGGTGTTTCTGTTGTGTGTGTGTGTGTGCGTTTGTGTGAGGTGGGATAGGTGTGGTGTTTCTGGTGCACTTGAAGTGATGTGAACTGGCTGTTATTTACACACACATGTGAAACACTGTAATTGGAACGGATGGACTTCAGATGCTTGACTATTTGAGGTAATGAAGCGTATTGTCATTCTGACGCAGTTGTTGCCTAATGCACCTGGAACAGACATAAATAAATAAGGTATTCACGTGGAATCAGACAGGTTGTGAGGAGATTACACACTGAAGTCAGTAAGTGTGTGTGTGTGTGTCTCATATAAACAGCATGAGAGGAACTGTGTTTGTGTGTGTGTGTGTGGGGAAAAGGGGTTGGCCGCATGCCATAGACTATTTGAGAGTTGGGTTACATTCACAGTTGCAGTAGGAGGTGGGTCAGTACTGGCCCCATCACACTCACACTCACACACACACACACACACACACACGCACGCACACACACACACACACACACGCACGCACACACACACACACACACACACACACAGACACACACACACACACACACACACACACACACACACACACACACACACACACACACACACACACACATAAACACACACACACACACACACCCTTCAAGTCCTGCAGCAACCTGCAGTCCTCATCTCCTGGTTGACGTACGCCTGCAGCTGGAACTTGGACTCATCTGGACCCTTCATGCTCCGGTGTTTCAGCTCCCTGCACACAGACAGGAGAGGACCAGGAGGGGGGGGGGGGGGGGTGGTGACCATGACGATGGAAGGATGAATGAAGGGGATGAGCAGAGAGAGAGAACAGAATTAATAACAGGATGAATGAATGGGGGACGTGTGGCAAGCCTGAGAGGGAGATAAGAGGAGAGAGAGATAATGCAGTCGCCACGCCGTCTCAGGACGCCATTGTTTACCCTGTGCTTATCTCTCAAAGCAGGACAGTGCGTCTTCTCCCCTCCTTAGCACTGAATGCAACCAGCAGTTTAGTCTTTCAAACAAACATTGACCAGACTTAATTGTATCTTGATGCTGATTCTTTTAATGGAGAAAGGTCATTCACTGGTCAAAGGTTAGCCTAACAACCCAAGCATCAATGTCTTAGGTTACATCCTAAGCGTATTCCTTTTACTTTGAGCAGTTACAGTGTACAGGAACCATTGAGCAGCTACAGTGGACAGGCACCTTTTAGATCATTACATTAGACAAGCATTGCTCTGTCTAGATGGCGCTCACTCACTTAGCAATGGCGGTGAAAGCCAGCTCCACATTCAACCCAGACCGAGCGCTGGTCTCCATGAAGGGCACCCCGAATTCCTGCAGGGGTGAAAGCACACGTCCACAAATCAGAATCAGAATCAAAATCAGAATCAGAATCAGGCTTTATTGGCCAAGTACGTTTGCACAGACAAGGAATTTGACTTGGTAAAGTTGCTCTCAGTGTGCTTACACAATACAACACAAACAGCAGGCTACTGTAAGTGTAACACTGTTTTAGAACTACACAGGTAGAAATGACATCAGCGGGCGAGTGTTCCGTGCTGTTTTGTCTGATTGAAACCAGGCGGCAGTGGTTTGGGCTATGGATCCCACTGCAGGATGAGGCAGACTTCTGTAAACTACAATCTCGGAAAGGTACTCCTTTTTGGATTAGTATTCCAATTACTATTTATTACTATTCTGAGATATAATTACTATTCTGAGAAATAAATCCAACTCTCCCACTGACTTATAAATCATTTTGGACCATTTTCTAGTTATTAGCATGTTCAGTGCTTGGCAAAACAACTGTGCTATGCACATGTGCTAAGTTAACACTGTAGGTTAATAGTCATGAAGATGGATTGCATTGCTTTTGGGGGATGGTAAGGAGAGGATGCAGATATGACTTGCGAGCTTTGAACTAATAGACTGTACAGTTCTTTTGCATGCAATACCTCACACAATGCAAATCGTCTACGGGGATATTAACCTACAGTATAAGGCTTTCAATGAGCAGACACAAAGTATAACTATGAGACTTCCTGATCTGTTGTGATGGTTTTTAGGGTTCATTTTAATATGTATTAAACTTTAATATGCTGTAGTAAATCTGTTTGTTCTTCAATTCCCCTTTGAGTGGACCTGATGCTGCAGCTCCCAGTGAGCGTGTTCCAGTGTGTGTGTTTGTGTGTGTGTGTGTGTGTGTGTGTTTGTTTGTGTGTGTGTGTGTGTGTGTGTTTGGGTGTGTGTGTGTGTGTATCTGTGTGTGTCTGTGTGTGTGTGTATCTGTGTGTGTCTGTGTGTGTGTGTTGGTGTGTGTGTGTGTGTGTGTGTGTGTGTGTGTGTGTGTGTGTGTGTATCTGTGTGTGTCTGTGTGTGTGTGTCTGTGTGTGTGTGTGTATATTTGTATCTGTGTGTGTCTTTGTGTGTGTGTGTGTGTGTTTGTGCATCTGTCTGGCCTCATCAGTTTGTAAATGTAAGCTGAGGGTGTTGTCTCGGTTTTTAAGAATGAATTTGTCTGCGCTTCCAGCTGTGTGAGGATGCTGTCTGAACTTTTTAAATAAATGAACTTAGTCAAGAGACGGAGAGAGGGAGAGAGAGAGAGAGAAAGAGAGACAGAGAGACAGAGAGAGAGAGAGGGAGAGAGAAAGAGAGACAGAGAGACAGAGAGAGAGAGAGAGAGAGAGAGAGAGAGAAAACGATAGAAATAGAGGAGAACATGTGTGTCTGTGTATATGCATCTGTGTGCCTGTTTGTGTGTGTGTGTATGCATGTGTGTGCATATTTGTGTGATTAAAATTTTAAATCTTACACATCCCCCTCTTCCATAATGTTTGTGCCACTACAATGCCCCTGTCAGCATACAGACACACACACACACACACACACACACACACACACACACACACACACACACACACACACACACACACTATGACAAGTAACCGCATAGATTGAAATAACAAAATATGGACATTAATATACTACTTCCAGATCATAAATCTGACAACAAAACTATTAACTCCAAAAGGGCAGATGGTGCATTTTCACAGAGGAAATCAATAGCAATTTGGCTGGGTAAAGAGTCAAACGGAGAATGTAGAGAGACACACCAATGCACACACACACACACACACACACACACACACACACACACACACACACACACACACACACACACACACACACACACACACACACACACACACACACACACACACACACACACACACACACACACACACACACACACACACACACACACACACACACACACACACACCAAAAACAAACACACACACACAAACAATGCATTGATAGGCAGTACTTCAGCAAAGAAAAATGGATGTTATCATCTTTAAAAATGATGGCATCAAGAACAGCTGAAGTGGCTAACTCAGTTTTTTGGGAACTTCGGCACAAGTCGGGTTAAAGCATAGTTAATTTGGTACGAGTGAAATGGATGGGCATGAGATCTGTCAGCTTAGCCTCGAAGACGCACCTTGGCCAGTTTCTCTCCATCTTCACGCTTCACCACTCGCTCCTGTGTGGAGTCAGCCTGCAGAGCAAAACACAGAAACACAAATCCCACGTCACACAGGCAGATGCCTAACTTGGAGACCCGCACGGCGAAGGCATTTTTACTGCAGTCAAAAACAGAAGAATTCGCTTCTCGCTGTGAACTTCTACGTCCACAAAACTTGCCATTAGTAAAAACAAAGTCAAATGTATGCATGTTTGGAAATGATTGTCAGAAAATGTTCACAGCTGTCTGAGGGAAAGAAGGAGAGAGATGATTGTCCAGTGTAGTGATTTCACCCAGTCATTCAAAAGTGTAGTGATTTCACCCAGTCATTCAAAAGTGTAGTGTTTTCACCCAATGTCTTTGAAAAGTGCAGTGTTTTCACCCAATGTCTTTGAAAAGTGTAGTGTTTTCACCCAAAGTGTTATGATGGCGCAGGTGTGGCTCTTGACTGCTTTTAAGTGGGAAGGAGTTTCAACCTCGCTTAGACAGAAATGGCATTTTGGAACACAACAAAATCATTAAAACAAAACTAAGTACTCAAAGTGTACTCAAAAACAAAGACTCTTATCTAATTATTGACAGTCAGAAAGAAGTGATAGATTGACAACAACTACACAGAATCGCTCCAACAGTCATAAAAGGCATGTTTCTATTATCAAAGACATAAGCTTCAAAATCCAATCCGGGCAAAAATAATCTCATTCTGGGCTCTGACAGTGAAGAGAGAGTGTGTACTTTAAACAATCAGCAAAAAAGTGTCTGCAGACACCGGACAACTGCTTTCCTCCCCTCAATTAACCAAGATGTACGTTTGGACCCTATGACACGTCTCTAAATACCTAAATATGAGGGTGTTTGCATCTCAACTTTTCAGGAGGAAGGAAGTTATAATAATAATAATAATAATAATAATAATAATAATAATACATTTTATTTTTAACGCACTTTTCATTCCAAAGAATCTCAGAGTGCTTACATATTAGAAATTAACTATAATAATACAATAACATTTAAAAAAATTTAATTGTTAACATAAGCATAACAGAAAAGATTTAACACAAGGCCAGAAATGCCTTCCTGAATAAAAAAGTTTTAAGTCCAGCTTTAAAGGAGTTTTTATGAGTGGGTGAAGGACCTTTACAATTTACAGGGAGGCCGGATAGTCTTCCTCAATTTGTGACGATTCGTCATCATCTCGTCATAGGGGAGGCATGTGGTCACTGCGTCCACACCAAGGGGGCGTCCATGGCGGAACAGAACCAGAGCCTGACGACCCAGATCGTGAGTAGATAGGATTTAGGTGAGCGGTTCGGTTAACCAACTAGGGGTCAAGGTCAAAGCGTTTCTTGTCATATGCGTTTTAAAGGTTTCCCTGTGCAGTGAATACCAGGAAAGATTAAATAAAATAAAATACATAAAATATATTCAATACACAATACCTACATACAGACAGTGGGGCAAATTTCCTCAGTCGATTTAAAGTACAGCCACTGTTTTCTTGACCTGCTTGGTGATGTTACATGTCCAGGTAAGGTCATCCCTGATGTGGACGCCCAGGAATTAAAAGTTGCTGACCCTCTCCACCTCAGACTCACAGATTTTCAGCGGTCACGGCAATCTGCTGTCCTTCCTCATCTCCACCATCATCTCTTTAGTCTTATCTGTGTTGAGAGATTATTAGCTGTAATTAATGAAGAGCAGTCTGATGTAAGCATCTTTGTTTTCCAGGGGGGGCAGGGCTATATGCAGAGCTGCAGAGATAACGCTCAGAGATGGCGTCCTGAGGTAGTATCCTGAGTAAGCGTTCAGAGATAGCGCTCAGAGATGGCGTCCTGAGGTAGTGTCCTGAGTTAGCGCTCAGAGATAGCGCTCAGAGATGGCGTCCTGAGGTAGTGTCCTGAGTTAGCGCTCAGAGATAGCGCTCAGAGATGGCGTCCTGAGGTAGTGTCCTGAGTTAGCGCTCAGAGATAGCGCTCAGAGATGGCGTCCTGAGATAGCGTCCTGAGATAGCAAACGCAGTGGATAGGATAGACAGACAGACAGACAGACAGACAGACACACACACACACACACACACACACACACACACACACACACACACACACACACACACACACACACACACAGACACACACACACAGACGCACGCACACACACACACACACACACACACACACACACACACACAGGTTGGCAGGGCCCGCCCCGGGGAAGTCATCTGGGCCTGCTGCCTCGCTGGGGGTTGATTGTCCTCAGGGCTTTGTGTACATTAGCTGATGAGTGGGTCAGTGGGGGTTCTTGCACGTTCCGTGTGTGTGAACGCCTCCTCTGTGTGTCACTGTCGGAGGTCTCGAAGCTGGAATAGAATGTATTGAGCTGTTCCAGTAGGGAGATGATGGTGTTTGTTTATTTCCCTGGTGGTGCCTTCAAAGTTCGTGATCTGTTGTAGGCTTTGCCACATGTGCCTGGCATCAGCATCAGAGTAGCATCCTTCCATTTTGTACTCCCTATTTTCTCTCTGACTGTCTTCTGCTTTCTTGTCTCTCTCTCTGACTGTCTTCTGCTTTCTTGTCTCTCTGACTGTCTTGTCTCTCTGACTGTCTTCTGCTTTCTTGTCTCTCTGACTGTCTTGTCTCTCTGACTGTCTTCTGCTTTCTTGTCTCTCTGACTGTCTTGTCTCTCTGACTGTCTTCTGCTTTCTTGTCTCTCTGACTGTCTTGTCTCTCTGACTGTCTTCTGCTTTCTTGTCTCTCTGACTGTCTTCTGCTTTCTTGTCTCTCTGACTGTCTTCTGCTTTCTTGTCTCTCTGACTGTCTTCTGCTTTCTTGTCTCTCTGACTGTCTTCTGCTTTCTTGTCTCTCTGACTGTTTTTCTGCTTTCTTGTCTCTCTGACTGTCTTCTGCTTTTTTGTACCTCTGACTTTCTTCTGCTTTTTCATTGCCTGACATAAACGCAATAGAGCGTGCACACAGCATGTGTCCTACTTGACTGTTCTTCTGGTTTGGATATTTTGTGATATGCCTGTGACCATCCTGAGATTTGAGCTAAATGAACAGTCGTTATGTGATATGTCATGTTCAACAAATGACCAGTCACACCAATGAAAGCATATGGCTGAGGAACGCTGTCTTATCAGTCCAGTGGCTGACAGCATCATCAGTTTTGCTCTGCAAAAAGGAAATGACAATATTTTCTGGCAATTCTCCTGCCAAGTAGCTCTAAATCAGAAATACTTTCACTTCATGTACTCCACAAAGATTATCAGATTTAGAAGCTTAAAAAAAATACTTCCTCAAATATTTCCTTTTCACCTGTTCCATTGTCTGGATTCTAAGTTGTTAAAATCTGAAAAATCGGGTTATTAACGTAATGAAACTGGCTCGTGGACTTAAGGGACAAAGTTTATGATTTATATTTCAAGAGCAGTAAAAGTGTTAAAACTTTTATAGTCCCTCATGCTTGCTTTCATCTTCCCCCCTGCTCCTCCCTTCATCTTGAAACTTTCAACGTTCTCAGCGACTCTACGTACATCGGATCAGGCTCCACACTCTGTAACCTTGACTACAGGAGGAGGCCTAGAGGGCTTTCACTTACGTGAACACACACTCAGCTAATGAGCTAATAACAGTCTGAAGCTAGGAACCCTCAGCTCTTTATTTTTGTTTCACTGAACAGTAAATCTCACCCTTAGTTAGGGTTGTCTGCAGATAACAAGTCCCTTAACTCTAGACTCATTGTGGGTGGGCAGGGTCGGCCTTCAGCGGCTCAGAGAAAACTTTGCTTCCTGACCTGTGAGAACTTGCGACTGGTCTGTGAGAAAATGGCTGACAGGGGCTTCTTGTGTTCTTACCAGAGAGCCCACCTCTAATTAGTGCAAACACTGAGCTGAGTGGTGGTTAAATCCTATCTATTTAATTCTACAGGCTTAAAATAAATGCCTTCACACCACTCTCAAAGCTCGAGATGTGTGGGCCAGCATATGCATAAGTAGTTCTAGACTTCTAGAATCTTTATGACTTTGACCTCTTATAGTTGTTGGTTGCTCATTTAAGAAATCAGACAGGAACTCTTAACAAACTTGTGACTGTACTGTCAAATATCACAAAGGCAAACGACAGCCTATTCTAAATTAACCTAAATCTAATCTTAACCTAATCATTCTAAATTCACCCAATAACTTGCTTGCTTTGGTTGTGTGCGTTTTAGTTTCATCTGCTTTAACGAGTGAATTACTTAAAATCAGATCAGATTTATTCTAACCTTAAAGGCCACAGTTGTGCCTTTTACCCGAGTGTTGCCTGTTTTGTTTCCCCATCTCTCTCTATACGTTCCTTTTCTGTCTGAGAGTCTTGAGAGCTGCTTTCTGATACTGTATGGTAAAACAGCCTTAGTGCGTGTCACGTGTTGCACAGAGCGGCTGGAATCAGCGGTGTGTAGCCTGTTCTATCACCTCCAGCAGCCTCACTCAAACTCAGTCCTAATGAAATGTGTGTGGCGTGAGGCGTGCACTCTCAGGTGGGGAATAATACTAACGATGTTTTGGGATTAGTGACGCTCCACTGGCCTCTGTAATTATGGTGCTTATGTCTAAGAGGTGAGTACTGTATGTCCAGCCTGCAGGCGGGAACAGACCGAAGCTTGTCCTTACCTGTGCCAGTGCACCGTATGCCAGCGAGAGATGTTGTGTGAAGGATTTATCTTTTTGCATGTGACAAGCTGTGAGGTGAGAAGCAACTTTCAAACTTGTGAAAACATTGAAATACTGTGGGAAAGCCTGCATCTGCACCTAGAACCAAAGAAGAACTCACAAAACTGTCTGCGAAGTGAATGCTACTGGGAATCCTGCTGCAGCTGTTACTATAGTCTTTGTCTTCTAACCAGTGTAATTACACTATTGGGTTTTAAATGTCACAATGTCTGGATTAAATCGTTCTTTGTAATACAACAAATAAGTAAATGTTGGTTTGATATAAGCCACAAAAATCAAATTATGTTAGGATGTATATTTCTCTGATCAATCACAGCATAGGTTTCGACCCACTGTGACAGATCATTAGTGAAAGGTCCTTCCATACGTCAGTTTTTTAATGTTCAGAAAATCCATTCATCTCTGATTTATCGGTTGTGAATCTGTGTGAAAAGCAACAATCAAACTGTTTAAAGAAACTGGGACTGTATAAATTCTGTAGACATGTGTTTGCAAAACACGTAATACATTTATGAAGCGTTGAGGTTATAGATGTAAATGCACACAGTAATGTCTGAGCTAGAAATGAATTCACCTCACACATTCATATTCCATGAAAGAGGGCCTCACAAATTAGTACTTCATTTTCATTTACGCATCTGTGCCAGTAATCACGCAACAGTTACTGTGCACTCCCCTCCTCATATTGTAGTGTTTAAATGAAGTCAAGACTTCTCTTTGGCATCAACGTTATATTTAGAGACAGAGGTCAACTGACCCAGAATCAGAGGGCAAGGCTCAGTGACTTATACACAGGCACAGTTTACAGGGTAGGGGTGGACACAGCCAAGATGGAGGCCATGATCTTCTGGAAACAACTTGGAGCCAAACTTCATCCCAAGGCCATGTGCTTACAGCGGAACACAGCGGAAGAGCCCTTTGTGGGTAATTAAGGCTACGACTTTCAGGGTGTAGATGCACCTGGAGATAGCCCTGGAGATAGCCCTGGAGATAGCCCTGGCGGAGGTCTAGTTTTGAGGAGAACGGGGGACACGTGACGTTTCGTCCAAGCCGACAGTGAGGAGATGTGTCTCGAACGAGGACATCCAGCGGTTCCGTGGCATGGGTGGTTCCGCACGTAAACCCAGGAAGAGAGAGGGTGGTGGCAGAGAACAGTGAGCCATCTCTTTTATGTTGGAATAACGAACACCATAGGTGAAGGTCTAGTCGGAGCAAACTTCATTTAATCAACCACTGAACTCCCAGGTGACTCACATGAAAACATTAAACAGGATGAGGGCACGGCATTGTCACAGGGAGGCCAAACACAACACAACACCAGGATTCATCTCATCTTCTCCACTTATTAAAGAAGCGTCACTGGGGAAGCTATTTATTTCTTTGACCATGGCGACCATAATTGTGTTTTGTTTCTCCCCTGTTGTTATGTCTTCTGCTGAGATGAAAGGCAAACAGTGTCATTATTTTATAAATAAAATATATAAATATATAAGTCTTATTCGCTGGTAAAAGAAAGCCTGCTGTCTGCGCAGTAATATCTCATCTTTATTGGAAACATCCCTCACTGTTGATATTAAGTCTTTCGGAAATACACTGAATGTGATTTTGTATTATCACAATATTGAGATCCTGGCGGAAGCACGGTTTCTGTCTGGTTGCTGCCGACGTGGTGATGCATAACCTGTACAGGCTCGAACATTTATTAGCTAGCATTAAATCCCATTTCCTGCGGAGCCGCTGTTAACGCGCCCGCATCAAAAGACTGGCGTGAGGTTGTGATGAGTGCCAGGGGGTCCCTGCCAGGGAGGGGGAGTGAAACTAAAGAGAGAGAGAGTGAGAGTAAAGAGAAAGAGAAACTAGAGCGAAAGCGAGAGAGATTAAAGCGAGAGAGACTAAAGAGAGAGAGAGAGAGAGAGAGAGAGAGAGACAGAGAGGTGAAATGAGAAGAAGAAGGGA